>NC_026001.2:78116944-78188836 GCF_000442705.2 Elaeis guineensis | reverse complement strand
GACATTCTCCTTGAGCTTAATTATTCTTCCGATGCTACCATCTTGAATAAACTATTTTTCAAGAAAAATAGCATGTCGATTCACAATCACATTGTGATCTTCCAGAATATAAAAATAGTATCCTAATGACTCTTTAGGATATCCTATGAATCGAGCTATAAAAGATCTGAACTCTAGCTTGTCCGCCTGCTGTCTCTTGACATGAGCTGGACAATCCCAAATTTTGAGATGACTCAGACTTGGTTTCTTACCATGCCATATCTCATACAGTGTGATAGGAATGGTTTTAGAGGAAATCCTATTCAATACATATATTGCTGTCATGAGACAATATCCCAAAGAAACTCAGGGAGGTCCGTGAAGCTTATCATGGAATGGACCATATCTAATAGGGTCTGATTTCTCCATTCTGAAACCTCATTGAGTTGTGGCGTTCCAGGTGGAGTCCATTGAGAGACTATGCCATTGTCCTTAAGATAGTCTAGAAACTCCCAACTAAGGTATTCGCCTCCCCGATCTGATCGAAGAACCTTAATGGGCTTTTCTGTTTATTTTTCTATCTCATATCTGAATTTTTTGAACTTTTCAAAGGCTTCAGACTTGTGTTTCATTAAAAATACATACCCGTACCTAGACATATCATCGGTGAAGGTAATGAAGTAGACATAGTTGCCTCTAGCCGGCACATCAAATGGGCCGCACGCATCTGTATGTATTAGGGCAAGTAGGTCTGTGGCCCTTTCCCCATGTCCCATAAAGGGAGCTTGGTCATTTTGCCTTGAAGGCATGATTCATAAACTGGATATGACTCGAAAGTCAACGGACTCAATAGCCCAAATTTCTCCAATTTGTTAACCCTGTCTTCTGCTATATGACCTAGCCTTAGGTGCCACAGATACCTATCATTTAGACTATCTCTAGGCCTTTTAATTCCTATGGCATTCACATTTTGCTCGATATAAATACAGATACATCAATATGTAGCTGATAGAGACCATTAATAAGAAAACCATTTGCAACTTTATTATTTTCATAAAATATGTTACAATGGTTCTTTTGAAAGCTAATCACATAGCCTTTTTGTGCTAAACATGAAACATAAATCAAATTCCTGCTTGCTGCAGGCACATAATAATAGTCTCTAAGATCTAAATCTAATCCTAACGGTAATCACAGAGGGTAGGTTCCCACAGTCATAGCAGCAACTCTTGCTCCATTCCTGACGCGTAGGATCATATCCCCATTTCTCAGCCTCCTGCTCTCCTCAAGACCCTGCATAGAAGTGCACAAATGAGCACTAGAACTAGAGTCAAGTACCCAACTGGATGCAGAGAAAATTGTAAGATTAGATTCTATAACGAGCATACCTCCAGAAGGACCATCCTTCTTGTTCTTCAGGGTGGTCAGATACTGAGGATAGTTCCATTTTCAGTGACCGTCTGAATTGCAGTGAAAATATTTTCTCTTTTCAACAGCCTTCTTCTTCGGTTCCGTCTTCTTCCTTTTTCATCCACCTTCTGCTTCTTCGCAGACTTTTTTTTCTTTCCAAAAGATTTTCTCTTGGAAGAAGTCCGCTCCACAGTAAGGACTGAGCCTTCTGAACCCTTCAAAGAAAGCTCAACCGTAACCAACATGTTCATTAACTTAGCCAAGGTACACTGCATCTTATGCATGTGGAAGTTCATGATGAACTGACCATATGCATCAGACAAGGATTGAAGAATCACATCAACCTGAAAATTCCTGTCTAAGATGACACCGAGCTTCTCAAGCTCCTCAAGGTCTTTGATCATTGACAAATAATGATCTTGGACTGACTGCCCATCATGTATTTTAGCCTTAAAAAATCTTTGGTAGACTTGATACTTGGCTGCACGACTTTGTTCACCAAACAACTCTTATAGGTGAGCCAACATTTGGTGGGTAATCATAATGTTCTCATGCTGGTGTTGCAAGTCATCAGACATGGCACCCAACATGTAGTATCTGGCTTTGTTATCGTCATCCGTCCACTTTTTCAGAGACGCTCTCTATTCAATAGTCGAACGTACTGGCATGACAGGTGGGTCCTGGTCCAAGACATGAGTTAGTTTCTCAGAACCCAGAATAATTCTGTAGTTCTTCAACCAATCTTTGAAATTGGGTCCAGTCAATCTGTGGGTGTCTAGTATTTTGGTCAGGGGGTTGGATGCAGACATGTTTCCTGTGGAGAGTCAAAAGTTTCTAGTTAGATTTTGTAATCAGACTTAACCAATTTGTTTAAAAATTTTATTTTTAAACAAATTAGGCTCTTACTATTTTCTCAGATCCCTACACTCCCTAGGTAGAGATGTGAAAATCTCCGTGATTAGTGATTTCTAGTGGGTGGTGCGGTCTCACCGACTGGCTCATCACCTCACCTAACAGTTATTGGTGATGGGTCAACTGATGAATGGATAACTCTTGTCCAATGATTCTCTAATCATGGTGCACCCAAAACTTGATCTCTAATTCATAAAGCTTACCGTGTCCGGAATATTGCTCCAATTCTTAGTTAAGTTAGACCAACCATTTGCACGAACTAGATTCCTGATTGAGTTCCTCACCGTATCTGAAATATTGAGTACAACCCATCCTCTAATCCGTAGCATCCAATGCCTAATGGATATGGTTGCATCTTTCTGATGTAACTGAGACACTGTAACCAGCCGAGAATAATCAACCTCGGGAAGGACTCGCACATCCACAATGGTGGAAGACCTTAGACTTAATATTGTTTTAGAGAGATTTGATTTAGGTCTCATTAAATTTGACTTGACATAGTCATAACAATTATGACTAACCTAGTGGCATGGGCTAGCTCGAATTGTTAGCCATCTCAAATCAAAACTGGGTCGATACATATGGCCAAGTAAGTGAGACCGATGGAAGGGATATGTCATTAACTTGAAAAGAATGCATTTGAGTTAAGTAGCTCTCAATTAAAAACCAGTCGATCGCATCTGCCCAACTTACCTTAGACACCAAATTGTCGAACCAGAACCAATTGGGTTAGCCTACAATCCAGGCTCTAACCACTGAGTCAAATTAGGTCTTAACTTGATCGAGTCACATATGAATATGATTCGACTTTGATCTAGACTTAATCCTATTAGGCTAGTCAATTATTAGTTTTCATAATCCCACCTAACCAACTTTTGATTCGATTTGATCAACCGCTAGACTTAATTGAGCTACCCAAGCCCGAACCCAATTTTATGAAAATGGCTTAGATCTGAAATTCTCAATTTTAGACCTAATTTAATTTTATAAGCTTAATTCATTAATTAAGTCTTGGGTTCATAAACAAAATATGTAAAATAAATCTTAGGGTTTCAGGATCTAGGGTTTTACAGAAAAGTAAGTTTGATTTCTGATTAAGGATGGACGTGCAGCACCCCTACATGCCATAAGAACACCTCATTGAATGGAAGGAGAGGATCTTAAACCCTACTTTGTTCTTATGACCAGATGGCTATGAGAACACCTTAATCAGAAATATTAATTTAACTACAAAACTAGTTAGATCTAAGTTATATATTACATATATAATTTCAGATCTAACTTATACATGCTTTGCATATATCTCATATATTAAAATCTGATCTAATTAGCATGCTTTCAGATCTAATACATCACATATAACATCTGAAAAATAAGATTTAAATTGAATTATTCAATATAAAATCTATTCTAGACAGTTACTAGAATAATTCTACAACTAGTTTAGGCATGCAATAGATCAATCTTATGAATTAATTAAATTTTATTTTTTATTTTTTGATCTAAATATAATATTTATAACATCAAAAAATTAGAGAATAAATTAGATCTAATTTATATTTTAATTATATTAAAATATAAAACTTCAAGACTATTTATAGTTTAAACTATTCCTAGTCTAGTCATGCATCTCATACATGTTAGATCTACTTAGATTTAATTTTAAATTTTTTGATTTCAAATCCAATCATATCTGATGTGACATCTAAAATTTATTAATATTAAATAAATAAAAATAAAAATTAGATCTAAATTAGATCTGAAATAGAGCCATCAACCTGGCTCTGATACCAGTTAAAAAAAAAATCATCTTTTTTCCTTGTACGATCTTCCAGATCTAATAAGATCTGGAGTGGAATATTTTTAATAAAAAAAAATTATCTTATAATATTTTAAATCTAAGATCTATTAGATCTAATTCTTATTATCTGATATTTAATCTAAAATTAAATCTAAAACTTAAGGATTAGAGAAATACCTCTAGGGTAACTAGATTACTCTGTAGATGATCGCAGCAATGCCCGAGGTTCAAAAATAGCCACGCAGTCGCCTGGCCTCTACCGCTATCCACTCGAGTAGGATCTAGATCATTTTCTCCTTGCAAATTTTTGCTCCAAAAATTAGATCTGGATCTGATCTGAAAGATCTTCAAAAGATCTTCTGAAGCTGGAGCAGTAGCTTCTTGACAAATTCCTGTAGCCTTCTGATCAGGGAGCCACCACGCCTTGGACAAGCACCAGCTGGATGCCCAACTTCTTGGATGTGAAGAGGGGAGAGAGAGGACTAGAGGGGACATAGAAAAGTAGAGGGATATTAGGCTTTTGCTGGGGATTGAGCAGATTCTCTAAACCCTAGGCATAGACAGGGTTTAAATAAACCCTGCTGCGCCATGCAGTGCCACATCATTCGACCAATCAAAAAATTTTAATTAATTCTAAAAAAAATTTGATTGGTGGAGTGATATTATCTGATCATATCCGATAAGAACCCCACCAAATCCTTCTACTATTGACACCAACACTGGATAAACACAGTGAGATTGGCGCCCAACAGTTTGAGTCGATCAAGACATAAAGTCCTCATCACATGGGACTCTATCCTTATCCACCTGGGGCACACGCCCAATCTGATCTTGGCACCCACTTTAAAGACTAATTTAGAAGGTGGACACTCCACAAAAAATCTCCAATGATCTCTTACCAAGTGGCCTTCAGTTCAAGATCCATAAGTCAACGTTTGACCGATGTCCTAAAATGAAAATGGTAGGTGACAGAAATTGGCAGGTGTTGTCTTAAATTCATCTCATGAATTAAGATAAGACTTTTTTGAGCTGGACTAGCTCTAGTCAGACTATGAGAAATCTTCTCAAGGTTCTCTGAGTGAGTCAAATCATATTTGGCTCAGTCGAGATAAAAAAGATTACACGAGAAGAAAGTTAGGCTCAATCATGTGCTAGCATGATTTTCTTGAACATAATTGGATCTAATCCAAATCAATCGAACTAGGCTAGCTCGATTGATGACATCCAGACCCTAACTCTTATTTGTGTGACCCAGTTAGATTTATTTTCGTATGGTAATGAGACATGTCGTGATCTCATCATCGACTTCATCAAAACTCCTTTCGATGGACCAGAACTCTTCTGATTCAGACAATTAGAATGATCGATCATCAAGATCATTCTAATTACTCTCAAAATCTATCAGTGACACCTAGCAGTATATGGTGGCAATCTATTAGAAATAAAGATGAACCTCTTGGTGCAGCTACCTGTGTGATTGAGTTCTTCTATCATGAGTCCCGACTGAATTAGGATTAAGATGAACTCATCAAACCCAACATCAGTCATATGAATCAATCGATCGATCTGAGTTCGATGTAAAACCCTAATGGAAAATTTTTTTTCATTATTTCACTCTACCATGGCTATGGGCTTAAGAACTCGATCTTTCGATCATCATAGGACTACTCCTCTTATCTACCGAGGTTGATAGATCCCTTCTTGGTGCAATCTGGTTCCTACAATGAATATGCTACAGCCAACATACATCTCAGGATTTCGAATGGCTAGAAGATCAAGTTATGGTGTAGTCAAACTATAACACACTCAAGATAAACTGTCGATGTACCTCAGATCAAAGAACTAGACACACGGCTGCAGCATCGAGCTAGTCATCAACGAGAAGGTAGACTTCCTTATGACTGCTCGAGGTGGTCACGCTCAGTACTCTTATTTTCAATGAATACCTGTACTCTCGCTCTGATGTCTCCACATTATAGACTCAAGACTCATCTACCCTAAAGAAGCGATCGTACACCAACCTTTCGGATCGATCACCATCCTCATGATGATCCTATGGTTAGGAGCTGTTTATGAGTTAGTTATGTAAATTCATCCCTTAAATTTTCAACTCTTGAAAATATGAATTAATATTCTTACTAACTCAAAGAATGTATCATAGACATAATGTACACAATGTGATAGTAGAATAATTTTTTTATTCATTTATAGTCAAAATTATAAATTTGCCCTTACATTTGTACAGGAATGTATCAGTCAATCTAGCATCTAGGGCACACATCTAACACCGACTTGAACCAAACCAAAAATCCATGTTTGGTCACAATCAAGACAATATTCTAACCTTTTATTATATAGATCAAGGTAGTCTCTGATACCATTGTTGGGTTCCGATGGTGCTGCAGAAGGATTAGGTGTTTAAAATTTTTATTCAAAACACCCGATGCATCGAAAACCCCAATGCACAGAAACTTTTGACTATAATAATCAAAGTGTAATAAATATAAATTAGGATAAGAAGAATACCTATAGTGCTAATCTCAATTTTTATAAGATGCCAAGTATCCACCTTCCAATGGTGATCTACATGAAAACTGAACTAAGGACAATGCTCCTTCTTCACCTTACTTCAAGAGTTCTAGCCATTAAAACTCGACTAGCCTCATACCAGTCAGGTTTCTCTAAGAAACTGACTCCACCCTCTCAAAACCTCCTCTGAACTTCTAATCTTCTTTCTTTAGGACCCTCACAACCCTTGTTAGGATCAGATAAGGCTTTGTCTTAAATCCCAAAGTCTTGTCCTAAAACTAAGATAGGTTGTAAGAAAGAAAAGAGAGCAACAGAGACAAAATTGGAAACTCTTTCTGAATTGCCTCGGATACCCAGTGCCCCAGCCAATTTATAGCCACTAAAGGGATGCCAAAAGAGAGGGATGCATCTCATCCAAGAGGCCTATCTGATCTGATTATCAGAGATAAGAGTTCCTTCAATCAGAAAGACTCTTATCAATGATACATCGATCAGCACCTTGCTCTGCACGTGCGACCAGAGAAGAGATATTTTCACATCCCTTCTCAAATCAAAAAATTTTAAAAAATCTATGTGGATAGAGGATTCAATCTTAATTTCAAAACATATAATAAGTGGATAAAAATTCTCACAAATGGATGTGTTCTCACATCCTTTCACGAGAAGTCTGATCACCATGTCTGCAGGCGTGAGGAAGAACTTATGGTATCTGTTTGGCATCCAGATAAGTCTGGAAAAATTCCAAAAAAATTATCAAAAATATCTTGTCAAATGTAAAATATTATTAAAAAAAAATTTCTATTTTGAAAGCATTTGATAAGGAGAAGAGCTCTCCAAATCTCAGAGAGACGTGGTGCTTCTGCGTGCATGTGCGAGACTTCCTTTTTTTTTTCTAATTTTTCTCCACCCTAAAAATTCTAGAAAAAATACATCTCATGCTTTGAGATGTGAACCAGAGGATGGAGGGTGATATGGGCTGCTACATGCATCTTAATCCCATCCCAAAAGGACTCTTTTCTTCTATCCATGCCAACACTTATACGCAGAACCTGTTTTGTGCCAAGAATCCTTCACAACTTAGACTCTTCATAATTGGTGTTAAAATGGGATGTGGCACTCCAATTTAGGCTGCTTCTAGGTGGCATGACCTAACCCAAATACTCACTAAATTGGACTAGCTAATTAGCAAGGAATGAGACCAAATTGACCTCTAAAGGAGCAAGGGTTCCACATGTGCTAGCATGCTTACCAGAGTCCTGATTGAATCTAAAATTTTAATAAATCTTTTTCAAAAGGGTCCTTAGCCAATTTTTATATGTGTATGACCCATTGGGTTCTATATTTAGTTGATAGTAGGTTTGGGTGCAAGTTGATCAAATTTGATTAAATTTCAATCTAATCGATTTAAGTCCAATCGAGCTAACCCGAGTTCAACAATTATAATCCTTTCTAATTGACGATCGAATTAAACTATTTAATTTGATCAAAAATCTACAAGTCAAGATTGATGTATAGCAACATATCATGACTATCCAGAAGATATAAAATTTTAATAAAAATATCAAATATATCCTTCAGTGATAAGTTACCATACAATTCAATCCTTTGATCATCCCTGCACCCTGAATATGTTCCTGAGTATAGAATCATGTTAAACTCAAACACATATTTATATCGATTCTCAATTAACCAATGATGACTCCAATGAAGAAGTATTAGAAACTCTTTCTAATCTTCTTTCTGCTTTTGGCCAAAAGACTTTTTCCAAGTCATCTAGGATTTAGAATACATAGGATGCGATCTCCTCTTACTAGGAGTGATCAATTTTATATTGACCTAGTCACAACCTCCATATATACTCCACCATATTCAGAACATCCCATACATGTCTTAATACCATGCCTAGGTATGAACCAAAATATGGGTTCATGTGCACAAGATTTTATGGTGGTCTCAGGTCTAAGGATCATTTGCACAACTCCACTTAGAGAATCATCTTTAACATGCAAGTAAAACTTTCATAAGATGTTCTCTTTCATCGAGTCAATTCAGTGGACTCATTTTTTAAATGAGCACCCACATCCTTCTATTAGTATCCCACATCCTTGATTAGACCAAATGGACCTTGATTGTGGCTCAGTGGTTGAACCCAAATCATTAGGCTGCTCAAATCAAAACTAGTTAACCAATTGGTATCTAAGGTAAGTTTGATCGATGGTTTTTAATTGAGAGTGGCTTATCTGATCATTTCGATGGTATCTAAGACAAGCTTAGCAGACGCTCCCACCAATCTCACTTACCTGACTAATTTGGTAGATTATATCTTGATTAGATCGTTAAGTGATTCGAGTTGACCCATCCCATTAAGGTTGATCAGTGTGACTAATCTAGGTGCCAGTTCGATCAGCATGACCATAATCCAATTAAGTGACTTGATGAAGTCAGTGAGAGGATTGTGGTCTTTTGATTGATCGCTTTTTCTCTCTTCTCTAAATTAATTAAATCTTCTAAATTATTAGATCCATAAAATGAGTTAGTTATGAGGATAACTAGATCATAGCCTCCCATTAAGGTGTATGGCAATGGGTCTATTATTTCTGATTGACATTGCAGGCACCATCCGTCTGGTGTTCTCTCTGAATGATGAAATTATCATTTATCATATGATGACTCTGTTATACTATCTGATGATAGTTGAGTTGATCGAGCCATCCTCAGACCTGATCATCCATTAGTTAGAATTACTGAGTAGGTTCATATTAATAGTTTGATCTAACTGAAACTTTCAGTGGAGACCCATCGTCTATTGAAATAAAATCTAGGGCAAAATTAACTACTAAAAATTATTTAAAAAAATAATTGATTGAGAACCCATCTATAGGTGTATATGGGTTGATCAAGCCATCCTCGGACCTGTATGCAGTCTATGTGGATTTTAGTACCCATTAAGAGATTAAAGTAATTCCTTGAATTGGAGGTAAAGACTATCAATTCGTATAAAATAGTGGGAGAACCTTTAGACTAAAGTCCAAGTCTTTAGACTTAATCAATTCATAGATATTGAGGTCTTGTATTTTTTTTTAGTTATCGCTAGATATTCGTGGCTCCATTCACTGTTTGATAGTGGCTTATTTATAAGATCCAACTTCAATAGATGATATCGGAAGTTGCAAATAGTTTTAGAGCACGAATGGATCTTAAATATGATTATGGATCCAGCACTTGATGTTCTTATATCCAACATATATGATGTGATCAAAGGCACTTATCAGAAGTGGTCAAATGATCATATCACCATGTGGTATTTTTTTGAGAGTAGTAAAAAATATGAATTTAGTTATAAATTTGATGATTCTTCAAATGTTGAAGGAGTTCTTTTGCATCTTTAAAGATGTATCTTCGGTGGACAATAATCTTTGAGAAAGAAAAGAAAAAGAAGGTGCGAAAAAGTCATGCTTGGGCTAATGAGTCCGAACTGACAAAAGAGTCTAAAGTTAACCTAGTCTGATAGAGTCCCTTGATCCGAACAGGCTAAGAAAGAAAAATTAGCAAAAGATTGTTGGATAAGATATTTATATGATAATATCTTATGATTTCTCTATCTGTGACACTACTATTTGAATATTGGATATCGAAAGTCCATACAAATTATTGCAATGACTTCAGATTAGTAGAAAGATTGAAAATAGCAAGAAGTTCCTGAATATTAGAGATGGAAGTTATGTCCAATCTTGGTTTTAAAAATCATCAAGCCTATTTTCAATTCTTATAATATCATTTTAGTGTTTGTCACTATTATCTAATGATTTTGAGATATCATTATGAACAATATCAAAATCATGTGGACAACCAAGAAATGGCATTTACATAGCTTGTTAGTGTACTGTACATAATAAACAAACTCTTTAGAGTAGATAATGTTATGGAAGCCTACTTTTGATAATTTAGGCTCGATCATATAAACAAGAATAGGATCAACAAGAGATAATTTTCAAAGTCAATGATTATGAATCATTGTCAACCTATCAATCCTATCTCTTTAGTAAGATGATCGAATCACCTTTTGCTGGAAAAGATGAATAAACTAATGATGTTCTGAATCTGATACATACTGATGTATTAGATCTACGATCATGCTTGTCATAAATTTAGATTATTTAAAATATTAAAATAATTTTTTTAATAAGATAGAGAAATAAATTGGAAAGAGCATTAAACTCTTTGGTCAGTTCAAAGAGGAGAATACCTTTTCGATGAGTTTTTGACATATCTAAAAGAGAATAGGATTCTCTCTTATTGAAATCGACTTTGTTAGATATAATACGATCTATGATGGGATTTACAAATCTGTCAGTCTCCTTTTAGGGTTATGCTCTTAAGACTCTTGTTATGTTCTGAGCTGAATTTTGAATTAATCAGTCATAATAACTTCATATGAGATATGGACTAGGCATTAGTCGAAACCCTTTTACCTTAGGGTTTGGGAGTGTTTGTTTATGTCAAGCAATTGCAGACAGATTAGCTTGGATCTCAATCTTATATGTATTATTTTGAAGGGTAACCCTAAAGAATCTAAGGGGATATTACTTCTGCCATGCTACAGAATAAAAGTTGTTCGGCATTTCTTTTTGAAAAAAGAGTACTTTGGTGAAGGAACTAATGCCTCTAATATAGAACTTATGAAGTTCGACAGGTAAAAGAACAGACACAATCTAGTGAATCCATAGAACTAAATTTGATTAGATCAAATTCAGAACCTATTATAGAGGCACCATTAAAGAGATCTGATAGAGTACCACATCCGTCTGATAGATACTTTAGTTTTCAATTTCGAAATGTGATCCTATTGAACTCGATGAGAACAACAAAGATTTGATCACCTACATGGATGCCGTATAGAGATTTGACTCTGATTAATGGCTTGGAGCCATAGAGTCCAAAATGAAGTCCATAATGGTTAATGGCATATGGACACTCATTGATCCACTCGAAAGAGTAAAGCCCATAGGGTGTAAGTGGATCTTCAATAGGATCAGAGAGCACAGATGAGAAGGTGGAGAACTACAAAGTCTATCTGGTTGCCTAAGGATATTGTCAATATTATGATATTTTTCATAACGAGATATTTTTTCCTATGGCAATGCTAAATATTTCAGAGTTGGAACGTATATTTTGATAAGTGATCAAAATGCATGGCTTCATTTAGAATGAAGAAGAACCCTGTAAATACAAATAGATTAATAGTTTTATGAGTGTATTTCTTATTTTGTATGTGAATAAAATTCTCTTAATTGAAAATGATATTCTTTATATTATAAGAAATAAAAATTTTGCTATTATCATTGTTCTCCATAAAAGACTTGGAAAAAGTATCTCTCATCCTAGGGATGAAAATCTATAAGGATAGATCTAAGAGGCTGCTTGAATTTCTCTAGTTCAGCATACATAGGGTATTTATGAGTAAAATTTATTCTATCATGTACACTATGAGATCGAATATAGTATACTCACTAGGATAGTGAGTTGATACCTACAAGATCCAGATAAGAATCACTGGAAGGTTATCCTTAAGTATTTGAGAAATACTAAAGACTGGTGACTTGATTATGGAGAATCTGACTTAAAATTTATAGAGTATGATTCCAATTTTTAGTTGGATATAATAATAGCAAAAATATGTTGGAGTACATCCTTATCCTAAATAATGGAGCAATCTACTGAAAAAATTTTAAGCAAAAAAATATAGCCAATTCAATTACGAGGCAGAATACATTACAACATCTGATGCTTGCAATGAAGCTATGTGATTGTAGAGGTTCATTGGCAAGCTAGGAGTGGCACCTTTCGATGATGGTTATGCTGTATTGTACAGCACTGGAGCCATAGCTCATGTCAAAAAGCTGAAGTCCCATTAGCTTACCAAGCATTTTGCATCGCTATCATGTTATTCAGAAAATCTGTTAAGATGACGTCGAACTTTAGAAGATCGATGGAAAGAAAAATATGACCAATCCATTTACTAAAGCCTCAGTATCTAAGAGTTTTGAGATGATAAATCAAAGATTGGTATATGATACTATACTGATTGGCTTTAGTTCAAGTGGGAGTTGTTGAAAAATATGTCCTAAAATCAATCGTTTGACGATTGTGCTAATTATAAATATATATGAATTAATAAATAATAAAAGTTATTTGGTCTTTTTCATCACAAGATGACATCTTCTAATGAACTACTACATTATGATGAAGTCTTTAGAATTACTTTGATCGATAAAGGAGGATTTATCGTATAATCCTTAAATTGATTCACGACCAAATGATACGCTATTACTAGGACAATAGCGATATCAAGGGTACGTCATTGTGTGCCATATGTATTAGTTATTCTCATAACCAAATGGTGTAGAGATATTGGTATAGCATGCAGGTGAGATGTAGGAGTACATCATCACTGAATGTAACCAACTACGGAGCACTCTGCTGTCAAGGGTAGCTGGTGAAGGGTATGGGTATAAGTGTCCCTCCAACCTGAGATCACCATGATGACTTGCAAGCAACTCACTGTATATTGGTGCAGGATTAATTAAATTTTTAATTTAGTAATGAAAGATTTTTGGATGCAGTCAAGTACTTGTCAAGTCAGTGCGTGAGTCAAGATGGGATTGACCCCTCCGAATTTTTAGGAGTTAATGTATCAATGCATTTCAATTTAGCAAAACCTAGGCCTCGATAATCCATGTGAATTTGAAATATTGAAATATAATATGGATGATTTATCTAGGATTGATAGTTAAATCTTAGGTCATCCTCGAGTATTAGGGTTAAAGGGATGAATTATACGGTAACCATACGCCAATAGATTCTTAAATGTTGCTTCGCTATCATTCGATCTATCCGGATGTCGGGTCATCATTGCTAGATGGTTACATCGATTGATTTAGAAATTTATTTCTGTGCTACTAACTTAGGATCAAACTTATGGGGTTACACTCAAAAAAAATTTCTGACTGATTATATGGCTGATCAATGACTAAGAATCGTTCAAGGGCTTAATCTTCAATTCGATTGATGATTAACCTTATACAAAAGTTACAATAAATTTATTCATCAAGTGTTAGTAAATTAATAAAAAATTAATTAATAATTAGATTATTGATTAGCTCAATTTGATTGAGCAAAGAGGATTAAATAAAATCTAATTGAATTGGATTCAATTAGGTTTGACCCGATTAGGTTATAAGATGATCTAATCATTATGGGAGAATTATCCCTAATTTGATCAGAACTTTGGTTCAATCAATTTTTAATTCGATTAAAATTTTATTAAAAATTTATGAATCTAATTAGATTGAATTTTATCTATTTTATTTGGACTAAACTAGATGTGATTTGGTTTGGATTCAAATAAAGAAACCTAGAGTCCATATAGGATTGGACTCTTCCTCCCCATGCGCCTCCCATTTTAATGCCATCTTTCTCCACACTGAAATAGTTTTTGCATGAGATTTTTCTATGCCAAAGAGTCCTTCTCTTCTTTATCTCACATTCATATTTGGGTAGGATCAGGTTTTAAATAGTATGTTCAAATTTGATTTGAAATAGGATACCATATAGATAATGTTTGACATTATCACTAAGACCTTGCCACCAACTTATTTTTTTCTCCTTATGTGTGCTACATTTTGAGGAGATTTTTTGTGAGAAATCAGATAGGATCAGGTTCTATCATAAAAAAATAAGAAAGGAGGTGTCCCATATTTTTTTGGGGTGTGTATTGGTGTGGAATTGTGAAGGGAGGTAATATCTCATGGAAGAGTCCAAATGTTGTTGGACTCTTCAACCTACCTCCTTACATGCCTAATAAAGAGGGATCTATTTTTTTTTGTATGTGTGTAAGAGACCAGGAAGAGAGCTTTTATGGTGAGGAGCCTTGGGCATGAGTTCATGGCATGAAAAGGAGAAGGGGAGTCCTCTCTCTTTGGGTTAGCGCAAAAGCTGAATTCTATGGTTTCTTCTTTAGGATTTGGGAAGAAAGAAAAATAAGAGAGAAAATAGTTTCTTCTCTATCTTTCTTTCACCTCTTTATCTCCTTCAAAAGTTCATCTTCAATCTCTAAAAATATTTTAGAGATTTGAAAAAAAGATCCAGATCAACCAAGAAGAAGGTCTTCGCACGAGCTAACACTCCCGAGAAGATCGATCAGATCAGAGCTTTGAGTGGACTTTCCGTAGAGGTCGGATGCATGTGCGACTACAAGCAACCAGCAAAAATTATCCTTACCATATCTTTCAGTAGTGGTGATTATCGATCCATGCTCAAGTATCGAGTTCTAAACTCAAATTAGAAGTAGATATGATCTACTACTTACATCCATGCATGCAGATTTTATCATATGATTATTTTAGATTTTATGTGCAACATATCATGTCATTGATCTTAGAGTAGATTGATTTGATGATTAGATCATATACATGTTAGATTAATTTGATTAATCTAATTATTTTTCATTATAATTTATTCAAAAAAATTTTAAAATACATGTATGAAATCGCCTACGTTCACCAACACCGTAGAGTGTAGAGAGTCTGAAGGGGCAGCGACAGTGTTCGAGATACAATGGTAGGCCCAGCAAGACAACATTGGGTGGTTGGCCTTAGAGGACTTGGGTATAGAGTCAGCTTCTGTGGCATTAGGGGGACTTAGGATTTAGATGGAGTATCGGACAGAGGTGGCATCACAAGTGGAGAGGATTATGGCACATGTTCAGAGTGGAGAGGTGCTAGAGGAGAAGCGATATCCAAACACCAACGTCAGGAGTACACAAAGCCAGATGGAGCAGAGTGTGCAGGTGGAGAGGTATTGCTCTAAGAAGACATGTCAGGTGCATCGGTAGAAGTGAGTGCTGATTTTGGAACACTGTGATTTCTCTAGAAAAGTCTAGGGCAACAGTTGATGCAGCTGTCAAGCAAAAGGGTACTTATAATAAACTCTAGTATGCTGTAAAGGTGCAAGCCAGGGTCTTCAGCAGTAGAGACGGTCATCCCGAAGGTCTCAAAGAAAGCTAGCAGCTGAAAAGGATTGGTGAAGGCAAGGAGGTCTGCACAAGGGGCTGTGAGGGTGCGCATCGATAGTGGGATTGTGTAGGAGAATATTGTCAAGTGTGTCAAGGCTTGGGCGTACCAAGGTGGAGATTGAAGAGAAAAAAATTATTTCTCTTCGGAAGGCCCAGGTTGCATCTAAATTTTTTTTTATTCATCTATGTGATTAAGAATTAAATTCTTACCTGATTAGCAGTGGAACCAGAGATCAAATCTCAAATTACCTGATATAAACCTTTACGCATGCATGTCAGACACTGCAGTAAAGCAGGATAAACTCCAATCCAATTACCTTTGCAACTCAATCAATCAAGGGATGAGATGTGCTGTGTGACACCTCACACCAGCAGGTGGGACACCCAAGATGGATCCACACCCAAGGGAAGAGAGGCGGCAATAAGAGGAGAGGGCAAGGGGGAAGAAGGGACCTTTCTCTCTTCTCACACGTCTCTCTCTCTTTCTCTCTTGTCTCGATCTGATTTGTTTGCTATGCATCCATAGGAAGAGACTCTCTCTATTTATAGATAATTTTTATAACCCAATAAATATAGGAGTTCTAATTCAAATCTGATTTGAATCAGTCCAATACTCATGAAAGAAGGATTCCTACATGAGATAGAATTTCCATCACATATGACAACAAATTTGCACCCACTCCCTCACCCACATGTAATGCCTCAAATGAGCAAAGCTCTAAGTGTTGGTCGGCCCATAATAGAGGGGAATCCCAGTGCAAGTGAGAATCTCATATCTTATCAAAAATGGATCCGATTCGAATCCAATTCAAAGCTGGTTCCAAATAATTTTGAAAGACTGTCAATCCCAAACTCTTTAGGACTTTTGTACCCAGTCTAACTTAGATTTTGAATTTAATTAAGACTAATTAATTTAGATCTAATCTAAAATTAATCAATACTTAAATCTAATCTTTCATATACTCTATAGATCATGGATCAAAAACTGTTCATCCCTGGGATCAAACCTGAACCTCATGTGTAGTGCTAGCTAAACATAGTCAACTCTTCAATCCTTTTTGACCCATAACTTAATTCTCAATCAAGCTAGTTTATATGTTCAATCAAGTCAAGTACTTATAAATTAGATATATAAACATAGACCAATTTCTTTTTACTTTGTTTGACTTATATACATGACTCCATAGGTTCAAACACTAAGCCGATAGCATAGAAACTAATTCTTTCACTAATCGAGATACTATCTAGTAATGATTTTTGATATACAGATAGGTCAAATTATTATAAAAGAATATTTTAGAACCCATACACATGGTTACTGCATAATTCATCCTTTTGACCCTGAATGCTCTAGGATGGTCTCAGGTTAACTGTCAACCGAGATTGCTTCATCCGTATTATATTTTAATATTTCAAATTCATCTCATAGATTACTCTGGTCAAGACTTTGCTAAATTAAATACAGTGATACATCATCTTCAATAATCTAGAGGGATCAATCCCATCTTGATCTATACACAGACTTTATATGTACTTAACTGTATCAGTAGCCTTCCATCACTGTATTAAAAATTCAGATAGTCCAGTACCAAAGCACAGTGAGTTGCTTGCAAGTCACTATAGTGATCTCAAATCTGAAGGACATTTATACCCATGTGTTTCATAAGCAGTTCTTGACAACAGAACACTCAGTAGGTGAGTCACTTGTTCAGTGACAATGTACCCCTACATCTCACCTATATGCCATACCAGTGTCACCACATTCCTTGGTTAAGAGGACAACCAATTCATATGGCACACAACAACCTTTACTCGATAAATGTTATTATCATGTAATGATGTATCATTTGATCATGAACATGTTTAAAAACTATACCATAAATCCTCTTTTTATCGCACACTAGCATAGTTTTAAGGACTTCATCACAGTACAAGAGTTCAAGAAAGATATAATTTTATGATAAAAAATATCAGAATAATTTTTATTCAATAATCAATAATTCATATACAAAGATGAACTCAATCATCACATGATTGATTTTAAGATACAATTCTTAAAACTCTCACTTGGACTAAAGCCAATCTGGGCAGTATCTTATACCCATCTTCTATTTGAAATCATCAGACTCTTTGATCTTGATAGCTTTAGTGAAGGGGTCAACTAGGTTCTTTTTTCATCGATCTTTTGAAGTTCGACGTCACCATGGTTCATGATCTCTCACACCAGGTGATAGCAGTGCAGAACATGCTTGGTGCGATGGTGCAACTTGAGTTCTTTCGTCTGAGCTATGGCACTGGTGCTATCACAGTACAGTAATATAGGGCCATCAATGGAAGGTGTAACTCTCAGCTTGTTGATGAACTTCCACAACCACACCACCTCTTTTGTAGCATCCGATGCAGCAATGTATTCTCTTTGCATACAGAATTGACCACAGTATGTTGCTTGAAACTCTTTCAATAAATAGCTCCTCCATTCAGAGTAAATATGTAGCCCAACACACTTCTGCTATCATCACAATCTGACTGAAAACTAAAATCAGTATATCCCATAAGTTTCAGATCAGTGTCTCCATAAATAAGCCATTGGTCTTTAATATTTCTCAAATACTTAAGAATTACTTTCGCAATCTTCCAATGCTTCTCATCTAGATCAGACTGGTATCTATTCACTACTCTTAGTGAATATGCCACATCCGATCTCGTATATCTCATAGCGTATATGATAGATCCCACTACCGAAGAATATGATATTCTACTCAGTGCTCTCTCTCCTCAGGAGTTGTTGGATAATCCTTCTTGGAAAGAGTAATTTTATGGCCTATCGAAAGATAGCCTTTCTTGAAATTATCCATGTTGAACCATTTCAACAGAGTATCGATGTATGTGGTTTGAGACAATCCAAACAATCTTCTAGATCCATCTCTATAGATCTTCATTCTTTGGATGTAGAATGCTTCTCTCAAGTCCTTCATAAACAACTGTGATGATAACTACAGCTTCACACTCTGTAAAGTTGGGATGTCATTTTTTAGTAATAGTATGTCATCCACATACAGCACAAGAAAGATGACTACAGAATCAGAAGTCCACTTATAGACATGTTGGGTATAAAATACCCCTGGCCGAAGTTTGTAAAAGACCGATCCTTCCAGGGCTCTTCCGGCTCCCGACCTTATGTGTGGTGTCTCTCCGAACCCCCTCGACCGTCTGGACTTCTCTGACAATGAACTTCTGTACTCATCCACTGGGCCACCCCAAAGGCCCTCCGGGCTCCACTGTTAGCCGACCTTCTATAGCAACCAACTATTTTTCGAATTTCTTTGGACTTCGTCTGCATCCAGCTTCTCCGATAGTGAGATTTCTACGGTAACCAGACTCCATCCAAGTTTTCACGATGGTCGACCACCTTTCGGATCCCAATCGAGCTCCTGTGAGAGCCGAACTTCTACTACGAACGGTCTACTCCGAACTCCTACAGCGGGCTGTCTATCCCAGACATCTACTGTAAGCAAATTTTATTCAAGCCTCTACTGTAAACGAATCTCCTCCAAACTTCTATTACAGGTAGACTTCAGTCGAGCTACTCTGGCGGATGGATTCCGGACGAGCTCCAGCAGCTGGGTCCCTGCGATAGCCGATTGCCTCCAAAGTCTGTCGAGCCTCCCCAGTGCTATCCGAAGTCCATCGTCGGCCGACCTCCTACCAGGCTTCCCATAAAATCAGACTTCTCCGGCGGATGATCTTCGGATGAGCTTCCACATCAGATAAATCCCAGACGGACTTCTCTAGCGATCGGACTTCTCCGGACTTCGCCAAAAGAAAATCTCCGAGCTCCTACAGCAGGTGACTCCCGCTTGAGATGTCAGCACCCGAAGCATCTGACAACAGCAGATTCGTCAGCGACCTCGAACATCCGAGCCTCTCCTAGAACGATGATGTAAAGGGCCATTTTGCTCCATCAGGCATCCCAGCCGAGCTTCAACCGATGGATCCAAGCTCTCTGGCAAGCCACAACAAGGGCCACTACCTTGCTTCACTCGCTACAATGGATTCCACATGGCTCCACCACTCTCTGACAAGCCACGATAAAAACTGCCACCCCGCTCTACTCGCTACAACGGATTCCACGCGGCTCCACCACTCTCTGACAAACCATGACAAGAACTGCCACCCTGCTCCACTCGCTGCAACAGATTCCACACGGCTCCACCACTTTCTGACAAGCCACGACAAGAACCGCCACCCTGCTCTACTCTCTGCAATGGATTCTACGCAGCTCCACCACTCTCTGGCAAGTCACGACAACGGACACCACTCCACTCTCCGCAACAAGCTCCACGTGGCCTTGAACGACCTCTGACGCCACTACTCTCCGTAATAAACTTCGCACGGCTCTGAACGGCCCAGTACCAGATAGTTACAGACATCGCTGTTAGTCAATTACGCTCTCCATCTATAAATAAGGATCCCCAGATACGTTCTTTTCTAAGCTCAAAAATACTATCTCGAAACTCTACCAAAATTTTTGCTTGAGCACTCCATTTCTGTTGAAGCAGAGTACTGACTTGAACATCGGAGAGTCTTACCGGAGCACCTCCAACTCCGATTTAGACTTTTCTTGCAAGTCCCGACGGCAGCCACGGTCTTCTCGACTCCAGCAACTCCGGCTTCGATGAAATTCTGCACCAACAAGACATAAGGCTCTTCTCCATTCCTAATGAAGCCATACATTTTGATCACCTTATCAAAATACAATTTTCAACTCCTAGATGCCTACTTAAGTCTATAAATAGATCTTTTCAGCTTGCACACTTTCGACTCATCTGTGGATGTGAACCCTTTAGGTTGTATCATATACACCTCTTCTTCCAGCTCTCCATTAAGAAAAGTGATTTTGACATCCATCTGTCAGATCTCATAATCTAAGTATGCAGCGATAGCAAACATATTCAGATGGACTTGAGCATTGTCACAGGAGAGAACGTCTCGTCATAGTCAATACCATAACACTGACGGTAACTCTTGGCAACTAGACGGGCTTTATAGATTTCTATCTTCCCATCCGCTCCTCTTTTTCTCTTAAAATTTTATTTACATCCTATAAGTTTTATCCCTTCAGACGGATCAACTAGTGTCCATACACCATTGATCTCCATAGACTCCATCTTGGATCTCATGGCCTCAAGCCATTTTTGAAAGTTGGGCCTTTGCATGACCTCCATATAGGTGATCAAATCCTCATCATTCTCATCAAGTTCGATGGGATCACCATTTTGGATTAAAAAATTATAGTATCTGTCCGACTGATGTGGTACTCTACTAGATCTCCTTAATGGTGCCTCTATTGACTCTGGTTCGATTCACCAATCAAATCCAATTCTGTGTGTCGATCCTTCTACCTCATGAACTTTATCAAGTTCAATTTTATAGGCATTAGCTTTTTCACCAAGGAATTCTTTTTTCAAAAAGACTGTCCAACTACTGACAAACACCTTTTGTTCTGTAGTGAGATAGAAGTAGTATCCTTTAGTTTTCTTTGGGTACCCTACGAACAAGCATATATCATACTTCGATCCAAGCTTATCTGTCTTTAAATGCTTGACATAAGCTAGACAACCCCAAACTCTAAGGTGTGAGAGCACCGACTTACGCTTAATCTATATCTCATATGAAGTTTTATCAACAGACTTGCTGGGTACCTTATTTAGAATGTAGCAGAAAATTTCTAAAGTATATCCTCAAAAGAAGATTGGTAGACTCGCAAAGCCCATCATGGATCTGACTATATCTAATAAGGTTCGATTTTTCCTCTCTGACACCCCATTATATTATGATGTTTCAAAAGGGGTCCACTATGAGAGAATCTCATTCTCTTTCAAATATGTCAGAAACTCACTGGTGAGGTATTACCTCCTCAGTCTGACCAAAGGGTCTTAATACTTGTTAGTGCAGAAATCGCCTGCGCCGGAGAAGCTGGAGTTGAGGAAGCCACGGTCGCCGTCGGGACCTGCAAGGGAAGTCTAAACCGGAGGTGGGGTTGCTCCGGCAAGACCCTCCGACGCTCAAGTCAGTTCTCTGCCTCAACAAGAATGGAGTGCTCGAACAGAGAATTTAGCAGAGTTTTGAGATAAGGCAAAAGAGCTTAAGAAATAACGTATCTGAGTCCCCCCTTTTATAGGCGGGGGAGGCAACGGACTGATGGCGACGTTTGTAACCGCCTGGTAGTGGGCCGCCCATGGTCAGGGGAATTGATTGCGAAAGATAATGGAGCAGACACGTGGCCATCGTCATATCCCGCCACATAGGGCCTGTCGCAGGTAGTGGGGCGGCGTCCGTTACTGCTAGTTGTCAGCGAGTAGTGGGATCGTGCAACACTTGCCACAGGGAGCGGAGCAGCATCATAGCTGTTGGTACAGCCTGTCAGAGAGCAGTGGGATCGTGCAGCACCTATCGCAGGGGGAGGTGGAGCCGCATGGAATCCGCTACAGGAAGTGGGACAGGATCATGGCAGTTATTGTTATCTGCCGAGGGACACAGATCTGTTGATCAAGGCTCGGCAGTGGTCGGAGCTCGGCCTTTGTAGGAGTCCGGGAGGAGTCTGCCTGCGGCTGTAGTCGTTGGCGTCAGGGATAAGGCTCGGCTCCCTTAAGGCTCAGCTCCCTTAAGGCTCAGCTCCTCCAGCAATTGGTATCGAGAGCGGAGCCCGGACGAAGCTACAACTGCTGTCGATGGTGGAGCCCGACTCCCGTAGGAGTCCGAGCGGAGCCGTTCTGCTGTTGATGGGGGAGCCCGGCTCCCGTAGGAGTCCGGGCGGAGCCGTTCTGCTGTTGATGGAGGAGCCCGACTCCCGTAAGAGTCCGGGCGGAGCCGTCCTGCTGTTGATGGAGGAGCCCGGCTCCCGTAGGAGTCCGGGCGGAGCCGTTCTGCTGTTGATGGAGGAGCCCGGCTCCCGTAAGAGTCCGGGCGGAGCCATCCTGCTGTTGATGGAGGAGCCCGGCTCCCGTAGGAGTCCGGGCGGAGCCGTTCTGCTGTTGATGGAGGAGCCCGGCTCTCGTAAGAGTCTGGGCGGAGCCATCCTGCTATTGATGGAGGAGTCCGGCTCCCGTAGGAGTCCGGGCGGAGCCATCCTGCTGTTGATGGAGGAGCCCGGCTCCCGTAGGAGTCTGGGCGGAGCCGTTCTGCTGTTGATGGAGGAGCCCGGCTCCCGTAAGAGTCCGGGCGGAGCCGTTCTGCTGTTGAATTCGGCTGCGGGTATTTTATACCCAACACCAGTCCCCCTACTTCCGAGTTTGAATTTCAAGCGAAGGAAGTATACAGAGAGAGATGCGTGCAGCCAGAATCGCCCCTTCAAACTTTGCGCACTGCTGCCCCCATTTAATGTGCGCACGTCAGAATCCATTTTTCGGTGAAGGTGATTTGAAAAGTCTTTTCGGAGCTCCCGTCGAAACACAATCCTAAGCGTCGCTCTATGGGAATTCGCGAGCAGTCAACCCTCGATGACGGTGAAGGGGATAAGCGTGCCACGCGGCACACATCAGTTGGCCCAAGAATACCTGCCGCCATAACTGCGCCAGGATCCATCGGCTATTTAAACCCCTCGGCCCCTTCGTAGCTTCATTCTGGCATTGTTCTTTCATCTGAGAGTCCTGCTCCTCTCGCCCCAGTCCCTGTCTCCTTCCCTTATACCATGTTATCCACTCGGGAGGCTGTCCTCGAGGGAATTCTTAGGGTTTGGAGGAAGGAGAGAAGGAGAATGGCGGCCGGTGAGAATCTCCGTCGCTCTAGAGGGAGCCTAAGGAAGAATTCCTTCAACAACAGGGGTTTAATAATGGGGGCCGTCGGGGAAGCTATTCTGCCCGTGAATCTCGGGGCAGCAAGGCGGGGTGATACCGGTCAAAAGGGCAGAATAGACGTCACAAGCCATGACGGGATCCTTGACGCCGTCGGGGCTGAGAGACCAGAGGCGGTCGGCGTTGACGGTGGGGCAGTAGAACTTGTTGTGGGAACGGTGGAAGTAACGCATGCCGACCTTGCCGGAGCGTCTTGGGCGGTGGTCGTCGTTGCCTCCTCCGCCTCCGGGGATCAACTCCACCCCTTTCCCGCTAAAGTTGGGACCTTGGGAACAGAATGAGGCGAGATAGGCGAGAGCTGTTACACGCGCTGGAGAATGCGACTGAGAAGGATAGAGACGGAGTTTGTAGCTCGGAGCGGTCTCCGGTTCGTCCTGCCCGGACCGTGCCCGTGACACTTGCGATGACGTGTATCTTCTTTCTTCCTGACCCACCGGGTCCTGTAATGTGTTCTTCTGTTAAATAAAAAAGTGATTTCAGTACCTCGTTTGCATCTTGTGTTGAATAGTTGTCCGCCGAACTCCTTCATTTTCCTTTCCTTCTCTTTGTCTGTGTTACGTCGTTCCAGAATCGTCGGCGATCCTTTCAGCTCATGCGGGGTCGTCATTTGCCGAGCTTCTTTTCAGCTTTTATGTCGTTCGGAGATATCCACTTGTTAGGTTTGCTTGGCTGAAGTCGAAGCTAAGTTCGGCTCCCTTGATAGTCCGAACGGAGAAGTTCTCCAGAGGTTGGAGTAGCTCGGATCTTGTAAAAGTCGGGGCAAAGTTTTTCTGTAATCGGAGTCACAAATAAAGCCGAAATAAAGCCCGGCTTCCATAGAAGTCCGGGTGGAGTTGTCCTATAGCTGTCGTTGTCGGTGGAGCCCGGCTCCCGTAGGAGTCCGGGCGAAGCCTTTGTTGCTGCCGATGGCGGGGCCCGGCTCCCGTTGGAGTCTGGGCGAAGGTTTCTTGGCGGCGGAACCCGGCTCCCGTAGGAGTCCGGGTGAAGGTTTCTTGGCGGCGGAACCCGGCTCCCGTAGGAGTCCGGGCGAAGTCTTCTTTGCATAGGGACCCGGCTCCCGTAGGAGTCCGGGCGAAGTCTTCTTTTTTTTTTTTTTGCGGCGGAACCCGGCTCCCGTAGGAGTCCGGGTGAAGTCTTCTTGGCGTAGGGACCCGGCTCCCGTAGGAGTCCGGGCGAAGTCTTTTTTTGCGGCGGAACCCGGCTCCCGTAGGAGTCCGGGTGAAGTCTTCTTGGCGTAGGGACCCGGCTCCCGTAGGAGTCCGGGTCTTCCACTTTGCTCATGTCAGGACGAGGTTCTCCTCCTGTTCCTGACAGGGCTGCGGGGGCACATAAGGGCGTTGCAAGGCCTCTCCCCCCATCCGGTCTAAAAGAACCGGGCCTTCGACTTTGCTCAAGTTAGGGCGAGGTTCTCCTCCTGTCCCTAACAGGGCTGTGGGGGCACATATGGGCGTTGCAAGGCCTCTCCCCCCATCCAGTCTAAAGGAACCGGGCCTTCGACTTTGCTCAAGTTAGGGCGAGGTTCTCCTCCTGTCCCTAACAGGGCTGTGGGGGCACATATGGGCGTTGCAAGGCCTCTCCCCCCATCCGGTCTAAAGGAACCGGGCCTTCGACTTTGCTCAAGTTAGGGCGAGGTTCTCCTCCTGTCCCTAACAGGGCTGTGGGGGCACATATGGGCGTTGTAAGGCCTCTCCCCCCATCCGGTCTAAAGGAACCGGGCCTTCGACTTTGCTCAAGTTAGGGCGAGGTTCTCCTCCTGTCCCTAACAGGGCTGTGGGGGCATATATGGGCGTTGTAAGGCCTCTCCCCCCATCCGGTCTAAAGGAACCGGGCCTTCGACTTTTATAAGGTTGCCCTCACGTTTTTGATACCGTCTGCTTGAATTGTCCTAAGACAAATGGGCACGCATTTTTTTTTTTTTTTTTTTTTGGTCAGGACGAAATCACTGGTAGTACATCCGTAAGTTTTCTGAGCTCCACGGTCGCGGGAGGTCAGCTCCCCCGAGTTCCCTGAGATAATAAGTTCCAGGTCGGACTACTTCCTTGACCTCATAAGGTCCCTCCCAGTTTGGGGGAGCTTCCCTTGGCCCTGAGGTTGTGAGACAGCAGCTCGTCGGAGCACTAGATCCCCTGCTTTGAATGCTTTGTTCTTCACTCGGGCGTTGTAATATCGGGCAACTTTCTGTCTGTAGGCTGCCATTCGAACCTGAGCAATCTCCCGCCTTTCTTCCAGTAGGTCGAGGTTGGCTCTGAGACTTTGCGCGTTTTGGGGTTCGTCGAATGCCACGACTCGTGCCGACGGGAGTTTAAGCTCGATCGGGATGACGGCTTCCGTACCAAAGGCTAGAGCAAAGGGAGTCTCTCCTGTAGGCAACCTCTGGGTGGTCCGATAAGCCCATAGCACATGATAAAGTTCGTCCGCCCAAGTCCCTTTTGCTCTTTCGAGCCTGGTCTTAATCCCCTGCAAAAGGGTTCTGTTTGTTACCTCGGCTTCGCCGTTCGCCTGGGGATGGGCTACTGATGTGAATTTGTGGGAGATGTTTAGATCTTCACAGAATTCAGCAAACCTGGCTCCCGCGAATTACGTCCATTATCAGTGATGAGGGTTCTAGGCAAACCGAACCTGCACACGATCGATTTCCAGACGAAATCCTGCACCTTCGCTTCTGTGATTTTGGCTAGTGGCTCGGCCTCGACCCATTTGGTGAAGTAGTTGATCGCTACAAGGAGGAATTTCCTTTGACCAGACGCCATGGGAAAGGGGCCAAGAATATCCATTCCCCATTGCGCAAAAGGCCATGGGGCGCTCAAGGGTGTAAGCTCGGTAGCAGGTTGTCTCTGGACGTTGGCGTACCTCTGGCATCGATCACACTTTTTGACATATTCAATTGAATCTTGGTGCATGGTTGGCCAGTAATACCCTTGGCGGAGTAGCTTGTGGGATAGAGACCTGGCACCTAAATGGCTTCCGCAAGCTCCCTCGTGCACTTCCCATAGAGCGTAGTCAGCTTCGGAGGATCGGAGGCATCTCAAGAGAGGCAGGGAGTACGATCTTTTGTATAATTTGCCCTCATAAAGGATGTACCGGGAGGCTTGATTTCGGAGTTTCCGGGCTTCTTTCGCATCCTGGGGGAGAATCCCATCTCTAAGATAGGTTATTAGCGGGTCGACCCAGCTGGGCTCGTGGTCGATCTCCATTACGAGTCACGGTTCTTCCGTACTCGGTTGTTTTAAAACTTCAAAGAGGACGCCCTTTGGCAATTCGGCCGGAACCGATGTCGCCAGTTTGGAGAGAAGATCGGCTCTAATGTTCTCCGACCTCGGAATTTGCCTGATGTCGAAATTGTTAAAGGCAGGGATGAACTCCTTCACCTTTTCGAGATATTTGGCCATACTGTCCTCCCATGCTTCAAAGCTCCCGCTGACCTGCCCCACCACCAGTTGGGAGTCGCTGTGCACCCGGAGTTGACCTATTCCAAGCTCCTTAGCGATCCTCAATCCTGCGATCAGAGCTTCATACTCCGCTCCATTATTCGTTGCGGGGAATTTGAAACGCAGAGCGTACTCCGCAACGACTCCCTCCGGGCTGGTCAAGATCAGGCCTGCACCCGCACCTGCCATGTTGGACGATCCGTCCACATGGAGGGTCCAACAGTTATCGGACGAACTGGCTTCTTCGTCGGGGGAGTTCGGCTGAGTACTCAGGTCATCAATTTTGTTTTGCTCAGGTTCAGCCTCCTCGGGGATGGTGCATTCTACTATGAAATCCGCCAACACTTGGGCTTTTATTGTCGGTCTAGGCTTGTAGTTGATGTCAAATTCTGTAAGCTCGATGGCCCATTTCGCCATTCTTCGGAGATATCAGCTCGGTGTAAAACGCCTTGATCGGTTGGTCGGTGAGTAACATCACCGTGTGCCCTTGAAAGTAAGGTCGGAGTCTCCGAGCTGCAATCAACAAGGCGTAGGTCAGTTTTTCTAATTTAGCATACCTGGTCTCGGCGTCCCTCAACACGCGACTAATGTAGTAGACCGGTCGCTGGACTTTCATTTCCTCCTTAACAAGGACGGCTGCCAGGGCTGTGGGAGAGACTGCCAGGTACAAAAATAATTCCTCTTTGGGCTCGGGCTTTGCCAGCAGTGGGGGTGAGCCAAGATAGCCTTTCAATTCTTCGAATGCCTGTTGGCATTCAGGGGTCCAACAGAAGTTTTTCGGCTGTTTGAGAGTTTGAAAGAAGGGCAGACATCGCTCGGCCGACCTTGCGACAAAGCGATTGAGAGCCGCAACTCTTCCTGTGAGGCACTGAACCTCTTTGATCGATCTCGGGGCAATCATATCTTGGATGGCGCGGATTTTCTCCGGATTGGCTTCGATCCCGTGCCCTGATACCATGAAGCCCAGGAACTTCCCCGAGGTCACCCCAAAGGCGCATTTGGTTGGGTTCAGCTTCATTCTATACTTTCGAAGAGCACCAAAGGTTTCTTCGAGGTCGGTGACATGATTCCCGGAAGACCTGCTTTTCACGAGCATATCGTCCACATAAACTTCCATATTTCGGCCGATCTGCTCCTTGAAGATTTTGTTCACCAGTCGTTGATAGGTCGCGCCCGCATTTTTGAGGCCGAACGGCATGACCCTGTAGCAGTAAAGGCCGCGATTAGTGATAAAAGCAGTCTTTTCTTCATCTTCCGATGCCATCCTAATCTGGTTATAGCCGGAGAATGCGTCCATGAAAGTGAGAAGCTTATGGCCCGAGGTAGCGTCCACCAGTTGGTCGATCCTGGGAAGGGGGTAGCTGTCCTTTGGGCAAGCTTTATTCAGCTTTTTGAAGTCGATACACATCCTCCACTTGCCATTTGCTTTCTTGACCAAGACAACATTGGAGATCCACTCTGGATAATTGACCTCCTTGATGAATCCGGCCTTGAGAAGTTTATCCACTTCCTCGGCTATCGCCTTCTGCCTCTCCGGGGCATGACTCCGGATTTTTTCTTTTGTTGGCCGATGTTTAGGGTCGACCGCCAAATGATGTTCCATGACTTCTGTCTCAATCCCCGGCATATCCGTCGGGACCCATGCAAAAACGTTCGCATTCCTATCATTCAAAGGAATTGGTATTAGGTCCTCAATCGGGCCGCCCCTCTCTTCAGTGAGGTCGTCGCGCGCATCCAACCCGTCGACTGGACAGAGGTCCGCTTGATCGCTTCTTTGCAGGGCAATATTGTAGCAGTGCCTGGCCAGCGCCTGGTCTCCCCGAACTTCTCCAATCCCTTTGTCAGTGGGGAACTTCAACTTCAAATGATAGGTTGAAACAACGGCTCTGAGGGCATTGAGGCCGGGTCGGCCAAGAATTGCATTGTAGGCAGAAGGCGCCTTTACCACCAGGAAATTCACCAGGGCTCTGGACTGCTTTGGATGCTGACCCGCGGTCACAGTTAGAGCTATCGTTCCTTCCGTTGGAACGGCATCACCCGTAAACCCTATCAAGGGGGAGCACATCGGCCTTAGATGACCGCCAAGAGCGGCCATTCTCGAAAAGGCACTGTAGAATAAGATGTCGGCCGAACTTCCGTTGTCGACGAGAATGCGACGGACGTCATAATCTGCTATATTCAAGGAAACTACGACCGCATCGTTATGAGGGAATTGGACTCCCTGGGCATCTTCTTCAGTGAAGGCTATGGGCTCTTCAACCTTTTGCCGCTTGAGGGGTGCAGCTGATGTGCTGGTTGCCTCCGGCCGGGATTCTCCCGAGATGACGTTGACGGAACCTGGCGAAGGTTGGTCATCCGGCCACCCTTTATCATCAATCATAGCCGGAGGTAGTTGTGCGGAAACATCACGGGAGGGCATCGGATGGGGAAAAAAGGATTGGGTGCCGGAAAAGATGGCCGGAATCGGGTCCGTTGAGCGCTCCTTCAAGAACAAGGGTGCTGCGAAGACACACGCCCTCCTTCTAGCGCCAATCCTGTTAGTGCAGAAATCCGCCTGCACCGGAGAAGCTGGAGTTGAGGAAGCCGCGGTCGCCACCGGGACCTGCAAGGAAAGTCTAAACCGGAGGTGGGGTTGCTCCGGCAAGACCCTCCGACGCTCAAGTCAGTTCTCTGCCTCAACAAGAATGGAGTGCTCGAATGGAGAATTTAGCAGAGTTTTGAGATAAGGCAAAAGAGCTTAAGAAATAACGTATCTGAGTCCCCCCTTTTATAGGCGGGGGAGGCAACAGACTGATGGCGACGTTTGTAACCGCCTGGTAGTGGGCCGCCCATGGTCAGGGGAATTGATTGTGAAAGATAATGGAGCAGACACATGGCCATCGTCATATCCCGCCACATAGGGCCTGTCGCAGGTAGTGGGGCGGCGTCCGTTACTGCTAGTTGTCAGCGAGTAGTGGGATCGTGCAACACTTGCCGCAGGGAGCGGAGCAGCATCATAGCTGTTGGTACAGCCTGTCAGAGAGCAGTGGGATCGTGCAGCACCTGTCGCAGGGGGAGGTGGAGCCGCGTGGAATCCGCTACAGGAAGTGGGACAGGATCATGGCAGTTATTGTTATCTGCCAAGGGACACAGATCTGTTGATCAAGGCTCGGCAGTGGTCGGAGCTCGGCCTTTGTAGGAGTCTGGGAGGAGTCTGCCTGCGGCTGTAGTCGTTGGCGTCAGGGATGAGGCTCGGCTCCCTTAAGGCTCAGCTCCCTTAAGGCTCAGCTCCTCCAGCAATTGGTATCGAGAGCGGAGCCCGGACGAAGCTACAACTGCTGTCGATGGTGGAGCCCGGCTCCCGTAGGAGTCCGGGCGGAGCCGTTCTGCTGTTGATGGTGGAGCCCGGCTCCCGTAGGAGTCCGGGCGGAGCCGTTCTGCTATTGATGGAGGAGTCCGGCTCCCGTAAGAGTCCGGGCGGAGCCGTCCTGCTGTTGATGGAGGAGCCCGGCTCCCGTAGGAGTCCAGGCGGAGCCATTCTGCTGTTGATGGAGGAGCCCGGCTCCCGTAAGAGTCCGGGCGGAGCCATCCTGCTGTTGATGGAGGAGCCCGACTCCCGTAGGAGTCCGGGCGGAGCCGTTCTGCTGTTGATGGAGGAGCCCGGCTCCCGTAAGAGTCCGGGCGGAGCCATTCTGCTGTTGAATTCGGCTGCGGGTATTTTATACCCAACAATACTCTTTTCAGTTTATTTTTCTACTTCAACATAGAATCGTTTGAATATTTCAAATGATTATGACTTATGCTTCATAAGATAGACATATCCATACCTCGATAGGTTATCTGTAAATATAATGAAGTAGTAGTATCCTCCTCTAGCACTTATGTTCATAGGCCCGCATACATCAGTATGTATTAGACCTAAGACATTGCTGGCTCTTTCACTTTTTTTCTTAAAAGGTGACTTAGTCATCTTATCAAGTAGATAGGACTCACAGGTAGGCAATGATTCATAATCATCTATCTCAAGGATACATTCTTTGATCAACCTGTCAAACCTATTCTTATTCATATGACCAAGCCTACAATGCCAAAGGTAGGATTCACTGACATTATCTAACTTAAAGCATTTACTGGGTGTGTACATTACACTAACAGGCCGTGATATTATGTATATATTATATTTTAATTGTCCATGCATAATTATAGTATCATTTATAATGATATCACAAAAATTATTCTTTATTATAAACTTAAAACCAAGTTTAGCCAAAAGGCCTACAGAGATGACATTCATCAAAAAGGAGGGACAATAATGATATTCATTTAACATGACACAACTGGACTCAAAGACAAGCTGTAAAGTTTTCAAGGCCAGAACCAAAACAAGACTTCCATCTTCAATATTAAGAAACCACTCATCCTCTCAAAACTTCCTACTTATCTGCAGTCCCTACAATGAATTACATATATTAATAGAACTTTTGATATCCAATACCTAGGTAGTAGTATCACAAATAGAGAAATTATAAAGTATTATCATATAAGTACCTTGTGAAGCAACTGTTTGATTTTTTCTCTTATTTTTAGGTTTGTTTGGGTCAAAGGTGGTGTTGGGTATAAAATACCCCCAGCCGAAGTTCGTGATGGGAGTGACCCTCCGGGGATCCAACTGACTTTCGGCCTCCGACAACATCTCTTCAAACCTCCCAGACAGCCGAACCCCCACCACGCTCCCAAGTTTCATCGACGAGCAGGACCCCGCCAGCACCGATCGGATTCTTCACGACATCCGGACTCCTACGGGAGCCGAGCTTCGTCCCCAACCTCAACTGCTAGAAGGCTTCACCTGGGCTCCTACGGGAGCCGGACTCCACCGACAACTCCAGCTGTAGGAAAACTTCATCCGAACTCCTACGAGAGCGGACCTCGCCCACGACTTCACCTGCAGGCTCCACCCGGACTCCTACGGGAGCCGAGCTCCGCCTGCGACTTCACTTACAGGTAAACTCCGTCCGGACTCCTCCGGGAGCCGGACTTCGTCCCTGACCTTGATTGCAGGTGAACTCTGTCCGGACTCCTATGGGAGTCAGGCTCCGTCCCCAGCTCCGGCTACAAGTAAACTCCGTTCGGACTCCTACGGGAGCCGAACTTCATCCCCAACCTCAACTGCTGGAAGGCTTCACTCGGGCTCCTATGGGAGCCGGACTCCACTGACAACTCCAGCTGTAGGAAAACTTCATCCGGACTCCTACGGGAGCCGGACCTCGCCCATGACTTCACCTGCAGACTCCGTCCGGGCTCCTATGGGAGCCGGACTCTGCCCACAGTTCCAGCTGTAGGTAAACTTCGTCCGGACTCCTACGGGAGCCGAACTTTGTCCCTGACTCTAAATGCAGGTAAATTTCGTCCGGACTCCTACGGGAGCCGGACTTTGTCTCTGACTCTATGTGCAGGTAAGCTTCATTCGGACTCCTTCGGGAGTCGAACCTCGCCCACAACTTCACCTGCAGACTCCATCCGGGCTCCTACGGGAGCCGGACTCCGCCCACGACTCCAGCTGAAAGAGGACTCCGTCCAGGCTCCTATGAGAGCCAGACTCCCAGCTCCTCTCAGACGGGTAGCTAGCCACCTCTCTCTGTCAGACACCCCAGCCGAACTCCGACCGATAGGCCATTACCCCCTGGCAGGCCGCAGCAACGACCACGACTCTGCTCCAGCTCCTGCGACGGATCCCACGGCCCCATCACTCCCTGGCAGGCCGTAATGATGGCCACGATCCTGCTCCACTTCCTGAGATGGATACCGCATGATTCTTCCATTCTCTGGCAAGTCGCGACAACGGACGCCGCTCCGCTCCCCGTGGCGAACTCCACGTGGCACGCCCCGTGATAGCCACGGGTCCACTCCACTACTCTCCGCAACAAACTTTCCTTGACTCTGGGCGGCCCACGGTCAGACGGTTACAGGCATCGCTATCAGTTTGTTGCCCCCTCTGCCTATAAAAGAGAAGACCCCAGATACGTTATTCTCTACGCTCTCATTTTTATCTAGAAACTCTGCTAAAATTTTCGTTCGAGCACTCCATTCTTGTTGAGGCAGAGAACTGACTTGAGCGTCGGAGGGTCTTGCCGGAGCAACCCCACCTCCAGTTTAGACTTCTTTTGCAGGTCCCGATGGCGACCGCGACTCCAGCTTCTCCGGTGCAAGCAGATTTTTGCACCAACAGGATTGGCGCTAGAGAAAGGGGCCTGTGTCTTCACAGTCCCCTTGTTCTTAAAGGAGCGCTCAACGGGACTGCCCCCAGGCATTTTTTCCGGCACCCTCTTCTCCTTCATCCACTTAGTCTTTGCCCGATGCCTCCCCGCAAGGCATCCACGTGATGATCCACGGCCTCCACGGCCAGATCTCAGGCTCTGACCTCACCTCCAGTTTCCCAGCCACCTCCTCCTCCTCTGGCAACGGCGGTCGGCATGGAGCAATTTGATCTGCTAGCGCAGCAGGTCAGGGGCCTCACTGAAGCTATGCAGGCCATGCAGCAGCAGCAGCCACAGGTATCAGTACGCCTGGAAAGAGCATCGTCGGAACACCAGAATCCGGCGGTGGGACGGCCCACGTGGGCCAGCCGCCCCATCTTTCCTGGGAAGATGAATCCGAGGGTGGAGAGCCCTCAATCGGATCATGACTCCACCCCTGGAAGGTCCCTACCCCCATTCTGCCAGAGGACCCTCGGACCCGAAGTCGGGAGGATTTTCTGGACCGGAGACTCTAGGAGATGAACCGGCGGATCGAAGAACTCCACCACGCTCCCCCCACCTATGGTGAGGATATTTGCACTGACCCTCTCTTTTCTCAAATGATCATGTAGGAACCGATCCCGCCAAACTTCAAACTCCCTCAGTTCGAAAGCTACGACGGGACTTCGGACCCGGTTGATCATCTGGAGGCCTTCCAGATGATGATGCTGCTTCATGGCGCACCCGATGCCATTCTGTGCCGAGCCTTCCCATCCACCTTGAAGGGAGCGGCGAGAAATTAGTACTCGATGCTGAAGTCGGGTACCATCTTTTCCTTCGATCAAATGAGCCACCAATTTGTGGCCCATTTTGTCAGCAGCCGGCACCCCCGGAAGGGTTCAGAGTCCCTCATCAATATCAAGTAGAGGGAGGGGGAGTCCATTCGGGTCTACATCAACTATTTTAATGTCGCAGCGCTGGAAGTCTGAAATCTGGACCAATCGGTAGCAATGGCCGCTCTGAAGAGCGGCCTTCAGAAGAATGACCTTTTGTTCTCCCTGGAGAAGAAGTACCCTAGGGATTTTGCTGATTTGTTGGCTCGGGCTGAAGGATACGCCCGAACGGAGGAAGCCTTCAAAATGAAGGATGAGGAGACTGCGAGAGAGCGGCAGGTGGGAGACTCGAGTAAGCCCGCAGTCAAAAAAGGGTCGAGAGAAGCTCGGCCGCATTCTCGATCCCCTCCTGGGCACAAGCGTGTCCATACTCCTCTCTGGGTACGTAGGTAGAGAAGTCCGGACCTCAGAGTTCGACGGGGTTACCCACCAGGAAGTTTTTGCAACTATGCCCCCCTCAATGCCTCGAAGACCCAGGTACTGATGGAGGTCAGGGAGCAGCTCCCTAGGCCAGAGAGGATGCGCACACACCCCGGGAAGCGCAACCCCAACAAGTTCTGTCTCTACCATCGTGACCACGGCCACAACACGGAGGAATGCATCCAGCTCCGAGATGAGATCGAGGAGCTCATCTGGCGAGGCCGACTCGACCGTTCATTCGACATCGGCCTGAAGGTAGAGAAGATCGGCCAAGGGCCCTGCCGCAACCTGAACTGCCAAGGAGGGAGGAACAGCCCAGAGATCGGCCTCCGATCGCGACCATCAACTCCATCACCGGAGGCCCTCAAGGAGGAGCAGACCTTCCACAACCATGGAATTCGGGAAATCTGTGAACGCACTACTCATGACTTTACTTTGAATCAAAATTCCTTTCTACTTTGCATGTCTTTCCCTTTTGGCAGGGCTTTGTTACGATTGGGGATAACCCCTTCAAAAATTAAAACAAGCTCATGTTAGGAACAGGAGGAGAACCTCATCCTAACATGAGCAAAATGAAAGTCGATTATTTTAAGATCGAATTGGGGGAGAGGCCCTACAACGCCCTTACGCACCCCCACAGCCATATTAGGGATAGGAGGAGAACCTCGCCCTAACGTGAGCAAAGTCAAAGGCTCGGTTCTTTTAGACCAGATGGGGGGAGAGGCCCTACAACGCCCTTACGCGCCCCCACAGCCATGTTAGGGACAGGAGGAGAACCTCGCCCTAACGTGAGCAAAGTCAAAGGCCCGGTTCTTTTAGACCGGATGGGGGGAGAGGCCCTACAACGCCCTTACGCGCCCCCACAGCCATGTTAGGGACAGAAGGAGAACCTCGCCCTAACGTGAGTAAAGTCAAAGGCCCGGTTCTTTTAGATCGGATGGGGAGAGAGGCCCTACAATGCCCTTACGCATCCCCACAGCCATGTTAGGGATAGGAGGAGGACCTCACCCTAACATGAGCAAAGTCGAGGATCCGATTCTTTTAGACCGGATGGAGGGAGAGGCCCTATAACGCCCTAATGTGCCCCACAGCCATGTTAGGAACAGGAGAAAACCTCGTCCTGACATGAGCAAAGTCGAGGATCCGATTCTTTTAGACCGGATGGGGGGAGAGGCCCTCACAACGACCTTTATGTGCCCCCGTAGCTCCGTCGAAAATAGAAGGAGGACTCCATCCTAACCTGAGCTGAGATCGACTATGTCAAGGATAGAAGGAGGGCCTCGTCCTGACAATGACAAAAACCTAGTCACCCGACATGATCGGATAAAAAAAAAAAACCCAATAGCACCTCCACACCTCTATGCGATCCCGCAAAAAGCAGGGGGAGGACCCTCACTCGGAAAGAGGAGGAAAATTAAGAAGGAGAGCATCGAATTGCACCGGCAACAGACGAAAAAAAGCCACACCAAAGACCTAGGGAACCTCATCTCAACAAAGACGGAAAGCTCCCACCTAACATCCCCGACCTCTAAGAAGGCTCTCGACATCGGTCAAGAAAATAACGACCCCTTCGAGGTAATGCGGAGTTTGGACCACCGAGCTCGAACCCGCGGCCATGGACGACAAGAAAAGCAAATCAGCGTGGTGACGATTGGGCTCCTCCAGACGACATCGACGTCGGACAAGTCTTAAAGACAAAAGAAGTTCGGCGGGTGACAATTTAATACAACACGTGGATGAGGTAACACAAATCCCCTTTTTCATTTCATTCACAAAATATACACTACAAAGCCCAGCAGGTTAAAGAAAGAAAGCAAAATGACTAGAATGAGATGAAACAATAGAAGAAAAATATATACATAGGAAGATGGAATGACAAAAAGAGCCCTAAGGGGGCCCGACTTCCTCCGACCTCGGACTTTCGGCTTCGACCCTCGCCAGGGAATCCCTTAAACGCCCGACTTCTGCTTCTAACTCTCTTTCTCTCATTAATATCTCCATGTATCTTCGATGATATCGCTGGCTTTCGTTCTCCGCCTCTCGATGCCTCTTTCTCAGGACCTCAGACTCCACCTCCGCGTCCTTGACGGCCTGCTGCTCGCATGCCAGCTGGATCTTCAATTGCTGCAGCTCAGCCGTCCTCTCCCCGAGGGAGACAGAAAGCCCTTCGACAGTTCTTCTTAGGGACTAGAGTGCAGTGGAATCCCGAGAAGAAGCGGGCTGAGCCCTGTCAGCCAGCTGCCCTTGAAGACGGCGACTTCGTTAGTCGCCACCCTGAGTCTCCCTTTATATTCACCCACCTGCCTGCGCCAGCCGGCCCAATGCACGTCATAACTCACCTCAGCATCCTAAAGCTGCTGCTGAAGGTCGGAGACCTTCTTCGACCACTCCCGGTCACCATCGGCCCGGGCCAAGAGCCGGGACGAACTTCCCTCCAGCTGGCCGATCCTCTCCTGCGCAGCTGACAGTTCCACCCTGAGAGAATCGATCTTGGCAGCTTGAGCCCAAATTCGATCACTGGCGCTCTTCTTGTGTTCCTCAAGCTCCTTCTCAAAGTTTGCCTTCCTCCGACTGTACTCCATGATCCCCTTCACGTGGAGATTTCGAAAGTAGGTGGCCTCCGCGGTGGCTTCGGAATGACTCCTCCTCAACCTGCGAAGCTCGCCTTCCGTCTTCTTCGACCTTTTTGTCAAATGGAGGACTTCCTTCTTCAGCCGCTGGATTGTAGACTTCAGCGGAATCCCCTAGGGCAAGGGAAGCGCTTCAACGGGGCGCTGCCATCGGGAGGTCAACGCGTTAAAACGCAGCTCATTACAAAAAAGAAGAGAAGAAAAGTCCCCCAAAAGGAGGAGATCAATTTTATTGACTGAACGTTTCTTGAAAACAAAAGAAAGAAGAAAAATGGCAATAAAGGAAGAATACAAAGTTAGAGGTCTTGGACCTCTAGATCGACGGGGGGACTCGGCACTCCTGGAGGGTGGACTGCGGTGGCTGCAACGGTGGTGGAGGGTTCGACTTCATCCTCGGATGCCTCATCCAAAAAGCTGAGGTCGAGCTCGAAGAATTTCACAACCATCTTCTCCTGGCAGAGCTCGAACCCTCTATTGAATGCGGCTTGGCCGAACTCAACCTTCAACCTCTTCATTTCGGTGAAAGTCTTGAACTCCTCCACCGCTCGACTCTTGGCCTCCGAGACCAGGGTCGGGATCTGTTCCGCCATGTTTGTAACCTCGACCTCCGCCCTCCTCACCATCTCCTCCAGGTCGGCCTTTTGTTCTGCCGAGGTCTGTCTCTCTCTCTCAAGCACCTCTCGAAGATCGGCCACCTCGAGGGCCATTTCCTTAAGGTGGGCAGCCTCGGCCTGCTGACCTTCCACCGCCTTGTTCATCGTCTCGATGTTGGCGAGGAGTTGATGTCCAAGCTGCAAGGGCAGTAGGGGAGTCAGAATGGGGGCTGGGAAGTTAAATAAATGAAGAAGCGAAAGGAAAAAGGAGGATGAATCTGCTTACCTCGAGGAAGGCCCCCAGTGAGTCCCAGACTCGTTGTGTAGGATCGACGCGGACGATCCTCTGGACGACTTCGGGCAATGAGCACCCGTCTACCAGCTTTTTTATTAGATCCCTGTCACTGAAGGGATCATCCCCCTGCTCCTCTTCAGAGTCGCGGGACTCTTCGGTGACAGCCCGACGACTGTCGACCCTGCAGGCCAAGGTCTTCCTCCTCTTCCTCCTCTCACCCCCTGGCACCTCCTCAGGATGGGTCTCGAAAGCGGGGACCTCGATAGGAGAACTCAAACCCCTCGGGGAGGCCCAGACAGCGGGACGCTCGGTGTCTGGGAGGACGTCGGCGGCTGAGGTCGCTCGGGCAGGCGCGGCCGAACTCGTCCCCTCCGCTCTAGCCCTCTTCGCCAGCCCGGAGGCCACGGCACCCTTTCTTTTGAGAGCCTTCAGGCCCCTGGCAAGCATCTGCGCTTCTTCGACGTCCATGCCTAAAAAAAAAAAAAAAAAAGAGAAGAAAAAAGAAGAAGAAGAGAGAAGAAAAGGAAGGCGTGAAAAAGAAGAAGAAAAAAAAAGAGAAAAAAAAAGAAAAAGAGAGAGAAGGGAAAAAGAAAGGGAAGAGTTGAAATACTGGCGGGATCCAGATGGCTCAGACCGATGTTGAACAGAAGCTGCTCCTTCAGGAGGTTGGGGAGAGAAAGAGTGGGATACTTGAGGAGTTTCTGAGAGGCTTGATGGTCGTCTCCCCCTAGGTTGGGCGCCCGATGGACGGAGTCCCTCAGGGAGCCCCAAGGGGGCAACTCTAACCTCAAGGTCGGGCATCGGACATAAAGAAACTTCCCCTTCCAGTTATAGATAGAAGAAGGGGCACCCTTCAGTAACCCCTTCCTACCAAACTGAGGGGAGAAGTACCACCAATCCTTCACCGTGGGATGATGCTTGAAGGTGTAGAAGTGTCTAAACAAGGAAAGGGTGGGCTGGACTTCGGCTACATGACAAAGAGAGAGGAACCCTATCAAGAACCTAAAGGAGTTCGGCGCAATCGAGGCCAGAGAAATATCCAAAAATTGGAAAAGAGCAATGACAAAGGACGGCAGAGGAAGCTGGAGTCCGGCACGGAAGGCCTCCTGGTACAGGCAGAAGCAGCCGGGGGGAGGGGCACTAGCCCGATCGGACGGGCCAGGGAGTTCTAGTTCGTACTCTGGAGGAATCCCGTACTGAACTCTTATCAGTTGGAGTTCGTCCGGAGTCAGAGAACAAGGGATGGCATCCGGTGCAAAAATCGAACGAGATTCAGCTCTACCTAACAGTTCATCTACCGTCTGAGGACTCTGGGAGACCGAGGCAGACGAACTCTTAGAACTACTAGAAGAAGAACCCCTGGAAGACATATAGAATCACACGAAGACCACTTACAGAGGTGAAATCCCTAAAAATCAGAGAAAATCACGGACAAGGTCCCGGGGGACTGATGCTCAGAACAAGAGGAAGAAAGATCGAACGGCAGAAGGAAGAGCAAAAAGGGGAAGGAGTTTCGAGACTAACCTAGGCGACTCGGAGAAGTACGAAAGCATGGAAATGGGGATGGCTCGTGGAATGCCTAAAGCGGGGAAGAGCGCCGAGAAAAATCGAAGTTCTCAGGAAGAAGAAGGGTTCCAGAATGAGACCGTCGAACAGAGCGGGACTCTTGGAGGAGGAGTGCGGGTTTAAATAGGCCTTGAGATCCGGCATGGTGACGATTGCGAATCCCCTCTGGCCGGTCTCTTTTCGCCGCGTGTCCTACTCACCACAGCGGGCGATTAAAAAGTGGCAGACGGCTGACAGTGCCTTTATTGCATCCCACCTTGGGCACCGTCCTGCTGCAGGTTCCAAAGGAGCCTTTTCAGATCACCTCGATTTGAAAATACTCCAGCGCACGCGCATTAAATGCCAAAATATCTGAGGACGATCGCGTGCAGGCATCGAGGGAGCAACTTCGACTGTGACAATCTTTCTGTACTTCCTTCATTCGAGAATCGAACTCGAAAGTAGGGGGACTGGTGTTGGGTATAAAATACCCCCCAGCCGAAGTTCGTGATGGGAGTGACCCTCCAGGGATCCAACTGACTTTCGGCCTCCGACAACATCTCTTCAAACCTCCCAGACAGCCGAACCCCCACCACGCTCCCAAGTTTCATCGACGAGCAGGACCCCGCCAGCACCGACCGGATTCTTCACGACGTCCGGACTCCTACGGGAGCCGACCTTCGTCCCCAACCTCAACTGCTAGAAGGCTTCACCCGGGCTCCTACGGGAGCCGGACTCCACCGACAACTCCAACTGTAGGAAAACTTCGTCCGGACTCCTACAGGAGCTGGACCTCGCCCACGACTTCACCTGCAGGCTCCGCCCGGACTCCTATGGGAGCCGAGCTCCGCCCGCGACTTCACTTACAGGTAAACTCCATCCGGACTCCTCCGGGAGCCGGACTTCATCCCTGATCTTGATTGCAGGTGAACTCCGTCCGGACTCCTATGGGAGCCGGGTTCCGTCCCCAGCTCCGGCTACAAGTAAACTCCGTCCGGACTCCTACGGGAGCCAAACTTCATCCCCAACCTCAACTGCTGGAAGCCTTCACCCGGGCTCCTACGGGAGCCGGACTCCACCGACAACTCCAGCTGTAGGAAAACTTCGTCCGGACTCCTACGGGAGTCGGACCTCGCCCATGACTTCACCTACAGACTCCGTCCGGGCTCCTACGGGAGCCGGACTCCGCCCACGGTTCCAGCTGCAGGTAAACTTCGTCCGGACTCCTACGGGAGCCGAACTTTGTCCCTGACTCTAAGTGCAGGTAAACTTCGTCCGGACTCCTACGGGAGCCGGACTTTGTCCCTGACTCTAAGTGCAGGTAAGCTTCGTCCGGACTCCTATGGGAGCTGAACCTCGCCCATGACTTCACCTGCAGACTCCGTCCGGGCTCCTACGGGAGCCGGACTCCGCCCATGACTCCAACTGAAAGAGGACTCCATCCGGGCTCCTGTGAGAGCTGGACTCCCAGCTCCTCTCAGACGGGTAGCTAGCCACCTCTCTCCGTCAGACACCCCAGCCGAACTCCGATCGATAGGCCATTACCCCCTGGCAGGCTGCAGCAACGGCCACGACTCTGCTCCACCTCCTGCGACAGATCCCACGCGGCCCCATCACTCCCTGACAGGCCGTAATGATGGCCACGATCTTGCTCCACTTCCTGCGATGGATACCATGCGATTCTTCCATTCTCTGGCAAGTCGCGACAACGGACGTCGCTCTGCTCCCCGTGGCGAACTCCACGTGGCACGCCCCGGTGATAGCCATGGGTCCACTCCACTACTCTACACAACAAACTTTTCCTGACTCTGGGCGGCCCACGGTCAGACGGTTACAGGCATCGCTATCAGTTTGTTGCCCCCTCCGCCTATAAAAGAGGGGACCCCAGATACGTTATTCTCTAAGCTCTCGTTTTTATCTAAAAACTCTGCTAAAATTTTTGTTCGAGCACTCCATTCTTGTTGAGGCAGAGAACTGACTTGAGCGTCGGAGGGTCTTGCCGGAGCAACCCCACCTCTGATTTAGACTTCTTTTGCAGGTCCCGACGGCGACCGCGACTCCAGCTTCTCCGGCGCAAGCAAATTTTTGCACCAACAGGTGGCTATATAAGCAGGACAATTTTTTTTTCAATGACTTAGCTTCTTACAGAAGAAGCACTCTACCTGGCTCTTGTCAATTTTTGATGATTTACTTTGCTTGGGATCGGCAGCATGAGATTTCTGCATATTTTTCTTCTTTCCTCTCCTAGAGGATCGATGCCCTGCAGATGGACCTCTCACTAAATTTACTAGCTCCTTTTGGAGCTGATGATCCTTCTCAAAAGTCTGTAGTAACCCTGGCAAACCATGGTAGTTTACCACAAACTTCATCATTCTATAATAACTGAGAAAGGATAGGTAGGATTTCGGTAGCAAATTGAGGATAGTATCCTTGCCTAACTGTTCTTGCAATAGAAAGCCAAATTTGCTAAGACGTTCAATCTACTCAATCATGTACAATACATGATCGGTGACTGAACCCTCCTCTCGCATATGGGCATTGAACACTATGCAAGAGGTTTTGTGTCTCTCCGCATCCTCAAGGGTGTCGAAGGACTCATTCAATATTTGAATGATCTCCTCTGGCTGTGCATCCTCGAACTTATGACTAAGTTTATCATTCATGACTGTCCTCATTATGCAATGCATAGTCGTGCGGTCATTGAGCCACTTTATGTAAGTGTCTCTCGTGGCATGAGGAGCATTAACTACAAGTTCTTTAGGTGCCTGATCCATAAGGACGTACAAAATCCTCTCATGCTCCAAGACAATCTTCAACTTTCGATACCAGCTATCGAAGTTGGGTTCAGTGAGTTTGTCGCTGTCCAACAGTATACGAAAGGATAGTGTGTTGGCCATAACTGAAAGAAAAAATATTAGCCTATTAGTATATGAATTATTTTTGATCCTGAAGATATGAACTTTAGTCTAAAGGTCCTTCTGCTACTTTTACGAATTGGTAGACTCTACCTCCAACTTCAAAAATTACATAAATTTTTTAGCAGGTACTAGAATCCACATGGATTGCATTCGGATCCGAGTGTGGCTCGACCAACCCTAATGTATCCATGGGTACATTCATAACTAATAATTTCTTCAAACAACTTCTAGCAACAAGTTTTTCCCCAGGCTTCCCTTTAGCAGGCATGTAGCACCTCCACTAAAAATCTCGATTAGCTCCAACCATTAACATGACACACCAAGTGCATCCAACAAATGGATGTCTAGACTCGAGTGTGGCTCGACCAACCTGAGCATTGATCTGAAGGTACATCATGATGGTCATATGATGAATGACAATTCTAATATATAATAGACATCAGGCGTGTGGCGTCTCAAATGCCTATTTGGAATATTAGACTCATTATCATGCACCTTAATGGGAGGCAATGATCAAGTTGTCTCATAACTTTATCACTTTATACATCTAATAATTTAGAGGATTTGATTTTATTGATCTGAGAATAAGAGAAGAAGTTGACCTACAAGCTGCAAATCCTCCCACTAACTTCACCAAGTTATGTAAAGGATTAGACACAAGCTGGTCTAAAGATACCTAAATCAGTCAGACTGATTCACCTAAATGGCATGGGTCTGCACGAATCGACTAGTAACCTAATCAAAATATAATCTACCATATTAGTCAGGTAAGTGAGATCAATGGAAGGGATATGCCCTTAACTCACCATAGACGCATCTAGGTGAATAGCTTCCAATTAAAAATCACTTGATTGAATCTGCCAAACTTACCTTAGATACCAACTGGTTAATTAGTTTCAATTTGGTTCACTAGAAGATTCGAGCTCAACCATAAAGCTATGATCATGGTCCATTTATTAGGGTCAAACACATGGACTTGATCAAACTACAACTATTGAGATTGATTTAGAGAAATACTGACCTGATCTAATTCAATACTTAATTAGATTTAATTAATTTCTTTGCATGATCTATATGTGTTTCTAATCCTAGGTCTAACCCATTAGAAAGATCTGATTCATGCTAACCCTTTGCCCATCATTTTATATGGTATCTTAATGATCTTCAATTTTCAAATCTAGATCATTCAAAACTTAATTCATAATTAAGCATGTAAAATATGTGTTTCAATTTGTAAAACTATTCAACAAGGATTTCAAGTGAAGCATATCATATATTTTAATATATAAAAATAAATTTTTATAATATGTTTAATAATTAAACATATATAGGTATGATTAAACTTCATACATACATCTCATGTATAATGATAATCTTTAGATCAATACCGATTACATCAAATGTAACATACAATTCAGATGTAAAGCGATTTTATATCTAAATTTTATCCTATTGTAATAAATTATAAATCACTTTAGATCTAATCTAAATATATTTATGATCAAAATAATATATAAAAATTTATTCATTTTTTTTTCATAAAATCATATCACAATGACACCTCTATACGTCATTAGAGAACCCATCGAATAGGTAAAAGAGAGATTAATCTCTTCAATCTCCTATGATCAGATGATCTGATGATCTTATCAATCTGAGTATAAGGCTACTAAGATCTTAAATCTAATTTCATATATACTTGCATCAATATGTAATTATTGATAAAACTATTTTATGTCATGAACATATCCTTGATCTTATCAATTATATTCTTCATCTAATCTAATTAGATTTAATGTATCATATACATCATATCAGATCTAAAATATATCTTATACTAATTATAAAATATTAATTTTAGATTTGATATCATATAAAAAATTAATTAGATGCAAATATGAATAATTTTTTGGTAAAATTTATTTTCATGCAGTGCTGAATTTTGATAGGATTTAGATCTAAATATCCATCAAAATAGATTTAATTCAGATTTAAAATAAATTTTACTTCATAAAAAAAATAATAATATTAAAATTTTATTAAAATAAATTTAAAATAAATTTTAATTCATATTATTATTCCATCAAAAATTCAGTAATAGTAGAATTCTATTATAATAGACTTATAACAACCTCAATCAACCATTGATTAGGCACCTATAATCTGATCAAAATCAGATCAAAAATTTTATATAAATAGATTTAAATTAGATTTAATATTATAAAAAAAATTTATTTATATCTTATATAATTAATCTCAAAAATTTTTATTATGCATATATATATTTCAGACCTGCTCTGATACCAATTGAAGGGAAAGAAACTGTTTCTCCTCGAAAGGCCCAGGTTGCATCTAAATTTTTTTTTTATTTAACTACATGATTAAGAATCAAATTCTTATCTAATTAGCAATAGAATCAAAGATTAAATCTTAAATTATCTGATATAAACTTTTGCAAAGATTTGGATGTGCAGACCCTCTACTTTGCATGCACGTCAAACGCCATAGGAAAGCAGGATGAACTCCAATCCATTTGCCTTTGCAACTCAATCAATCAAGGGATGAGATATGCTGGTGTGACATCTCACACCAGTTGGTGGGATGCCCAAGATGGATCTACGCCCAAGGAAAGAGGGGCGGTAACAAGAGGAGAGGGCAAGGTGGAAAAGGGACCTTTCTCTCTTCTCATGCCTCTCTCTCTCTTTCTCTCTTCTCTTGATCTGATTGTTTGCTATGCATCCATAGGTAGAGACCCTCTCTATTTATAGATAATTTTCATGACCCAATATGTATAGGAGTCCTAACTCAAATCTGATTTGAATCAGTCCAATACTCATGAAAGAAGGATTCCTACATGAGATAGAATTGCCATCATGTATGACAACCAATTTGCACCCACTCTCTCACCCACATGAGATGTTCCAAATGAGCAAAGATCTAGGTGTTGGTTGGCCCATAATAGAGGAGAATCTTAGTGCAAATAAAAATACTCATATCTCATCAAAAATAGGTCCAATTTGAATCCAATTCGAAGCTGATTCGAAATAATTTTGAAAGGCTATCAATCCCAAAATCTTTAAGATTTTTGTACCAAGTCTAATTTAAATTTTAAACTCAATTAAAATTAATTAATTTAGATTTAATATAAAATTAATCAGTACTTAAATCCAATCTTTTATGCTCCATGGATCATGGATCAGAAACTGTTCATTCCCGAGATCGAACTTGAACCTCATATGTAGTGCTAGCTAGACATAGTCAACTCTTCAATCTCATTTGATCCATAACTTAATTCTCAATCAAACTATCTTATATGTTCAATCAAATTAAGTACTTTCAAATTAGACATATAAACATAAGCCAATTTCTTCCTACTTTGTCTGACTTGTGTGCATGACTCCATAGGTTCAAACACCAAGTCGATAGCACAGAAAGTAATTTCTACACTAATCGAGATACCATCTAACAATATTTTCAATATCCAAATAGGTCAAATTATCATAAAAAAATATTTTAAAATCTATACATATGGTTACCGCATAATTTATCCTTTTGACCCTGAATGCCCTAAGATGGTCTCAGGTTAACTATCAACTGAGATTGCTTCATCCATATTATATTTTAACCTTTTAAATCTATCTCATGGATTATCCTGATCAAGATTTTACTCGATTGAAATACAGTGATACATCATCTCCAATAATCTGGAGAGGTCAATCCCATCTTGATCCACATACAGACTTCGTAAGTACTTGATTGTACCCAGTAGCTTTCCATCACTACATTAAAAATTCAGATAGTCTGACACCAAAGTACAGTAAGTTGCTTGCAAGTCACTATAGTGATCTCAGATCTAAAGGATACTTATATCCATATATTTTACGAGTAGCTCTTGATAGCAGAATGCTCAGCAGGTGAGTCACTTATTCAGTAATGATGCACCTCTACTTCTCACCTATATGCAATACCAGTGTCATCACACTCCTTGATTAAGAGGACAACCAACTCATATAGCACATAATGACCTTTACTCGATAAACATCATCATCCTGTAATGATATATCATTTGGTCATGAATATGTTTAAGAACTATACGATAAATTCTCTCTTTATCGCACACTAGCATAGTTCTAAGGACTTCATCACAGTACAAGAGTTCCAAGAAGATGTAATTTTATGATAAAAAATATCAAAATAATTTTTATTCAATAATCAATAATTCATATACAAGAATGAACTCAATCGTCACACGATTGATTTTGAGATATAATTTTTAACAGAGATTATAGGAGTTGATGTGGTGCTCTCAAGTCTTAGGAGGCCACAGAAGGAGTCAGGGTGTTGGCTTCGAGAGGCTAGGATTGATTTGGGTCCTAGGACTAGGATAGGAGTGGTCTTAAGGTGGAGGCAGTGTAACTCTCCAAGGGCTCAAGATTTAGATGATGAGGACTTCGAGGGGCTTGGTTGGGGCTCTAGATACCTGGAGATATAAGATGGAGTAAGAAACCAGAGACAGGACTAAAGACTGTGGAAGAAAAGCAAATTCAGGACATTGGATCGATTCAAACTGAGATTGGATCGATCAAGTCACAGAGGGAGTGCCAGATAGAAGACAGCATCTCAAAAAATCTGGCACAGCATGTAGATGAGTCAACTTAGTCTCAGTCTAAGTCAACTCAATCTCAGGTTAGCCAACTCAGTTTATGATTAAGCCAGTTTAGTTGTGTGGGCAGAGCTGCATGGGATTTTTGTATGGGTCTAGGATTGGGTTTTGATACTAGAATCTTAAGATCTAGTTTGATAGATCTTAAGGGGGCTAATTTAGGATTTGGATTGGAACTAAATTCAAGGGATGAGAGCATGTGAGACATGGATGATATGGGCTCGATGAGCGCTTTCATGTATGGATTCAGTCAGAGTTTTTTAGTTGGGCCTAATGGCTATGTATATATACATAGGTTGTATTAGGGTTTTACAATAGTGGAATATAATTGATCATTTCTTCCTAAATCTCTCTCTCTCTCTAGTTCCAATGTCAAATCCTAGCATCTACTAAGGTTGCCACCTATCATAATTTTGCTTCTATTTTCTTCGATCTTCTTCTTTGCTGGATTAATACCCAGGTCCATGCAAAGGCAATCTGCATCTGGTATGGGATTGTATCAGAGGTTTTCCTAATAGACCAGAGCCTAAGCTTCTAAGTGGGACCATCTTCAGCCTGAGAGGGGTCTTCAATGCTGGGATCTAGTGCATCTTTGGTCTTGAATGCCTTAAGCTTGCATGGAAGGGGGGCCTCAAGAAGACTAGCATCGATTCCAGAAAAAAGTTGCCTAACCAACCTCGCACTTCCAGAAGCCGACCCTATAGGCCTTTAGGGAGGCTTTTACCATCCCAAGTATGACATCTATCTAATTGGTGGCAACTTTGGCCTTCATCCACTTGACTTTATCCTTGATAGGACTAGTTGCTACCACCCTCTACACAAGCTCCATCACCACTGACCTTCCCTAACTAATTGAGTATTTCAAGGTAGCAATCTTTCCTTTGGCCACAAGGAGCTCGTTCCCGAGCCAAGCAACCTTCTCCGCAGCACCCCATTTTGCCTCTTCGGCTATCTTGGACAATCTCATAAAAGCTTCAGATGATCGAGGACTCTCCCAAGCAGATCTTTTATCAGCCCCTCTTAATTCCTTCCTCAGCTACTTCACCTTTGCAAATGCCTCAGCACCAGCTCTCTCCCTTTCAAAGGCCCTCTACTCCACTTTAAAGGCCCACTTCTTCACTTCTCGAGCCTTTCCCTTAGAAACCTAAACCTAAATGCCAATTGACTGAACTTTGCTCTTTGGTAATGACCCAACAGTATCGCAGTTAACCGAGCATCACAAAATTGGCAACGGCTCGACTGCATGAACATAAGTGAGGATGCAAGGGAATCAGAAGAGGGACAAGATAGAGCTTCCAAGGTAAAACTTTTTCATTAAACAAAAATTTCCTTTTTACATGAAACCCTACAGGTAGAAAAAAGAAGCAACAAGCTGCAAAGTTCAAGCCTCGGCTGAGGCATCAACAACCTCAAGCTGAGAGATGATAGAAGCACTTACGACAGCATCAGCTATCGGCTTGGTTGTAGGCTCTAGTTGAAGCTGGTCTTTGCCCTCAAGCTCTATCCAAGGCAGAGCATCCTTGGTTGCCATGGGCTCTGACTGAGGCTACCCTTCGACCATGAGCTCTGACTGAGGCTGATCTTCACCGGCATCACCCTCATCTAGGAAGGACAAGTCTAGCTTGGGGAAGCGGTCCACCATCTTCTAATGACACACTTCATGCCCAATGATGAATGCTTCCTCACCGAGCTTGACCTTCTCATCAAAGAACACCTGTGACATGCGGAAAGCCTCCACCACTAGGCGACCCACCTCGATGATTTGGCATTCCATCTTTTTCTCCACCTCAGCGACCTTCTCCTATAATACTCGATACTTCTTCTTTTCTGAAGTAAGTTCAGCCTTGGCCTTCTCTAGTTTCTCTTTGAAACACTTTGTTTCAGTCTCAGCATTCTTTACTGTCGATCAAGCCTTTAACTACAACTGCATCTACCTCTTCATATTTTCATCGAAGAGCATCGACCTAGATGCAGGCCTCGACAACCTCTGATCAAGCTGACCTTATTGAATTTGTAAAAGTCGTGATATAATGGCCAAGCTATGAAAATAGGAAAAAGAGGTTAGTCACAACAAGCACACAGAAAAAGCAGATCGAGGAAAGACTTATCCAGATAAAGGAATCTATTGCATCCCTATGCTGGAGCTTTAGACTCTGACCCACTAGCCTCTTGAGATCCTCTGGGATGAGGATCCCCTAGAGCAAATCACAAGTATCTACCAGTTCTTTAGAGCAAAATCTAGTGGCGAGGGCGAGGAAGCACCCAATCCTTGATCGATCAGAGCAGGGATAGGAACCGAGCTGACTTATTCAGCTCGAGAAGGAGGTCGACAAGGGTCCCCAACTTGTACTGAAAAATATATCCTAAAGCCAATTATTTAGATTGTAGATGATTGTGCTCCATACATATATATGAATTATAAAATAATAAATACTATCTAACATATTTATCAAAAGAAATACATCTTCCTAAATAGAACTCATATGGTATGATGAAGTCCTTAAAGATACTTTCAAAATGATAAAGGAGGATTTATCATGTGGTTCTTAAATCTTGCTGGTGATCAAATGATACAATTATTACAAAGACGATAATTATATCGAGTGTAGATTATTGTGTGCCATATTAATTGGTTATTCTTTTAACCAAAATATGTGGTGATGCGAGTATGGCATACGGATGAACTATAAGAGTATGTTTTACTAAGCATGACCAACTCCAAAGCACTCTACTGTCAAGGGTTGCTCTAATGGGATATGGGTATAAGTGTCCCTCAGACCTGAGACTGTCTTGGTGACTTGCAAGCAACTTATTATGCTTTGATGCTGAACTATCTGAATTTTTAATTCAATGATGGAAGATTTTTGGGTACAGTCAAGTACTTGTGAAGTCTAAGTGTGAGTCAAGATAAGATTGATCGCTTTAAGTAAAATTGAAGATGATGCATCATTATATTTCAATTTAGCAAAACTTTGATCAAAGTAGTCCTAATGAGGAGTCACAAAATTTTTAAAATTAAGGCACAATGTGGATCACTCATCCAGTATAGACAATTTTAACTCTAAGTCATCCTTGAGCATCGAGAGTCAAAAGGATGAATTATGCGATAATTATATCCATATAGGTTCTAGAGTATTACTGAGCATACATTCAGCCGATCCAGATGTTGGATCCCATTGCTAAATGATTACATCGATTGGTACAAAAAATATTCTTATATTACCAGCTTAGGTTCGAACCAATGGGGTCACACACATAGAAGTATCTGTCTGATCAAATGGCTGATCGATGATTATAAAATAATAAAAGATTTAATTATCAATGTGATTGATGATTAATCCTATACAAAGATTGTACTAAATTATTTATTAATAATTGATAAATTAAAAAATAATTAATTAACAATTGGATTAGATCAAATTGAATTAGATTCAATTAGGTTTGCTTTGAATTGATTGGATATAGCCCTATTGTATAACAAGACTTGTTCCAATTGATCTTAGGGATGCAAATTAAATTTTAAATTGAGATTTAGATTTGATTGGATCAAATCTTATTGGATAATAGACTTAATTAGATCAAACCCTATTATCAAAAGCTTTCCTGATATCTATTAAGATGAGAAGAATAAATCTCTAAATTGATGGGATCTTAATCTAACTAATTCTCTAATTAGATTGGGGCTTAATTAGTTTCATAATTGGGCTAAGACTGTTAGTTTGTTATAACTAATTCTTAAGTTGGTTAGGATTGAGTCCAAGAATTAATTAGAGTTAGAACAAGATTCATGAGTCCTATTTGGAATAGGACTTAACCAACTGCAACAACCCCATGACTTATTTATTCTCCATGCCACACCTCCCTTTTACCTTGAATAATCCATGCCCACAAAGAAGTGCCGCACCTCTTCTTTCTTTCGTGTAAGATGGTGCTCCTCCCCTTTCTTCTTGTCACCTAAAAACAAAGAGGGGGCGTCCAAGAGTTGGACGCCCCAAATCCCACACGGTAAGCCTTCATATCACAACTCTTTTGGAGGATTTTGTAAGGCTTTTGCCACTGATTCTTATGCATTTAAGAGAGGTTCCTCTGTTGGTTTTACAGTAAAAAGTTGGAGAAGAAAAGTTCTTCCCAATGAGAGGAAGAAAAGGAAGAAGAAAGATTTTCTTACTAGTGCGCAGCCTTGGAGAAGAATGAGTTCTTCTCTCATATTTTTTCTTTATTTTTCTCTAGTATGAAATTATATTAGATCAAATTTTTAATATAAAAATTTAGAAAAAAAATATCAAAACAATTTGATTGGGTGTTTGGGGCTTCCTAGGACTCTAGATCAAGGAAAAAAAGGGAGAAGAAAAGAGAAGAACGGTTCTTCTCTTGGGTCTTTCTTTATGATTTTTTTAGAGAATAAAAATCTATATTATTTTTAATATAAAAAATTAAATTAGATCTAATTTTTATCATAAAAAATTAAAAAAAAAATTCTTAAATGTATGAAAGGAAGAGAGAAAGGTTCTCTCTTATGCGTGAGAAAATTGAAAAGAAATGATTCTTCTCTTGATCTCTATCGTAGAGATTTGATGCATGAATTTAGAAAAAAAAAAAGAGAGGATCTCCTTATTCTTTATCTTCTTTATGTTTCTCTTAGATCAGCTAATAGTATGGTGTCTTCATGAGCTAGCACTCTCGAGGAGATCGATCAGTACAAGGGCTTCGTGTGGATATCCGTAGAGGCTGGATACGTGTGCAGTTACTGAGCATCATGATGAACCAACTACTATAGATTTTGGATGTAGTGATCTACTATTCACACTCAGGTATAGAGTTTTGAACTCAATTTATAATTCAGATATGATCTAATTTGATGTAGATGTGATCTATATTTGCTAAATTTTAGATTTCAGATTTACATACATGCATATTAATTCATATTATAGATCTTATATGATAGTTTTAGATTTGATTTATGTATGCATTATAGATTAAATTATTTAATCTATATATACTCCACTATAAAATTTAAAAAATATATGTACAAAACCACCACGCTTTCCTTCAATCGGTATCAGAGTGAAGGTTCGTTATGACATGAATATATATATATGTAGAGTTAAAATCTAGATTTAGTAATGTATGAGATATATTATGATTTGATTTTAGATATGATCTAATATAAACATCAAATTTGATATAATTTAGATTAGATCCAAATATTTGTATATATGATTAGTGAGTAGATTAGATAATCTGATTAGCAAGTATTTAGATTGGATTGATCATCAGGCCGTTCGATTGTAGAAGCAAGAAGGGTTTAAAGGCCCTCTCTTTCTATTCGATAGGATGCTCTTACGATGTGTAGGGGTTCCATGTGATTTAATCCCATGAAGAAGAATACCAAAAAAAAACTTACTTTTCTGTAAAATTCTAGATGTTGAAATCTTAGGATTTGTTGTATGTGATACAAAACTTGAGTTGTATGAAAAGTAGAACATCTAATTTATATGATTAAAATTATTTTAATCATAAAAAATAAAACTTGAAATCATAAAATATTTAGATGTGATCTAAAATTTATTATGATTGATTTTATTTCAGTTTATATGAGAATTTTCAGATCTGAAACTATATGATCTTGTTGGCACACCAACTGAGCTAACTCAGTTTTGAATTGAGTTGATCTAGTCTCCTGATTTAGAAGGCTCAGTACTGACTGACTCAATCTAGTTGTCTCAGATCGAGCAGTAATGATTATTGTTTATGATCAGTTAGTCAATCAAGTATCAGACTTAGTCAACCCATTGAAGTGAGCCAACTCAGTTTAGGGATGAGTCGACCTAATTTTCAAAACAAAAAATTTTGCATAAAAATAATGTAAAATTATTTTATAAAATTGAAATGATTTTAATTAATAATATTAACTCATGTTAATGCTATCCTTAATTAAGAATTAAAAAATATATTTTAGATCTAGAATTATGACTAAAGATCTAATGACATTGCATAAAATATGGCACATGGATTAGCTCAAATTAGGTCTTTTTAATTGGGTTAGACCTAAGATTAGAATTAAAGATTTAATAGACTAAAAGAGTAGTTGATCAAATCTAACCAATAGTTGATTTAGATTCGATCAAGGATACTCTGGATCAAACACAATAGTTGTAGAAGGTCGAGTTCATGTCTTTGATTAAACCAAATAGACCTTGATTGTGGCTCAAAGGTTGAGCCCGAGTCATTGGGCTGATTAGATCATTAAGTGACTTGAGTTGATCCATATCGTTAAGGTTAATCAGTATGATTGATTTAAGTACCTTGGACTGACTTATCTCTAGTCCTTCTCATGACTTGATGAAGTCAGTGGGAGGATTTATAACTTACCGATTGGATCAGCTAGTCTCTAGTCCTTTACATAACTTGATGAAGTCAGTGGAAGGATTTATGACTTGTAGGTCGACTGATTACTTTTAAAATATATTAATCAAATCTTCTAAATTATTAGATCCATAAAATGAGCTAGTTATAGAGATAACTAGATCATAGCCTCCCATTAAGGTGCATGATAATGCATCCAATATTCTAAGTAGGCATTGGAGGTGCCACATACCTAGTGTCTATTGGGTTTTAGGATTATCATTCATCATATGACTATCTTATTGTGTCCTTCAGATCAATGGTCAGATTGGTCAATCCACACTCGAGCTTGGGCATTTATTTGCTAGATACACTTGATATAGTCATGTTAATGGTTGGACCTAATCAGATTTTTCAGTGAAAGTGCCACATGCCTGTTGAAGAGATACCTGAGGCAAATTCTAATTGCTAGAAATTGTTTGAAAAAATAATTGGTTAGAAACCTACCCATGGATGCACTAGGGTTGGCCGAGCCATATTCGGACCCAAATGCAGTCTGTGTAGATTCTAGTACCCACTAAAAAATTAAAGTAATTTCTCGAATTGGAGGTAGAGGCTACCAATTCATATGAAATAGTGAGAAAACTTTTAAACTAAAGTCCAAATCTTTAGACTTAAAATAGTTCATATACTGATAGGTTAATTATTTTTTTTCAAAAATAGCTAGAAAATTATCACTCTGTTCACTGTTAGACCGTGACAACATTATTGGACCTAACTTCGATAGCTAATATCAGAAGTTAAGCATAGTTCTTGAGCTTAAAGTAATCAAGAAGTTTAAGGGTAATCACAATCAGATAGAATATTTCTTTAGAAGAAGCTGGGTCATTGGAAAAGGAATTGTTCTCAATGTTTTGGTTCCCTTGAACCAAACAGGCTTAAAAAAAAAATCAGCAAATGGTTGCTAGTCAAGATAGTTATATGATAACTCCTTGAAATTTCTCTATTGGTAACACTACTATCTGGGTATAGGATACCGACTGTACAAGTCATATTTGCAAATAGTTGCAAAAGACTTCGGCATATTAGAAGGTTTGAAAACGATGAGAGACTCCTGAATATAAGAAATAGAAGTCTGTTCCTGAAGGAAAAATCGGCTTTTTCTTGTAGGATCTTCCAGATCTAATGAGATCTGAGGCGAAATATTTAAAAAAAAAAATATCCTATGATATTTCAGATCTAAGATCCATTAGATCTAATTCCTATTATCTGATATTAAATCTAAAATTAAATCTGAAAATATAAGGAATAGAGAAATTCTTCTAGGGTAACTAGATTACCCTGTAGATGATCGCAGCAATGTCCGAGGTTCTAAAATAGCCACGTAGTCACCTGGCCTCTACCGATATCCACTCAAGTAAGATCTGGATTGCCTTCTCCTCATGAATCTTTGCTCCAAAAATTAGATCTGGATCTGATCGGAAGATCTTCAAAAGATCTTCTGAAGCTGAAGCAGCAGCTTCTCGACAAATCTCTGCAGCCTTCTAATCAGAGAGCCACCACCCTTGGACAAGCACCAGATGGATGCCCAACCTCTTGGACATGAAGAGGGGAGAGAAACGAGTAAAGGAGATGAGGAGAAGTGGAGAGAATTTAGGCTTTTGTTGGTTATTGCATAGAGTCTCTTAACCCTAGGCGCAGACAGGGTTTAAATAGATCCTGCTGTGCCATGCAGTGCCACATCATTCGACCAATCAAAAAATTTTAATTAATTCTGGAAAAATTTTGATTAGTGGAGTGATATCATTTGATCATATCAGATAAAAATCCCCACAATCCCTCCTACTATTGGCACCAACACTGGATAAGCACAGTGAGATTTGCGCCCCACAGTCCAAGTTGATCAAGGGATCAGAGTCCTTATCTCATGGGACTCTATCCTTATCCACTTGGGGCGCATGCCCAATCTGACTATGGCACCCACTTTGAGGCTTAATTTAGCAGGTGGATACTCCATAAAAAATCTCCAATGACCTCTTGTCAAGTGGCCTTCAGTCCAAGGTCCATGGGTCAATGTTTGACCAATGTCCTAAAATGGAAATGGCAGGTGATAAAAATTAGTAGGTATTATCTCAAATTCATCTCATGAATTAAGACAAATCTTTTTGAGCTGGACTGGCTCCAGTCAGACTGTGAGAAACCTTCTCAAGGTTCTCTGGGTGAGTCAAATCACATTTGGCTTAGTCGAGATAGAAAAGATTACACGAGGAGAAAGTTAGGCTCAATCGTGTGCTAGCATGATTTTCTTGAATCTAATTAGATTTAATCCAAATCAATTGAACTGAGCTAGCTCAATTGATGACATCCAGACCCTAACTCTTGTTTGTGTGACCCAGTTGATTCATTTTTGTATGGTAATGAGATATGTCGTGATCTCATCATCGACATCATCGAAACTCCTTTCAATGGACCAGAACTCTTCTGATTCAGACAATTAGAATGATCGATCATCAAGATCATTCTAATTGCTCTCAAAATCCACCAGTGACACCTAGCAGTATATGGTGGCAATCCATCAGAAATGAAGATGAACCTCTTGGTGTAGCTACCTGTGTGATTGAGTTCTTCTATCATGAGTTCCAACTGAATTAGGATGAAGGTAAACTCATCAAACCCAACATCAGTCATATGAATCAATCGATTGATCCGAGTCTGATGTGAAACCTCAATGGAAAACTCTTTTCTATTATTTCACTCTGCCATGGCCATGGGCTTAAGGACTCGATCTTTCGATTATCATAGGACTACTCCTCTCATCTACCGAGGTTGATAGAGTCCTTCTTGGTGCGATCTGGTTCCTACAATGAATATGCTACAGCCAACATACACCTCAGGATTCTGAATGGCTAGGAGATCGAGTTATGGTGTAGTCAAACTATAACACACTCAAGGTGAACTGTCGATGTACCTCAGATCAAAGAACTAGATACACAACTGCAGCATCGAGCTAGTCATCGATGAGAAGGTAGATTTCCTTATGACTGCTCGAGGTGGTCATGCTCAGTACTCTCATTCTCAATGAATACCTGTACTGTCACTCTGATGTCTCCACGCCGTAGACTCAAGACACATCTATCCTAAGAAAGTGATTGTACACCAACCTTTCAGATCGATCACCATCCTCATGATGATCCTATAGTCAGGAGCTGTTTATGAGTTAGTTATGTAAATTCATGCCTTAAATTTTCAACTCTTGAAAAAATGAATTAACATTCCTACTAACTCAAAGGATGTATCACAGACATAATGTACACAATGTGATAGTAGAATAATTCTTTTATTTATTTATAGTCAAAATTATAAATTTATCCTTACATTTGTACAGGAATGTGTCAGTCAATCTGGCATCTAGGGCACACATCTAACAAACTCTCACTTGACCTAATGCCAATTGGCTACATATCTAAGTCCCATCTTCTCAAGTTGGGCTTCGATCTTCTGTTGGCCTAATGGCTTTGTCAGTGGGTCTGTCATATTGTCTGTGGAGTCAACTCTCTTAACCTCGACATAATCTTTTTCGAGATAATCACAGATTAGATGGAATCGTCACTCGATATGCTTGGACTTCTGATGAAACCTTGGCTCCTTAGCTAGAGCTATGGTGCCATTATTGTTGCAGTAAAGAGGGATGGCAACCGATGGCATCACTCCAATATTTGTGGCAAACTTCTTGTACCAGAATACTTCCTTCATACCTTCTAATGCAGCAATATACTCTGCCTCCATGGTGGAATCAGCAATCACCGTCTGCTTGGAACTCTTCCAGCTAACTGTACCACCATTACAAATGAATAGACTTTCAGATGTTGACTTTCGATCATCTATATCAGACATAAAGTCTGGATCTGTAAATCTCTAAACTTAGAGTTCTCCATTCCTAAAAACTAGAAACATATCCTTAGTCCTTCTCAAGTATTTAAGGATACATTACGAGGAAGACAACTGTGCTCCCACTGACCTTCTTGAACACACATGGTTCCTCCTCGTTCTTGATAAAACCAAATATTTTGATCACATCATTGAAACGAGTATTCCAGCTCCGAGATGCTTGCTTAAGTCCATAAATGGACCTTTACAGCTTGTAGATCTTGTGATCATCATCACTGGATGTGAAACCAAGTAGTTGTTTCATATAAATATCTTCCTCAAGATATCCATTTAAGAACATCATTTTCACGTCCATCTACCATATTGTATAATCAAAATAGGCTGCAACAGCAAGTAATGTGTGGATGGATTTTAGCATGGCTATGGGTGAAAAGGTATCCTGATAGTCAATGCCTTCATGCTGACTATAACCTTTTGCTACGAGCCTAGCCTTGAATGTCTCCACATTCTCATATGCACCTATCTTTCTCTTGAAGATCCATTTACACCTAATAGATACAATACCTTCAGGTGGATCTACCAAGGTCCAAACTTGGTTTGAGTGCATCGAGTCAATTTTTGATCTCATTGTCTCTAACCATTTCTCGAAGTCGATATCTGATATCGCCTCATCATAGGTCTTGGGGTCATCACCATGAGCCCCATTTCCCATGAGAAATATTTTCTTTACTTCCTCTTGTGTAGTACCTAAGTACCTTTCAGGAAGATGAAAAACCCTAGTCGATCTACGAGGTGGAAGAGATTGTGTTAGGACTGGTTCTAATTGATTTGGTTCCTCAGGTTCTTTAGCTCGTTGCTCTTGGAAGACATTCTCCTGGAGCTTAATTATTCTTCCGATGCCACCATCTTGAATAAACTATTTTTCAAGAAAAACAGTATGTCAGTTCACAATCACATTGTGATCTTTCAGAATATAGAAATAGTATCCTAATGACTCTTTAGGATATCCTATGAACCAAGCTCTAAAAGACCTGAACTCTAACTTATCCGCCTGCTGTCTCTTGACATGAGTCGGACAACCCCAAATTCTGAGATGACTCAGACTTGGCTTCTTACCATGCCATATCTCATACGGTGTGGTAGGAACGATTTTAGAGGAAACCCTATTCAATACATATATTGCTGTCATGAGACAATATCCCCAAAAAATCTCGGGGAGGTCCGTGAAGCTTATCATAAAACGGACCATATCTAATAGGGGCCGATTTCTCCATTCTGAAACTCTGTTGAGTTGTGGCGTTCCAGGTGGAGTCTATTGAGAGACTATGCCATTGTCCTTAAGATAGTCTAGGAACTCCCGACTAAGGTATTCGCCTCCTCGATCTGATCGACGAACCTTAATGGGCTTTCCTATTTGTTTTTCTACTTCATGTCTGAATTCTTTGAACTTTTCAAAGGCTTCAGACTTGTGTTTCATTAGAAACACATATCCATACCTAGACATATCATCGGTGAAGGTAATGATGTAGACATAGTTGCCTCTAGCCGGCACATCAAATGGGCCACACACATCTGTATGTATTATGGCAAGTAGGTCTGGGGCCCTTTCCCTATGTCCTGTAAAAGAAAGCTTGGTCATTTTGCCTTGAAGGCATGATTCACAAACTGGATATGACTCAAAAGTCAACCGACTCAATAGCCTGGATTTCTATAATTTGTTAACCCTGTCTTCTGCTATATGACCTAGCCTTAGGTGCCACAAATACCTATCACTTAGACTATCTCTAGGCCTTTTAATTCCCATGACATTCATATTTTACTCGATATGAAATACAGATACATCAATATGTAGCTGATAGAGACCATTAATAATAAAAATATTTGCAACTTTATTATTTTCATAAAATATGTTACAATGGTTCTTATGAAAGCTAATCACATAGCCTTCTTGTGCTAAACATGAAACAAAAATCAAATTCCTGCTTGCTGCAGGCACATAATAACAATCTCTAAGAACTAAATCTAATCCTAACGATAATCGCAGAGGGTAGGTTCCCACGGCCACAGAGGTAACTCTTGCTCCATTCTTAATGCGTATGATCATATCCCCATCTCTCAGCTTCCTGCTCTCCTCAAGACCCTGCATAGAAGTGCATAAATGAGCACTAAAACCAGAATCAAGTACCTAACTAAATACAAAGAAAATCGTAAGATTAGATTCTATAACGAGCATACCTTCAGAAGGACCATCCTTCTTGTTCTTCAGGGTGGCCAAATACTGAGGACAGTTTCGCTTCCAATGGCCGTCTGAATTATAGTGAAAATATTTTTCTTTTTCAGCAGCCTTCTTCTTTGGTTCCGTCTTCTTCTTCTTTCCATCCACTTTCTGCTTCTTTGCAGACTTCTTCTTTTTTCAAAAGACTTTCTCTTGGAAGAAGTCCGCTCCACAGTAAAGACTGAGCCTTTTGAACCCTTCAAAGAAAGCTCAGCCATAACCAACATGTTCATTAACTCAACCAAGGTACACTGCATCTTATGCATATAGAAGTTCATGATGAACTAACCATATGCATAAGACAAGGATTGAAGGATCACATCAATCTGAAAATCCCTATCTAAGATGACACCGAGCTTCTCAAGCTCCTCAAGGTCCTTGATCATTGATAAACAATCATCTTGGACTGACTGCCCATCATGCATTTTAGTCTTAAAAAGTCTTTGGCAGACTTGATACTTGGCTACGCGACTTTGTTCACCAAACAACTCTTGTAGGTGCGCCAACATTTGGTGGGTAGTCATAATATTCTCATGCTGGCGCTGTAAGTCATCAGACATGGCACCCAACATGTAGTACCTGGCTTTGTTATCGTCATCCATCCACTTTTTCAGAGATGCTCTCTGTTCAGTAGTCGGACGTGCTGGTATGGCAGGTGAGTCCTGATCCAAGACATGAGTCAATTTCTCGAAATCCAGAATAATTCTATAGTTTCTCAACCAGTCCTTAAAATTAAGTCCAGTCAATATGTGGGTATCTAGTATTTTGGTCAGGGGGTTGGACGCAGACATGTTTCCTGTAGAGAGTCAAAAGTTTCTAGTTAGAATTTGTAATCATACTTAACCAATTTGTTTAGGAGTTTCATTTTTAAACAAATTAGGCTCCCATTATTTTTTCAGATCCCTATACTCCCTAGGTAGAGATGTGAAAATCTTCGTGATTAGTGATTTCTAGTGGATGGTGCGGTCTCACTGACTGGCTCACCATCTCACCTAACAGTTATTGGTGATGGATCAACCGATGAGTGGATAACTCTTATCTAATGATTCTCTAATCATGGTGCACCCAAAACTTGGTCTTGAATTCATGAAGCTCACCGTGCTCTGAATATTGCTCCAATCTTTAGTTAAGTCAGACCCACCATTTGCATGAATTAGATTCCTGATTGGGTCCCTCACCGTATCTGAAATATTGAGCACAACCCATCCTCTAATCCGTAGCATCCAATGCCTAATGGACATGATTGTGTCTTTCCGGTGCAACTGAGCCATTGTAACTAATCGAGAACAATCAACCCCTGGAAGGGCCCGCACATCCACAATGGTGGAAGACCTTAGACTTAATATTTTCTTAGGGAGATTTGATTTAGGTCTCATTAAACTTGACTTAACATAGTTATAACAATTATGACTAACCTAATGATATGGGCTAGCTCGAATTGTTAGTCACCTCAAATTAGAACTGGATCGACATATATGGCTAGATAAGTGAGACCGGTGGGAGGGATATACCATTAACTTGACAAGAACGCATTCGAGTCGAGTAGCTCCCAATTAAAAATCAGTCGGTCGCATCTGCCCAACTTACCTTAGATACCAAATTGTCGAACCAGAATCAATTAGGTTAGTCTACAATCCAGGCTCTAAACATTGAGCCAAATTAGGTCTTAACTTGATCGAGTCACATCTAAATATGATTCAACCTTGACCTAGACTTAATCCTCTTAGGCTGGTCAATTATTAGCTTTCATGATCCCACCTAACTAACTTTTTGATTCAGTTTGATCAACCGCTAGACCTAATTGAGCTACCCAAGCCCGAATCCAATTTTATGAAAATGGCTTAGATCTGAAATTCTCAATTTTAGACCTAATTTAATTTCATAAGCTTAATTCATTAATTAAGTCTTGGATTCATAAACAAAATATGTAAATAAATCTTAAGATTTCAGGATCTAAAATTTTGCAGAAAAATAAATTTTGATTTCTAATTGAGGATGAACGCGCAGCACCCCTACACACCATAAGAACACCCCATTGAATGGAAGGAGAGGGTCTTAAACCCTACTTTGTTCTTATGACCGGACAGCCATGAGGAACACCTTAATTAGAAATATTAATTTAACTACAAAACTAGATAGATCTAAGTTACATATCACATATATAATTTCATATCTAACTTATACATGCTTTGCATACATCTCATGTATTAAAATCTGATCTAATTAGCATACTTTCAGATCTGATACATCACATATAACATCTGAAAAATAAGATTTAAATTGAACTATTCAATATGAAGTCTATTTTAGACAGTTACTAGAACAATTCTACAACTAGTCTAGGCATGCAACAGATCAATCTTATATATTAATTAAAATTTTATTTTTTATTTTTTGATCTGAATATAATATTTATAATATCAAAAAAATAAAAAATAAATTAGATCTAATTTATATTTTAATCATATTAAAATATAAAACTATAAGACTATTCAAAGATCAAACTACTCCTAGTCTAGTCATGCATCTCATACATGTTAGATCTACTTAGATTTAATTTTAAATTTTTTTGATTTCAAATCTTATCACATCTGATGTGATATCTGAAATTTATTAATATCAAATAAATAAAAATAAAAATTAGATCTAAATTAGATCTGAAATAGAGCCATCAACCTGGCTTTGATACCAGTTGAAGAAAAAATCGGCTTTTTTCTTGTAGGATCTTTCAGATCTAATGAGATCTGAAATGAAATATTTTTAAAAAAAAAATATCCTATGATATTTTAGATCTAAGATCTATTAGATCTAATACTTATTATCTAATATTAAATCTAAAATTAAATTTAAAAATATGAGAAATAGAGAAATACCTCTAGGGTAACTAGATTATCCTGTAGATGATCGTAGCAATGCCCGAGGTTCTAAAATAGCCACGCAGTCGTCCGGCTTCTATCGGTATCCACTCAAGTAGGATCTAGATTGTCTTCTCCTTGCAAATTTTTGCTCCAAAAATCAGATCTGGATCTGATCTGAAAGATCTTCAAAAGATCTTCTGAAGCTGGAGTAGCAGCTTCTCGACAAATCTCTATAGCCTTCTAATTAGAGAGCCACCATGCCTGGACAAGCACCAGATAGATGCCCAACCTCTTGGATGTGAAGAGGGGAGGGAAAGAAGCAGAGGGGGCATGGAGAAGTGGAGAGAATTCAGGCTTTTGTTGGTTATTGCATAGAGTCTCTTAACCCTAGGCGCAAACAGGGTTTAAATAGACCCTGCTGCGCCATACAGTGCCATATCATTCGACCAATCAAAAAATTCTAATTAATTCTAGAAAAATTTTGATTGATGGAGTGATATCATCTGATCATATCAGATAAGAATCCCCACAATCTCTCCTACTGTTGGCACCAACACTAGATAAGCACAGTGAGATTTGCGCCCCACAGTCCAAGTTGATCAAGGGATCAGAGTCCTCATCTCATGGGACTCTATCCTTATCCACTTGGGGCGCACGCCCAATCTGAATATGGTGCCCACTTTGAGGCTCAATTTAGTAGGTGGACACTCCACAAAAAATCTCCAATGACTCTTGCCAAGTGGCCTTCAGTCCAAGGTCCATGGGTCAACGTTTGACCAATGTCCTAAAACGAAAATGGCAGGTGACAGGAATTAGCAGGTGTTATCTCAAATTCATCTCATGAATTAAAATAAATTCTTTTTGAGCTGAACTGGCTCCAGTTAGACTGTGAGAAACCTTTTCAAAGTTCTCTGGGTGAGTCAAATCATATTTGGCTCAGTCGAGATAGAAAAGATTACACGAGGAGAAAGTTAGGATCAATCGTGTGCTAACATGATTTCTTTGAACCTAATTGGATCTAATCCAAATCAATCGAACTGGGCTAGCTCAATTGATGATATCCAAATCTTAACTCTTGTTTGTGTGACCCAGTTAGGTTTATTTCCATATGGTAATGATGTTGGGAAATGTGTCCCAAAAAGCCAATCGTCAAGCTGTTGATGGTTGAGCAACCAAGTATTGTAATTGATTTGTTAATAAATAAAATATATTTGGCATATTCATCATAAGCTTTTATCTTCTAATGAACTCCGTTGTTATGATGAAGTCCTTAGGACTATTTAGGTTTGATAAAGAGAGGATTTATCGATTAGTCCTTAAAACTGTTCACGACCAAATGATAGGCTGTTAATAAGGACGACAGCTTCTATCGAGCATAGGTCGCTGTAGGCCATATGGGTTGGTTGTCCTCTTAACCAAAGAGTGTGGAGACACTGGTATGGCATACAGGTGAGATGTAAGGGTACATCATCATTGAACGTGACCAACTCCAGAGCATTCTGCTGTCGAGAATGTCTCTGATGGGATATAGGTATAAGTGTCCCTTAGACTTGAGATCACCTCAGTGACTTGCAAGCAACTCACTGTGCTTTGGTACCGGACTAACTGAATTTCTAATTCAGGGATGGAAGGCTTCTGGGCACAGTCAAGTACTTGCAAAGTCAGAGTGTGATCGAGATGGGATTGACCACTCCAAGAGTTGGAGAAGAATGAGTCATGTATTTCAATTTAGCAAAACCTTGGCCAGGGTAATCCATCAGATGGATTTGATATTTTGAAATACAATGTGGACAACCTGATCAGAGTTGACAGTTGAGCTCTGGGGTGTCCTATGATCATTTTGGTCAAGGGGATGAATTATATGAAAACTATATCCGCATGGGTTCTAAGGATGTTGTTCTACACATTCGACCTGTTGGTGCAAAAATCCGCCTGCGCCGGAGAAGCTGGAGTTGAGGAAGCCGCGGTCGCCGCCGGGACCTGCAAGGGAAGTCTAAACCGGAGGTGGGGTTGCTCCGGCAAGACCCTCCGACGCTCAAGTCAGTTCTCTGCCTCAACAAGAATAGAGTGCTCGAACGGAGAATTTAGCAGAGTTTTGAAATAAAAAAATGAGCTTAAGAAATAACGTATCTGAGTCCCCCCTTTTATAGGCGGGGAGGCAACGGGCTGATGGCGACGTTTGTAACCGCCTGGTAGTGGGCCGCCCATGGTCAGGGGAATTGATTGCGAAAGATAATGGAGCAGACGCGTGGATATCACCTCGACTTGCCACGTGGAATCCGTTATGAGGGGTGGAGCAGCGTCCGTCGTCAGGAGAATCGCATGGTATCCGTCGCAGGAGGTAGAGCAGGTTCGTGGCTGTTACTGTGGCCTGCCAGGGGGATAATGGAGCTGTGCGGAGTCCACCACAGGAAGTGGAGCAGGGTGGCTACGGCTGCTGCGGCTTGTCAGGGAATGATGATACTGCGTGGAGTCCGCCACAGGAGGTGGAGCAGGGTCGCGGCCATTTTGAGGGCCTGTCAGGGGGCGTGGATCCGTCGATTGAAGCTCGACAATGGTCGGAGCCGTCGTGAGTGGAGCCCGGCTCCCGTAGGAGTCCGGGTGGAGCTGTTCTGATGTTGGCGGTGGAGTCCGGCTCCCGTAGGAGTCCGGGCGGAGCAGCGCTGATGTCGTCGGCGGAGCCCGGCTCCCGTAGGAGTCCGGGCGGAGCTGCGCTGATGTCGTCGGTGGAGCCCGGCTCCCGTAGGAGTCCGGGCGGAGCTGCGCTGCAAACAAAGTCAAGGGTGAAGTCCGGCTCTTGTAGGAGTCCGGACTGAGCTTACCAGCAATTGATATTGAGAGCGGAGCCCGGCTCCCGTAGGAGTCCGGGCGGAGCTGTTTTGATGTTGGCGGCGGAGCCCGGCTCCCGTGGGAGTCCGGGCGGAGCAGCGCTGATGTCGTCGGTGGAGCCCGGCTCCCGTAGGAGTCCGGGCGGAGCTGCGCTGCAAACAAAGTCAAGGGTGAAGTCCGGCTCTTGTAGGAGTCCGGACTGAGCTTACCAGCAATTGATATTGAGAGCGGAGCCCGGCTCCCGTAGGAGTCCGGGCGGAGCTGTTTTGATGTTGGCGGTGGAGCCCGGCTCCCGTGGGAGTCCGGGCGGAGCAGCGCTGATGTCGTCGGTGGAGCCCGGCTCCCGTAGGAGTCCGGGCGGAGCTGCGCTGCAAACAAAGTCAAGGGTGAAGTCCGGCTCTTGTAGGAGTCCGGACTGAGCTTACCAGCAATTGATATTGAGAGCGGAGCCCGGCTCCCGTAGGAGTCCGGGCGGAGCTGTTTTGATGTTGGCGGCGGAGCCCGGCTCCCGTGGGAGTCCGAGCGGAGCAGCGCTGATGTCGTCGGTGGAGCCCGGCTCCCGTAGGAGTTCGGGCGGAGCTGCGCTGCAAACAAAGTCAAGGGTGAAGTCCGACTCTTGTAGGAGTCCGGACTGAGCTTACCAGCAATTGATATTGAGAGCGGTGCCCGGCTCCTGTAGGAGTCCGGGCGGAGCTGTTTTGATGTTGGCGGCGGAGCCCGGCTCCCGTGGGAGTCCGGGCGGAGCAGCGCTGATGTCGTCGGTGGAGCCCGGCTCCCGTAGGAGTCCGGGCGGAGCTGCGCTGCAAACAAAGTCAAGGGTGAAGTCCGGCTCTTATAGGAGTTCGGACTGAGCTTACCAGCAATTGATATTGAGAGCGGAGCCCGGCTCCCGTAGGAGTCCGGGCGGAGCTGTTTTGATGTTGGCGGCGGAGCCCGGCTCCCGTGGGAGTCCGGGCGGAGCAGCGCTGATGTCGTCGGTGGAGCCCGGCTCCCGTAGGAGTCCGGGCGGAGCTGCGCTGCAAACAAAGTCAAGGGTGAAGTCCGGCTCTTGTAGGAGTCCGGACTGAGCTTACCAGCAATTGATATTGAGAGCGGAGCCCGGCTCCCGTAGGAGTCCGGGCGGAGCTGTTTTGATGTTGGCGGCGGAGCCCGGCTCCCGTGGGAGTCCGGGCGGAGCAGCGCTGATGTCGTCGGTGGAGCCCGGCTCCCGTAGGAGTCCGGGCGGAGCTGCGCTGCAAACAAAGTCAAGGGTGAAGTCCGGCTCTTGTAGGAGTCCGGACTGAGCTTACCAGCAATTGATATTGAGATCGGAGTCCGGCTCCCGTAGGAGTCCGGGCGGAGCTGTTTTGATGTTGGCGGCGGAGCCCGGCTCCCGTGGGAGTCCGGGCGGAGCAGCGCTGATGTCGTCGGTGGAGCCCGGCTCCCGTAGGAGTCCGGGCGGAGCTGCGCTGCAAACAAAGTCAAGGGTGAAGTCCGGCTCTTGTAGGAGTCCGGACTGAGCTTACCAGCAATTGATATTGAGAGCGGAGCCCGGCTCCCGTAGGAGTCCGGGCGGAGCTGTTTTGATGTTGGCGGTGGAGCCCGGCTCCCGTGGGAGTCCGGGCGGAGCAGCGCTGATGTCGTCGGTGGAGCCCGGCTCCCGTAGGAGTCCGGGCGGAGCTGCGCTTGCTGATGGCGGTGGAGCCCGGCTCCCGTAGGAGTCCGGGCGGAGCTGCGCTTGCTGATGGCGGTTCCGCCGTGGGTTCCGACTGTGGGTATTTTATACCCAACACCAGTCCCCCCTACATCCGAGTTTTGAATTTCAAACGAAGGAAGTACACAGAAGTACAGCCAGAACCATCCCTTCGAATCCCGCACCCTGCCGCTCCCAGATATTTTGGCATTAAATGAGCGCGTGCCGGAGTCTTTTCGAATTGGGGCGGTACGAGGGGATGCTTCGAAGACCCCGCAGGTACACTGTCCTAGGTACGGCGCAATTATGGCCCTGCCCACTGCCAGCCGCCTTCAGCCGTCTGCCATGGGGAGTGGGACACGTGTCGAGCGCGGACTGGCCTGGAGGGATTCGAGATCATTATGGCGCCGGATCCCAGGGTCTATTTAAACCCGTCCTCCCCCCTTCAGGCGTCCTACTCCATTTTTGATTTTCGCTGGCATTTGTCATCTCCCCGAGAGTCTGCTCTCGCGAACGCCCTTTCGAGCCGTAGGCGCCTTCCGTCTCTCGTCCCTCGGGTCCTCAGAGCAAGATAGGTTAGTGCCCACCTTCTTTTCACCGCCTAGGGATCTTTCGTCTTTTCATTCTCTTCGTGTCTTCCTCTGGGTTGACCTTTGGTGCTTCGTTTCCCTCTCGATTTGCCTTTCTAGGGCCCTTTAGGTTTTTCCCCGAGAAAAAATATCTTCTGAATCCTCTGTCTCCGTAAGTTCTGGGAGTTCTTCTGCTTCGAACCCCCAGGCCCCCGTTTCTGCGGATGAACCTGCGCTCGGGGCAGGGCCTTGCCCGGTTTTCGCGCCGGGCGCCATTTCGTGTTCGTCGACTCCGGACGAACTTTTCCTGATAAGGGCTCGATACGGGGTCCCTGCGGAGTACGACCTGGAGCTTCCTGGCCCCTCTGATAGGGCCAGTGCTCCCCCCCGGCCGCTTTTGCCTGTACCAGGAGGCCTTTCGTGTCGGGCTTCGGCTTCCGCCCCCAAACTTCGTCGCCGCCTTCTTTCGCTTTTTAGATATTTCACTTGCTTCTGTTGCTCCGAATTCCTTTAGGTTTTTGATAGGGTTTCTCTCTCTCTGCCATATAGCCGAGGTCCAGCCATCCCTCTCCTTATTCAGACATTTCTACACCTTCAAACGCCATCCTTCAGCGAAGGACTGGTGGTACTTTTCCCCCCAGTTCGGCAAGAAGGGGTTGCTGAAGGGCGCCCCTTCTTCGATTCACAACTGGAAGGGGAAATTCCTCTTTGTCTACTGCCCGACCTTAGAACTAGGTCTGCCCCGTTGGGGGGCTCTGAGGGATTCCGTCCGCCGGGCTCCCAGCCTGGGAGAGGACGACCTCCAGGCCGCCCAGAAGCTTTTGAGTTACCCCGCTCCTTCCCTTCCTAACCTTCTGAGGAAGCAGCTTCTTTTCAACATCGGCCTGAGCCCCCAGGATCCAGCAAGTATTTACCTTTTCTCGCCTTCTTTTCATTTATTTTTTCTCTCCTCTTCCTTTTCTCTCTCTTCTTTCTTTTTTTTTTTTTTTTTTTTTTTTTTTGGACTGATCGATGTTGCTTCTTTTTCTTCTTCTTCTCTCCCCCCCTCCATTTTCTTTAGCAATGGACGCCGAAGCCACGCGGATGCTCGCCAAGTCCATGAGAGCCCAGAAGAGGAAGGGCGCGACGACCTCCGGCTCAGCGAAGAGGGCCAAGGTGGGAGAGACGAGCTTGGTCGCGCCCGTCCAGGCGACCCCGGCCATCGACATTCCTTCGGATGTCGAACCAGTGGCCCCCCGGGCTCTCCCAGGGAGCCCGCCGACCGAGGCCCCTATTCCGGAGGTCCGCCCCGCGGAGACGCCTGCCGCGGGGAGGAGGAGAAAATCGGTGGCCCGCAGGCCAAGCAGCCACCGAGTTGCTGCAGACGAGTCCGTCTGCTCCGAGGGGGGATCGGAGAATCCCTTCAACGACAAGGCTTTGATCCGTCGGCTGCTCGACGGTTGCATTCTGCCTGATGTCGTGGAGAGGATCGACCGTGCCGATCCCGAGCAGCGGGCTTGGGACACCTTGGGGTCTTTTCTTGAGGTAAGCGGATTTTTACTCGCTCAGTTACTCGGTCTTTGTTGTAATTCTCCATCTGTCCTTGCAGATCGGGCATCAGCTCTTCGCCTATGTCGAGGCGTCGGGCCGCACGAGAAGGGACCTTCTTCGGGCGGAGGAGCGTTGCCAAGACGAGGTTGCTCGTCTTCAAGCGAAGACGGCCGAGGTGGCCGCCCTCCGGGAGGCCCTGGCGAGAGAGAGACAAGACCGGGAAGAGGAAAGACAAGCCCGGGAGGAGGAGAGACAAGCCCGGGAGGCGGAGAGACGGAGCCTGGAGGAGTCGGTGAGGAAGGCAGAGGCCGAGGTCGCCCATCTGGCCGAGCAAACTTCGGTTCTGGTTTCGGAGGCCAGGACCCTTGCGGTGGAGGAGTTCAAGGCCTCCACAGAGATGAGGGAGCTGAACGTCCAGTTCGGCCTGGAGGCATTTACCAAAGGGTTTGAGCTTTGCCGGGAGAAGGTGGCCAGCAGATACCCCGATCTCGGCCTCGAATTCTTGGAGGAGTCCGACGACGAGGCCGGCCCTTCGCCCGTCGCTACAGCAGTTGCACCCCCCGCGCCGAACTCTCCACCCCCCGCTCCCGAGGTCTGAGACCTCCGACCTTGTACCTTTCTTTTGTTATCATGCTTCCTTTTCATTTGTCTTCAAGATCAATTAATAAAGCCGAATTTCTTTTTGTGGATGATTTTTCCCTCCCTCTGCTCCTTCTTTCCGGCCTTTCTTCTTGTAACGGATCGGTCTTTGACGCTTGCCTCTTCCGATGGCAGTGTCTCGCTGAAGCACTCCCCTTGCCCCTGGGGGTCCCGCTGAAGTCCACTATCCGACGGTTGAAAAAGGAGGTCCTCCACTTGACGAGGAAGCTGAAGAAGTCGGAAGACGAGCTCCGTCAGGCGAAAAAATGCTACTCCGAGGCCGCTGCCGAGGCCGCCCACTTCAGGAGTATTCAAGTGAAGGCGATCATGGACTACAGTCGGAGGAAGGCGAGCTTCACAAAAGAGCTTGAGGAATGTAAGAAGAGCGCCAATGACCGAACTTGGGCTCAAGAAGCCAGGATCAGCGCCCTTAAGATGGAGCTTTCAGCTGCGCAGAGGAGGATCGGCCAGCTGGAAGGAAACTCATCCCGGCTCACAGCGCGGGATGAGCAAATATGGTCGCAAAAAGTTTCCGACCTCCAGAAGCAGCTTCAAGACGCCGAAATGAGCCACGACGTGCAGCGGGCTAGCTGGCGCCGACAGGTAGAGGAGCACAAGGGGAGATTCCGTCGAGCGGCGGACGAGGTAGTCCGTCTTCAGAAGCAGCTGGTTACCAGGGCGCAGCTTGCGAACGCCTAAGACACCGAAGAGCTTCGAGCCTTGAGAGGCACCGTCGAGGGGATCTCTGTCTCCCTTGGGGAGAAGACAGCTGAGCTTCAACAAGTAAAAATCCAGCTGGGACTTGAGCGGAAGGCCGTCGCGGACGCAGAGGCGGAGTCCGAAGTTTTGCGGAAGTGGCATCGGGAAGCGGAGGCTGAGAGCCGGCGACTTCGACAGGCGCTCCAGGATATGCTGCAAAAGAAGGAAGAACTGGAGGAAATGGTGGAGACCCTGAGGCAGTCCTGGTCGGGGGATGGAGGTGATCACCCTGTGTTAGAGGGAGCAGGACCTCCTTAGAGTTCTTTAGTAGTCACCCCCTTTTTGTAGCTGCTCCCCTTTTCTTTTCTTGTCGTTTTGTCCCTCTTTTTCTGGCCGTCCTGGCCCTGTAGCATATATATCAGAAATGAGAAAAAGGCATTCTGTATTACCTTGTCCGCGCGTAGCAACAATATTGTCGTTCGCTGACCCTTTCTCGTTGTTCGGCTTGTTTGGCTTAGAGGTCGTCGTGGGAGAGGGCTCTTCCCTTCCATCCGATCTCGCCATGTGGCCGAGTCTCGCCACCATTTTTAACCCTTGCTGGCGAAGTGGCGGATGGAGCCCGGCTTTCTTAGGAGCCCGGGCGAAGTCTTTCTTGGGGGCGGAACCCAGCTCCCATAGGAGTCCGGGTGAAGCTTTACCTTGGCGGCGGAACCCGGCTCCCGTAGGAGTCCGGGTGAAGCTTTACCTTGGCGGCGGAACCCGGCTCCCGTAGGAGTCCGGGCGAAGTTTTACCTTGGCGGCGAAACCCGGCTCCCGTAGGAGTCCGGGTGAAGTTTTACCTTGGCGGCGGAACCCGGCTCCCGTAGAAGTCCGGGTGAAGTTTACCTTGGCGGCGGAAGGCCCCGTAGGAGTCCGGGTGAAGCTTTATCTTGGCGGCGGAACCCGGCTCCCGTAGGAGTCCGGGTGAAGCTTTACCTTGGCGGCGGAACCCGGCTCCCGTAGGAGTCCGGGTGAAGCTTTACCTGGCGGCGGAAACCCGGCTCTCGTAGGAGTCCGGGTGAAGCTTTACCTGGCGGCGGAACCCGGCTCCCGTAGGAGTCCGGGTGAAGCTTTACCTTGGCGGCGGAACCCGGCTCCCTAGGAGTCCGGGTGAAGCTTTTACCTTGGCGGCGGAACCCGGCTCCCGTAGGAGTCCGGGCGAAGTTTTACCTTGGCGGCGGAACCCGGCTCCCGTAGGAGTCCGGGGGAAGCTTTTACCTTGGCGACGGAACCCGGCTCCCGTAGGAGTCCGGGCGAAGTTTTACCTTGGCGGCGGAACCCGGCTCCCGTAGGAGTCCGGGTGAAGCTTTACCTGGGGCGAAACCCGGCTCCCGTAGGAGTCCGGGTGAAGCTTTACCTTGGCGGCGGAAACCCGGCTCCCGTAGGAGTCCGGGT
>NC_026001.2:78029510-78116844 GCF_000442705.2 Elaeis guineensis | reverse complement strand
TTTTGAAGGCCTCTTCCGCTCGGGCGTATCCTTCAGCCCGAGCCAGTAGATCAGCGAAATCCCTGGGGTACTTCTTCTCCAGGGAGTACAGAAGGTCATTCTTCTGAAGGCCGCCTTTCAGGGCGGCCATGGCAACCGACTGGTCCAAATTCCGGACCTCCAACGCCGCGATGTTGAAGCGGTTGATGTAGGCCCGTATGGACTCCCCTTCCCTCTGCTTGATGTTGATGAGGGACTCCGAACCTTTTTGGGGACGTCGGCTGCTGACAAAATGGGCCACGAATTGGTGGCTCATTTGGTCGAAGGAGAAGATGGTACCCGGCTTCAGTGCCGAGTACCAGTTTCTTGCTGCTCCCTTCAAAGTAGACGGGAAAGCCCGGCACAAGATGGCGTCGGGGGCACCATGAAGCAACATCATCGTTCGGAAGGCCTCCAGGTGGTCCACCGAATCCAACATCTCGTCGTAGCTTTCAAACTGGGGGAGCTTGAAATTCGATGGGATCGGTTCCTGCATAATCATTTGGGAGAAGGGAGGGTCAGTGCAGATATCCTCACCGTAAGCGGGAGGCGCATGGCGGAGTTCTTCGATCCACCGGTTCATCTCCTGGAGCCTCCGGTCCAGGAAATCCTCTCGACTTCGAGTCTCGAGGGTCCTTTGGCAGAACGGGGGCAGGGATCTCCCAGGGGTGGAGTCGTGGTCCGACTGAGGGCTCTCCACCCTTGGATTCGCCTTCTCGGGAAGGACGGGGCGGCTAGCCCAGGTGGCCCGCCCCACCGCCGGGTTCTGGCATTCCGGAGATGCCCCTTTCGGATGCGCTGACGCCTGCGGTGGCTGCTGCTGCATCGCCTGTACGGCCTCGATGAGGCCCTTGACCTGCTGCGCCAGCAAGTCAAACTGCTCCGCGCCGACCGCCATCGCCGGAGGGGGAGGAGGAGCTGGCTGAGAAACGGGAGGGGAGGCCGGAGCCTGAGATCTGGCCGCGGAGGCCGTGGACCGCCGGGTGGACGCCCTGCGTGGAGGCATCGGGTGTCGATCTCGCGGGGAGGATTAGGAGTAGATGACAGAGAGATGGCCGGAGGTGGCTCCATTGAGTGCTCCTTCAAGAACAAGGGTGCTGCGAAGGTTCAGCCCTTCTTCTAGCGCCAATCCTGTTGGTGCAAAAATCCGCCTGCGCCGGAGAAGCTGGAGTTGAGGAAGCCGCGGTCGCCGTCGGGACCTGCAAGGGAAGTCTAAACCGGAGGTGGGGTTGCTCCAGCAAGACCCTCCGACGCTCAAGTCAGTTCTCTGCCTCAACAAGAATGGAGTGCTCGAACAGAGAATTTAGCAGAGTTTTGAGATAAGAAAAATGAGCTTAAGAAATAACGTATCTGAGTCCCCCCTTTTATAGGCGGAGAGGCAACGGGTTGATGGCGACGTTTGTAACCACCTGGTAGTGGGCCGCCCATGGTCAGGGGAATTGATTGCGAAAGATAATGGAGCAGACGCGTGGATATCACCTCGACTTGCCACGTGGAATCCGTTATGAGGGGTGGAGCAGCGTCCGTCGTCAGGAGAATCGCATGGTATCCATCGCAGGAGGTGGAGCAGGTTCGTGGCCGTTACTGTGGCCTGCCAGGGGGATAATGGAGCTATGCGGAGTCCGCCACAGGAAGTGGAGCAGGGCGGCTACGGCTGCTGCGGCTTGTCAGGGAATGATGATACTGCGTGGAGTCCGCCACAAGAGGTGGAGCAGGGTCGCGGCCGTTTTGAAGGCCTGTCAGGGGGCGTGGATCCGTCGATTGAAGCTCGGCAATGGACGGAGCCGTCGTGAGCGGAGCCCAGCTCCCGTAGGAGTCCGGGTGGAGCTGTTCTGATGTTGGCGGTGGAGTCCGGCTCCCGTAGGAGTCCGGGCGGAGCAGCGCTGATGTCGTCGGCGGAGCCCGGCTCCCGTAGGAGTCCGGGCGGAGCTGCGCTGATGTCGTCGGTGGAGCCCGGCTCCCGTAGGAGTCCGGGCGGAGCTGCGCTGCAAACAAAGTCAAGGGTGAAGTCCGGCTCTTGTAGGAGTCCGGACTGAGCTTACCAGCAATTGATATTGAGAGCGGAGCCCGGCTCCCGTAGGAGTCCAGGCGGAGCTGTTTTGATGTTGGCGGCGGAGCCCGGCTCCCGTGGGAGTCCGGGCGGAGCAGCGCTGATGTCGTCGGTGGAGCCCGGCTCCCGTAGGAGTCCGGGCGGAGCTGCGCTGCAAACAAAGTCAAGGGTGAAGTCCGGCTCTTGTAGGAGTCCGGACTGAGCTTACCAGCAATTGATATTGAGAGCGGAGCCCGGCTCCCGTAGGAGTCTGGGCGGAGCTGTTTTGATGTTGGCGGCGGACCCCGGCTCCCGTGGGAGTCCGGGCGGAGCAGCGCTGATGTCGTCGGTGGAGCCCGGCTCCCGTAGGAGTCCGGGCGGAGCTACGCTGCAAACAAAGTCAAGGGTGAAGTCCGGCTCTTGTAGGAGTCCGGACTGAGCTTACCAGCAATTGATATTGAGAGCGGAGCCCGGCTCCCGTAGGAGTCCGGGCGGAGCTGTTTTGATGTTGGCGGCGGAGCCCGGCTCCCGTGGGAGTTCGGGCGGAGCAGCGCTGATGTCGTCGGTGGAGCCCGGCTCCCGTAGGAGTCCGGGCGGAGCTGCGCTGCAAACAAAGTCAAGGGTGAAGTCCGGCTCTTGTAGGAGTCCGGACTGAGCTTACCAGCAATTGATATTGAGAGTGGAGCCCGGCTCCCGTAGGAGTCCGGGCGGAGCTATTTTGATGTTGGCGGCGGGGCCCGGCTCCCGTGGGAGTCCGGGCGGAGCAGCGCTGATGTCGTCGGTGGAGCCCGGCTCCCGTAGGAGTCCGGGCGGAGCTGCGCTGCAAACAAAGTCAAGGGTGAAGTCCGGCTCTTGTAGGAGTCCGGACTGAGCTTACCAGCAATTGATATTGAGAGCGGAGTCCGGCTCCCGTAGGTGTCCGGGCGGAGCTGTTTTGATGTTGGTGGCGGAGCCCGGCTCCCGTGGGAGTCCGGGCGGAGCAGCGCTGATGTCGTCGGTGGAGCTCGGCTCCCGTAGGAGTCCGGGCGGAGCTGCGCTGCAAACAAAGTCAAGGGTGAAGTCCGGCTCTTGTAGGAGTCCGGACTGAGCTTACCAGCAATTGATATTGAGAGCGGAGCCCGGCTCCCGTGGGAGTCCGGGCGGAGCAGTGCTGATGTCGTCGGTGGAGCCCGGCTCCCGTAGGAGTCCGGGCGGAGCTGCGCTGCAAACAAAGTCAAGGGTGAAGTCCGGCTCTTGTAGGAGTCCGGACTGAGCTTACCAGCAATTGATATTGAGAGCGGAGCCCGGCTCCCGTAGGAGTCCGGGCGGAGCTGTTTTGATGTTGGCGGCGGAGCCCGGCTCCCGTGGGAGTCCGGGCGGAGCAGCGCTGATGTCGTCGGTGGAGCCCGGCTCCCGTATGTGTTCGGGCGGAGCTGCGCTTGCTGATGGCGGTGGAGCCTGGCTCCCGTAGGAGTCCGGACGGAGCTGCGTTTGCTGATGGCGGTTCCGCCGTGGGTTCCGGCTGTGGGTATTTTATACCCAACACGACCTATCCGGACGTCGGGTACCATTGCTAGATGGTCACTTCGATTGGTATAAGAATTTGTTTCTATACTATCGGCTTAGGTTCGGACCTATGAGGTCACACACATTAGAGTTCATGATCCGATCGGATGGTTGATCAACGATTAAGAATCATTATAGGGTTAAATAATCAATACGATTGACATTTAACCCAGTGCAAGTGTTGCAGGAGGATCGATTAGCAATTTGATTGCTAATTGGCTTAATTTGATTAAGCCAATAGGCTGAGATTAAGTCTAATTAAATATGATTTAATTAGATTTGGTTTGGGCTTGATTGGATCAAGTCCAATTGGTTTATTGGATAAGCCAAGTGCAAGGAAAGACTAGTCCTAGTTCAACTAGGACTTGGGTCAATCTAATTTCTAATTTGATTAGAAAATTAAATCAGATTTAAATCTAATTTAATCTGATTAAATTAGGTTTTTAATTAGGTTAAGACCTATTTTAATTGGGTTGATCTAATTTTGATTTGATTTGGTTTGGGAAACCAAATTAAAACAAGTTATGAGACAGAATCCTAGTAGGACTAGGATTCCACCTTGCGCCACATAAACCTTCTCCACGCCCTCTCTCTTATTCAATGCCAATCTCCACTTATTTTGTGCGACAAAAGCCCTCTCCCAGATCTCTCCCAAGTTCACAAAAGGTCTCCTCTCTTCTTTCTTACATGGAAGGTGATTTGGATCAAATCTAAAAGGAATAAGTTTGGATTTCGAATTCTATGAGATAGAGTTTTAGAAATCCAAAACTCTTTCAATTTTGCACCGAATTTATCCAAATCTTTTTTGGAATTTTCATGGATTTTAGGGTTTACATTGTATACCCTTTTCTAGTGATCCATGCACGAAAATATGGAGGAGGTGCTCAAGAGTTGGGCGTCCCTTTACTTGCCATGTTTGGATAAGCCTTGACTAGGTGTTTGACCTAGACAAGGACTCTATCATATCTCTCTATATAAGATGAGTTTCTTCATGAAATTTTAAGGAGAGATAGATATTTGAGAGCTTTTCTGTCATCCAAAAATCAGAGAGAAATACCTTTGGGTCATGGAGATATAAAAGATGGAAGTTTGGATGTCTAGAGAGAAAAACGTGAAGAAGAAGAGGGTCTTCTTCTTGGGTTTTTGTTTTCATATCTTTCCTCCCTCCATCTTGAGTTTTCTGAGAGTGTCTCAGATCTGAAACTCCTCCTTCTACTTTTCATCTTTAGAAGAGTCCAAATCAAGAAGAAGGAGGCACCTGATCAACCATCAAAGAAGGATCAGCGCAGTACTAGCATACTGTGCTGATTTCCTGAAGCAGGACTTCTGATCGAGATTCGTGGGCTCGTGTGGACGACTCCTAGAGGCCGGACGCATGTGCGGCTTGCAACATCATCCTTAAGTCCGGATCAGCGAGGTTAGAGCATCTAACTTGCAAGGTAATAGATCTGATCTATTATTTAATACATACATTAGATGTAGCTAGTATAGAAACATGTTGATATGATCAACATGTAGTTCATACTATATTTATATATATTTTAATTTTTGATTTAATGCTATGTAATAATCATGTAATAGGATCTTAGATCTAGGGATTTTCTAATCTTAAAAAATAAATTTTGATTTATTTTAGTCTTTCGCTGTATGATCTTGAAAAAGTTTCAAGATCTAACCCTGAAACCCTAGATCTAGTTCCTACAATTGGTATCAGAGCCACGTTCTTTATTACATGATTATTTATATATGCTTAGATTATTTTTTAGATTAGATCTAATTTATAATCTGATTATTAAATCTGAAATTAAAATTTTAGATCAATCACAAACTGCAAGGTTGTCCTGCTGTAAGGTTTACCCCTTACAGTGCAAAGGTTGTTCCTAGTTTGTGTAGATCTATCTTTAATCATAAATTTGTTAGATATGATCTAGATTAAATTTATGATTTATTAGATTTAAAAAATGTTTAAATCTGAAATAAAATCTCTTTGTTAATAATTTTTATGCAAAGAAATTATTTAAAGTTGAAATTATTTCAATTACATGAACCTGTTTAGATTAGATCTAAAGTAGTTTCATGTTTATTTCACTTGCATCTTGATTATGAATCAAACATGCAATATGATTGGTAGAATCATATTGTAAAATTATTTTACAAATATGAAAATTATTTTTTGAAAAGCCGAACCCAACCCTCAGCCCAAAACTTAATTAAGAATTAAGAAGTTGTTTGATTAGGTTCTAGGATTGTGAATTGAAGAACCTAAGACACAAATCATAACACATTGGGTTAATGGGTTAGTGGGAATTAGGTCCATTAATTGGGTTAGACCTATGGTTAGATTAAAGATGGACTTAATTAGAGAATTGACTAAATCTAATCAACTGTTGTCTTAGATTAGGTCAAGGATTCTCTAGATCAATTACAATAGTTGTAGTTGGTCAAGTCCATGTCTTTAACAAGAACCAAATGGACTTGATTCTTGGATAAGCGGTCTAGCACGAACTGTTAGGTTGATCTAATCGAAACTAATTAAACCAGTTGGTGTCTAAGGTAAACCAGACCAGTGGTTTTTAATTGAGAGCCCGCTTACCTGGCCATTTCTGATGGTGTCTAAGGCAAGCTTTGGCAGACCCTTCCACTGATCGAACTTACCTGGCCTCTTGGTGAAATTATGTTTTGATCGGATCACTTGACTATTCGAGCTGATCCATGTCAGCTAGGTAAATCAGTGTGACTGATTTAGGTGCTCCTAGACCAGCCCTGGTCTCCCTTAAGCTGACTTGGTGAAGCCAGTGGGAGGATCATGATAAGCTGGTTCATCTGACTTCATCCTCTATATTATTTAAATCCTCTAAAATTATTAGGTCCTTAAAATGATAAAGTTATGGAGATAACTGAGTCATAGCCTCCCATTAAGGTGTTTGATAATGAGTCCATTAACTCAATAATCATTGCAGACCCAAAGGCCTGGTGCTTGTTGACTAATGGAATTATCACTCATCATATGATGACTTGGAAGTATCTCTCTAATGGTGGTTAGGTGAGCCAACCAAAGTTGGGCTTAATCATTCATTGGTTAGATACACCAAGTATGATCATGTTAATGGTTGGACCTAACCGGATCCTTACAGTGGAGGCCAAAGCCTACTGATTAGGTTTCTGGGGCAAAATTAAAATTACTAGAAATTGTTTAGAAAAATAATTGGTTATGAACCTACCCTTAGATGTACATGGGTTGGCCAACCAAAGTTGGGCTTGTGTGCAGTCTAAGTGGATTCTAGTACCCGCTAAGGAATTAGGGTAATTCCTCGAATTGAAGGTAGAGGCTACCAATTCGAATAAAATAGTGGGAGAAACCTTTTGATTAAAGTCCAAATCTTTAGGTTTAATGAATCAATTACTAATTAGGTTATGGTTCTCCTTTGTGCAAATATGGCCACTTCTCTATCGCTCCGATCATTGTTGGACAATGATAAGTTCATGGGACCCAACTTCGGTAGTTGGTACCGAAAGTTGAAGATAGTCCTGGAGCATGAACGGATCCTATATGTGATAATGGATCCTGCACCTGAGGAGCCAGCTGTCAATGCACGTGGAACAGTCAGAGACACTTACCAGAAGTGGCTCAGTGACCGGACCACGGTGCGCTGTATCATGCTGGCTGCTATCATGAGTGATGAGTTCAGTCGCAGATTCGAGACGGCTCAGCCAAAGGACATGCTTCAAGTGTTGGAGGATACCTTTGTCACACCCGATGACGTAGAGAGGCACAAGACTAGTTGTGCCATCTTCAACGCCAAAATACGGGATGGAGTCTCTATCACTGATCATGTATTGTACATGATCGAGCTGATGGAACGATTGAGCAAGCTCGGCTTTCCCTTGCATGAGCAGCTTGGGAAAGATGCAATACTGAACTCGCTGCCCAAGTCTTGTCTCCCATTCCTCACTCATTATAGAATGACAAAGCCTGAAGTAAACTACCATGGGTTAATGGGGTTGCTTCAGAACTTTGAGAAGGATCACCAACTCCTCAAGGAGTCGGTGAACTCAGTGAACTCAGTGGGAGGTTCATCTTCTGGTTCTCGACCCTTTGAGAAAGGAAAGAAGAACAAGAAGAAGAAAGTCAAGAAGGTGCAAGTTCAGGCTGGGACATCTGTGTAGAGCCAGACCAAAAAGATCAAGCCTGATAAGAGTCTATTCTACTGGCAAGCACCCTAGATTAGATAGTGTGTCAAATATCTACTTATGGCATTGGAGGCTAGGTCATATAAATAAGAACAGAATAAACAGGTTGACTCAAGAGGGAATCCTCAAAGTCAGTGATTGTGAATCACTTGCAACCTGTGAGTTCTGTCTTCTTGGTAAAATGACCAAGTCACCTTTTACTGAAAAAGGTGAGAGAGCTACTGAGCTCTTCGACCTAGTACATACTGATGTATGTGGGCCCATGAGCACCAGTGCTAGAGGTGGATATTTCTACTTCATAGCTTTCACGGATGACCTATACCTATATGGATATGTCTATCTGATGAAACATAAGTCGGATTCATTTGAAATGTTCAAACGATTCCGAAGTGAAGTGGAAAAACAAACTGGGAAGAGTATTAAAACTCTTCGATCTGATCGAGGAGGAGAATACCTTTCTAGTGAGTTTCTCACATATCTAGGAGAGAATGGGATTCTCTCCCAATGGACTCCTCCAGGAACACCACAGCATAATGGTGTGTTTGAAAGGAGGAATCAGACTTTGTTAGACATGGTCCGATCCATGATGGGTTTTTGCTAGCTTGCTGATATCCTTCTGGGGATATGCACTCGAATCGGCCTGTTATCTGTTAAATAGGATTCCAAGTAAGTCTGTAATTAAGACTCCATATGAGATATGGATGGGACGTAAGCCAGCACTTTCACACCTTAGGGTCTGGGGGTGCCCGGCCTATATCAAACAATTAGTCACAGACAAACTTGGACCTAGGTCTGACAAATGCTCATTCATAGGGTACCCCAAAGAGACAAAAGGATATTTTTTCTACCATGCTATGAACAAAAGGTGTTCGTCAGCCTTAAGGCAATCTTTTTAGAAAAGGAGTTCCTTGGTGAATGAATCGTTGCCTCTAAGATTGAACTTGATGAAGTTCAACAGGTAGAAGGACCGACACCAATAGCTGAACCTGAGTCTGATATGATTAGATCATATCCGGAGCCCAATGTACCTGCACCATTAAGGTGATCTGGTAGAGTACCGCGTCAACCAGACAGATACTACAGTTTCTTGGTCCGGACGGTGATCCCATCGAACTTGATGAGAATAATGAGGATCCGATCACCTATATGGATGCAATGCAGAGACCTGATTCCGAGAAATGGCTTGAAGCCATGAAATCCGAAATGGAGTCCATGAAGGTCAACGATATATGGACATTGGTTGACCCACCTGAAGGGGTTAAACCCATTGGGTGTAAATGGGTCTTCAAAAGGAAGAGGGGCGCAGACGGAAAGGTGGAGACCTATAAAGCCCATCTGGTTGCCAAGGGGTATCGTCAACGTTATGGTATTGACTATGACGAGATATTTTCCCCTATGGTAATGCTCAAATCTATTCGGATAATGCTTGCAATAGCTGCCCATCTGGATTATGAGATCTGGCAGATGGATGTAAAGACAGCTTTCCTGAATGGAGAGCTGACTGAAGAGGTGTATATGATACAACCTGAAGGGTTTACATCCACAGATGAGTCCAAGGTGTGCAAGCTTCAGAGATCCATTTATGGACTGAAGCAAGCTTCTCGGAGTTGGAACATGTGTTTTGATAAGGTGATCAAAACGTATGGCTTCATTAAGAATGGAGAAGAGCCCTGCATCTATAAATGGGCAAATGGTCCAGTTGTGGTATTCCTTGTCTTATACGTGGATGACATTCTCTTAATCGAGAATGACATGCCCGCACTACAGGGAATAAAAGTTTGGTTGTCATCACAGTTCTCCATGAAGGACTTGGGTGAAGCATCCTACATCCTAGGGATGAAGATCTATAGGGATAGATCTAAAAGGATGCTTGGGTTATCCCAGTCCATGTACATAGACACTGTGCTGAAGAGGTTCAGCATGGAGAATTCCAAAAGGGCTATCTATCGATAGGCCATGGAATTTCTCTCTCTAAGAAGGATTGTCCGACAACTCCTGAAGAGAGAGAGCGTATGAGTAGAGTCCCATATGCTTCAGCCGTGGGATCTATCATGTACGTCATGACATGTACAAGACCAGATGTGGCATACTCACTAGGAGTAGTGAGTAGATACCAATCTGATCCTGGAGAAAATCACTGAAAAGTGGTTAAAGCCATCCTTAAGTATTTGAGAAATACTAAGGACCAATGGTTGGTTTATGGCGAGTCAGATCTGAAACTTGTGGGGTTCACAGACTCCAGCTTCCAATCTGACCATGATGACAGCAGGAGTGTGTCGGGTTATATCTTTACTCTGAATGGTGGAGCCATCTGCTGGAAGAGTTTCAAGCAGCATACTGTGGCAGACTCTGTTTGTGAAGCGAAGTATATCGCAGCATCAGATGCCGCGAAGGAAGCTGTGTGGCTGAGAAATTCATCAATGAGCTCGGAGTAGCATCCTCCTTCGATGGTCCAGTCCTGCTCTACTGCGACAGCACTGGTACCATAGCTCAGGTGAAGGAATCCAAAGCACATCAGCGGACGAAGCACATCTTGCACCGCTTCCACCTGATCCGAGAGATCGTGGATCGAGGTGACGTCGACCTTCAGAAGATCGACGGAAAGGAGAACCTAGCCGACCCCTTCACTAAAGCCCTGGCAATAAAGGAGTTCGACAACCACAAGTCGAAGATGGGTATTAGATACTGTGCCGAGTGGCTTTAGGACAAGTGGGAGTTGTTGGGAAATGTGTCCCAAAAAGCCAATCGTCAAGCTGTTGATGGTTGAGCAACCAAGTATTGTAATTGATTTGTTAATAAATAAAATATATTTGGCATATTCATCATAAGATTTCATCTTCTAATGAACTCCGTTGTTATGATGAAGTCCTTAGGACTATTTAGGTTCGATAAAGAGAGGATTTATCGATTAGTCCTTAAAACTGTTCACGACCAAATGATAGGCTGTTAATAAGGACGACAGCTTCTATCGAGCATAGGTCGCTGTAGGCCATATGGGTTGGTTGTCCTCTTAACCAAAGAGTGTGGAGACACTGGTATGGCATACAGGTGAGATGTAAGGGTACATCATCATTGAACGTGACCAACTCCAGAGCATTCTGCTGTCGAGAATGTCTCTGATGGGATATAGGTATAAGTGTCCCTTAGACTTGAGATCACCTCAGTGACTTGCAAGCAACTCACTGTGCTTTGGTACCGGACTAACTGAATTTCTAATTCAGGGATGGAAGGCTTCTGGGCACAGTCAAGTACTTGCGAAGTCAGAGTGTGATCGAGATGGGATTGACCACTCCAAGAGTTGGAGAAGAATGAGTCGCTGTATTTCAATTTAGCAAAACCTTGACCAGGGTAATCCATCAGATGGATTTGATATTTTGAAATACAATGTGGACAACCTGATCAGAGTTGACAGTTGAGCTCTGGGTGTCCTATGATCATTTTGGTCAAGGGGATGAATTATATGAAAACTATATCCGCATGGGTTCTAAGGATGTTGTTCTACACATTCGACCTATCCGGACGTCGGGTACCATTGCTAGATGGTCACTTCGATTGGTATAGAAATTTGTTTCTATGCTACCGGCTTAGGTTGGACCTATGAGGTCACACACATTAGAGTTCATGATCCGATCGGATGGTTGATCAACGATTAAGAATCATTATAGGGTTAAATAATCAATACGATTGACATTTAACCCAGTGCAAGTGTTGCAGGAGGATCGATTAGCAATTTGATTGCTAATTGGCTTAATTTAATTAAGCCAATGGGCTGAGATTAAGTCTAATTAAATATAATTTAATTAGATTTAGTTTGGACTTGATTGGATCAAGTCCAATTGGTTTATTGGATAAGCCAAGTGCAAGGAAAGACTAGTCCTAGTTCAACTAGGACTTGGGTCAATCTAATTTCTAATTTGATTAGAAAATTAAATCAGATTTAAATCTAATTTAATCTGATTAAATTAGGTTTTTAATTAGGTTAAGACCTATTTTAATTGGGTTGATCTAATTTTGATTTGATTTGGTTTGGAAAACCAAATTAAAACAAGTTATGAGACAGAATCCTAGTAGGACTAGGATTCCACCTTGCGCCACATAAACCTTCTCCACGCCCTCTCTCTTATTCAACGCCAATCTCCACTTATTTTGTGTGACAAAAGCCCTCTCCCAGATCTCTCCCACGTTCACAAAAGGTCTCCTCTCTTCTTTCTTACATGGAAGGTGATTTGGATCAAATCTAAAAAGAATAAGTTTGGATTTCGAATTCTATGAGATAGAGTTTTAGAAATCCAAAACTCTTTCAATTTTGCACCGAATTTATCCAAATTTTTTTTGTAATTTTTGTGGCTTTTAGGGTTTACATTGTACACCCTTTTCTGGTAATCCATGCACGAAAATATGGAGGAGGTGCTCAAGAGTTGGGCGTCCCTTTACTTGCTATGTTTGGATAAGCCTTGACTAGGTGTTTGACCTAGACAAGGACTCTATCATATCTCTCTATATAAGATGAGTTTCTTCGTAAAATTTTAAGGAGAGATAGATATTTGAGAGGCTTTTCTGCCATCCAAAAATCAGAGAGAAATACCTTTGGGTCGTGGAGATATAAAAGACGCAAGTTTGAGTGTCTAGAGAGAAAAACGTGAAGAAGAAGAGGGTCTTCTTCTTGGGTTTTTATTTTCATATCTTTCCTCCCTCCATCTTGAGTTTTCTGAGAGTGTCTCAGATCTGAAACTCCTCCTTCTACTTTTCATCTTTGGAAGAGTCCAAATCAAGAAGAAGGAGGCACCTGATCAACCATCAAAGAAGGATCAGCGCAGTACTAGCATACTGTGCTGATTTCCTGAAGCAGGACTTCTGATCGAGATTCGTGGGCTCGTGTGGACGACTCCTAGAGGCCGGACACGTGTGCAGCTTGCAACATCATCCTTAAGCCCGGATCAGCGAGGTTAGAGCATCTAACTTGCAAGGTAATAGATCTGATCTATTATTTAATACATACATTAGATGTAGCTAGTATAGAAACATGTTGATATGATCAACATGTAGTTCATACTATATTTATATATATTTTAATTTTTGATTTAATGCTATGTAATAATCATGTAATAGGATCTTAGATCTAAGGATTTTCTGATCTTAGAAAATAAATTTTGATTTATTTTAGTCTTCCGCTGTATGATCTTGAAAAAGTTTCAAGATCTAACCCTGAAACCCTAGATCTGGTTCCTACAAATGAGACATGTCATGATCTCATCATCGACATCATCAAAACTTCTTTTGATGGACTAGAACTCTTCTGATTTAGATAATTAGAATGATCGATTATCAAGATCATTCTAATTACTCTCAAAATCTATCAGTGACACCTAGCAGTATATGATAGCAACCCATCAGAAATGAAGATAAACCTCTTGGTGTAGCTACCTGTGTGATTGAGTTCTTCTATCATGAGTTCCGACTGAATTAGGGTTAAGGTGAACTCGTCAAACCCAACATCAGTCATATGAATCAATTGATTGATCCGAGTCTGATGTGAAACCTCAATAGAAAACTCTTTTCCATTATTTCACTCTGTCATGGCTATGAGCTTAAGGACTCGATCTTTCGATCATCATAGGACTACTCCTCTCATCTATCGAGGTTGATAGATTTTTTCTTGGTGCGATCTGGTTCCTACAATGAATATGCTACAGCTAACATACACCTCAAGATTTCGAATAGCTAGGAGACTGAGTTATGGTGTAGTCAAACTATAATACACTCAAGGCGAACTGTCGATGTACCTTAGGTCAAAGAACTAGACACACAGCTGCAGCATCGAGCTAGTCATCGATGAGAAGGTAGATTTTCTTATGATTGCTCGAGATGGTCACGCTTAGTACTCTCGTTCTCAATGAATATCTATACTCTTACTCCGATATCTTCACACCATAGACTCAAGACACATCTACCTTAAGGAAGCGATCATACACCAACCTTCCGGATCGATCATCATCCTCACGATGATCCTATTGTCAGGAGCTATTTATGAGTTAGTTATGTAAATTTATGCCTTAAATTTTCAACTCTTGAAAATATGAATTAACATTCCTACAACTCAAAGGATGTATCACAGACATAATGTACATAATGTGATAGTAGAATAACCCTTTTATTTATTTATAGTCAAAATTATAAATTTGTCCTTACATTTGTACAGAAATGTGTCAGTCAATCTGGCATCTAGGGCACACATCTAATAGTTTCAGTCTTAACATTAGAAATCATCGAGCTTATTTGCAACCCTGAAAATATCATTTTAAGTGATTGTCACCACTGTCCAATCTTATTGATTGTGTCAAAAAGAATGATTATTGCGATATCATAGTAAATGATACTATAATAATGAGTGAATAATTAAAAATGACATAAACTCAATACCATAGCCTGTTAGTATACAGTACATGTCTAACTAGTACATTAGATGAGATAATGTCACTCAAGTCTACCGTTGGTATAGTTGACTTAGTCACCTTTTATTGAAAAGGATGAATAAGCCAGTGATGTTTTGAGTTTGATATATTTTGATGTATTTGCACTCATGAACATAAATATCAAAGGAGGGCTTACTAATTCATTAAAATCTCTGATGACCTATCTTGGCGTGGGTATGTCTTGCTTATGAAGCATAAATCCAAATCGATTGAAATGTTCAAATAATTTTGTAATAAGATAGAAAAGCAAACTACAAAGAGTATTAGAACTCATTGGTTCATGAATACCTTTACAGTAAGTTTTAGACATATCTAGGAGAGAATTGGATTCTCTCTCAATAGACCTCTCCTGGAATACCACTATTTAAAAGGATGTTTGAAAGGAGGAATCAAACTTTGTTAGACATGATTCGATCCACTGTGGGTTTACTGATCTGTCTGAGGTTATGCAACAGAGACTACTTGATATGTGCTCGAGAATGTTCTGAGCAAATCGATCACCAAATCTTCATATGAGATATGGACTTGGATAATTCGATACTCTCTTATCTTAGGGTTTGGGGTGTCAAATTTATATGAAACATTCACAAACCGACTAGTTTGGATCTTGATCTGATAAATATTATATTAAAAATATTTCTTCTACCTTTCTGATAGATATGAGATGTTTATGAATCTTAAGTTATTCTTTTCGAAAAATAAAATTCTTGGTGAAGGAATCGATGTCATTAAGAATAAGCTTGGTGAAGCTTGAAAGGTAGAAAAACTGACTCTGATACAAACCAACAGAATCGAAGTTGATTAAAAATTCAGAGTTCGATGTAAAGGCATCCTTGAGTAGATACGGTAGAGTACTATATCAGTTGAACAAATACTTTGGTTGTTAGATGTATATCCTAGAAGCTAATATGGTTGATACATTATAATAAAATTAGGATACAATTTTGTACTTAATATATTGATTTGATCAATAAAAGGGTAAGTTTAATTTTTATTCAAGTTTGATGTATCCTTGAATCATCCATGATATTAATATTTTGATATATATTCTCAAAATGTTGAGAATTAGAGACATGTATTTAATTTCAAAATACTCCCAATCATAGTATCATCATGAGGATGGTGATCGATCCAGATAGATCGAGATACAAATCACTTCCTTCGAGGAGATGAGTCTCTGGTCTACAGTGTAGAGACACTGAGCGATGAGTGCGGATAGTTATTAGAGAACAACTAGTACTGAGCGTGACTATACTCGAGATCATTTAGATTTCTATTCGATCGTCGGTGATTGTCTCAATGTTGTAGTTATGTAAATGATCCTTTGATCTATGATGGTATGACTACTCGTAGTGAGACTGCTAGAGTTTGACTGACATATAAACATGATCTTAATGAGCCCTTGTAGTAGATGTAGATGATAATTGATCCACTGTAGGAGTAGGGTACGTATCAAGATAGAATCTATCGATCTTAATAGAAAAGAGTAGTCCTATAAAATTTTGAGAGGCTAAGTTTGAGAGTCTTTTGCCACAACAGTATGATTGATAAAAAAGAATTTTCATTAAGATCACAATTGGATTTGAACTAATCAAATCTATCATATGACTGATGATGAGATTTAATGGTTTATCTATGACCTGCCATCAAGTCGGAACTCACGATAGAGGAACTGAATCACACATGAACTACACCTTAAGATTCTTTTTCGGTTCTACTAGATTGCCACTATATACTGCTAGGTGTCACTGATAGATTGTGAGAGCTCACTAGGATTGCTCAAGATCGACAATCTTTGATGAGTTAGAGTGAAATTATTTCGACCCATTGATGAGTTACAATGATACTATGATAGAGATCATTGTATATTTTACTATCAGATAGAATTAAATCTATGGGGTCACACAATAAAAGAATTAGACCTGGAATAAGCAATTGAACTTATAAAATCTCAATGGATTTAGAGAAATCTTATTGGGTTCAGAGTAACCTTGCTAGCACATGGTTGGACCAAATTTTTTTTTTACGTTTGAATTTCTTATTTGATAAGATTAATTTAAATTTAATTATCTGCTAATAATCTAAATAAATTAGATTCATTGAGCTTCAATTATTGGGTGCCTAAGGTTTTGGATCAAATGAATTAAAGATTCAAGCCCTTAATTAATTTTCTTGATAGTTTTGATTGGGCGCCACTTGATTTGACCAAGTTGGGCGTGCTCACCCATTAAAGGCCGTGTGGGACCAGCATGGGGCATCCCACGGGTGCCATATGGCATGTGTATTTGTAGGTGCAAAGGCGTCAATAGTTGACGCCTAAAGGATCTTCTAAAGGGAGTCAAATAACTAAAGGAATAAGGATTTCTAATGCAAGTAAGAGTTGTATTAAGTGGTTGTTTGATTTTAAATAAGATTCAAATTTTATACCTATTTAAAAGGACCTTCTCTAAGGGTTTTAGGCAATTGAACCAGTAGCCCCATGCCTCTATAGAGCAGCCCATGCCCCCTCTTTTCCTTCTCCCTTCTCTTCTTTTTGAAGATCCAATGCCCAAGCTTTGGGCATCCTCCGTCTTCCATGCCCAAAGGAGTTTGGGCATCTCCCTTGTTTACTAGTTTCTAGTCCTTGATTGCTTCATAATCAAAGAATAAAAGCAAGAGAAGAAGAGAAGAAGAAGATCAAAGAAAGGATCAAAGAGTTGATCGCGATTCAAGCTTCGTTCAAATTCGTAGGCTGATTTTTTTTAGAGAAAAAAAATCAATATCAAAGAGGATTGTTCCAAGCTGATCCTGAGTAGATATTCATAGAGATCAGATACTTGTGCTTCTAAGGAAGAACCTATTCTCTTTTAGATCTAGATTTGAAGAAAAGATTTATGAAATAGGTATGTGATTCGATCACATATTCAATTTCAGCATATGAAGTAGATCCTAGTGCTATATGTTTCATGCATGCATGATATAGATTAAAAAATATTTTAATCTTCTATTCTATCTATTGTTTAGAAAAAATTTTTGAAACATACATACATGCTCCGACATGAAAAATCCAACAGTGGTATCAGAGCCACGGATTTCATATGCATGAAATTGACATATATATTTGGAAAAATATCTTAAAATCTATTTTTTTTAATACATGAGATGTATAGATAAGTATTTTAAATCTAAAATTTATTTTAAATTTAATTTTAAAATATATAGTTGATATATGAAAGCATGTATAGATCTAAATTTTATTCTAGAACGGTTTCTAGTTCATAATCATGTAATATGTAGATACATGTATAAATCTGAAATTTAATTTGACATAATTTATGATTCATATATGAGATATACGATTATATTTTTAGATCAAAATATTATTTTCAATATAATTTATGATTTGTATATGAGATATATGATATCATGTTATGATCTGAATTTTGTTTAGATCTGAATTTTATACACATATATGAGATATATGTTTGTATGTTAAATCTGAAAATAAGTTTTATGATTTAAAGCTTACCTTTCATGCAAAGATTTTAGAACTAAAATTTAGTTTTGAAATCTAAAATTTATGTTTATGCATAAGGATTTTGGTTATGAAAAAATTAAAAATTAGATCATGTAATTAGATTGCATCTAAAATTTTTGATTTGAACATAATAAGTTTAATTTAATTAAATAATTGATCAAATAGAGTCAAGTGTTGATTAGGGCTAAATCAATTAAGTTATATGATCATACAACTGTTGTTGACCAAATCGATAGAATCCCATATATAGAATCGATTAACCTAAGGACCTAATTCAGCTCGATGGCTTGAGCCTGATTCGCTTAAGCTAATCTATTTGGACCAATTGACCTATAGATGTCTAAGACAAGTAATTGAGAGGTGGTTATCTAATTGATTCTGCTTGCTGACCTGACTAATTTATTGATGTTTAAGAAAAGTAATGGAGGGACTCCCATCGATCTCCACTTACCTGACCAATTTGGAAGATTGAGTTTTGAATGAGGTTGCTTGGTGGTTTGGTTTAGCCCATACTAATTAGATCAATCATATGATAATTGATTATATGAGACCTAAATCTAAATCTTTTCATAAATATTAAGTCCATAGGTCTTCCACTGTTGTAGATGTGTGGGCGTGCTACTGATGTTGATTGTTCTCAACTGGTTACAATGGTTCAATTGCATCGAAAGTATGTAACCACTCTATTAGTAAAGAGTTGCTCCAGGGTAAGAATGTGGTTAGACCCAATAACTGTTAGGTAAGGAACCCAATGACGGCCTTGCACCTACTTGTGAATGGTGGATCGGGCTTAACTAAAGAGTATGGTCAATAACTGTTAGGTGAGCCCACATGACTTAGAGATCAAGTTGCTGCAACATGCTTAGAGAAGCATCTGGGCAAAGAGTTATCCATGCATCGGTGTGAATGTTACCAATAACTATTAGGTGAGGTACATGGCATCGGTGGGACCGCAGCACCCATTCGGAATCTATTTGTTGCGTTAGGATTTCTATTTTCTACTTGGAGAATAGAGAGATCCAAAAAATTAGTGAGAGTAATTGTTTGCATCTTAAAGTCTCTAAAAGCAAATATATTTTTAAAGTATAAAATTTTAACTTGAATCTCTACTCTCGTAATTCAACAATATCAACCTCAAACTCTCTAGCCTGCATCTTTGAATCCAATTATTTGACTGAAACAAACTATAAAGATTGGCTAAGAAACCTCAAGATTATTTTGACTTTTGAGAAACTAGATTATGTACTCGACCAAAAACTCCTAGTGTTACCAAACTGTCCTACTGCTGAGCAAAGAACTGCTTATGAAAAATGGACAGATGAAGATAGTAGGGTCAAGTGCTATATACTGGCATCCATGTCAAATGAGTTACAGAGTCAGCATGAGCGTATACCCACTGTTAGGGCTATGATCACTCATCTACAAAGGTTGTATGGTGAGCAGAGCCATACAACATGCTTTGAAATGTCCAAGAGACTCTTCATTCTGAAGATGCATGAAGGGCAGTCAGTCCATGAGCACTATATGACAGTGATCAAGAACATTGAGGAGATTGAGAAGCTTAGACTTGATATGCAAAAGAAATTACAGATGAATTTGATCCTTCAATCTCTTACAAGTTTATATAGTCAATTTATTATAAATTTTTTATATGAACAAATTTGATTGCACTATATCCAAACTGATCAACATATTGGTCACTATAGAAAGAACCTTGAAGAGTTCAAGGGATATTATTTTCACTATGAAGTGAACTCCTTCGATCAAGAGAAAGTCTAGTAGGAAGAAGAAGATTAAATCCGCTAAGAAGCAGAAGAAAGAGAGCAAGCTAAAGAAGGATGTTCCAAAGAAGGCCGAAGTAAAGGAAAAGTATTTGCACTATGATGCTGAAGGTCACTGGAGAAGGGACTGTCCACTCTATCTGGAGAGCCTAAAGACTAAAAAAGATGATAAACCTTCAGAAGGTATGCTCATAATTGAATCTAATCTTATGATTTTTTTTTACTTCTAGTTGGATATTAGGCTCTGATTCGAGTGCTCATGTATGTACCTCAATACAGGATCTAATAGAAAGTAAGAGATTGAGAGAAGGTGACATGATCCTTTAGATCGACAATAGAGAAAAAATTGCTATAGCAACCATTGACACTTATCCTCTTCGATTATCGTTGGATTTTAGATTAGATTTAAAAGATTGTTATTTTATTCCTGTAGCTAGTTGAAATTTGATTTTTATGTCTGAACTAGCACAGGATGGTTTTGAATTTAATTTTAATAGAGATTTTTATTTTATTTATTTATAAAATAAATTGATTACATGAGATCTTTTAATTGACAGTCTATATCACTTGCATGTTGATGTGAATGTAAATTTGAACGAGCAAATAGTGAGTGCCGTAGGTCAAAAGAGACCTAGAGATGAAATTAATCAGAAGTACTTATGGCATCATAGACTAGGCCATATTGGAGAGAATAAGATAAATAAATTAGAAAAAGATAGGATCCTTGACTCTCTTCATCTAAAGTAATATCCAGCTTGTGAATCTTGCCTTCAAGAAAAAATGGTTAAGTTGCCCTTTATAGGACATGGAGAAAGGGCCACTGAGTTACTTATCCTAGTACACACTGATGTCTGTGGGTCATTTGATGTGTAGGCCAGAGATAGTTACTGCTACTTCATCATCTTTATCGATGATCTATCTAGGTATGGGTATGTGTATCTGATAAAATATAAATCTGAAGCCTTTAAAAAGTTCAAAAAATTTAGAAATGAAGTAGAAAAATAAATAGATAAACTCATTCTGGTTCTTCGATCTGATCGAGGAGGTGAATACCTTAGTCAAAAATTTTTGAGATATCTTAAGGACAACGGCATAGTCTCTCAATAGACTCCTCCTGGAACACCTCAGCTCAACGGGATATCCGAAAGGAGGAATAGGACCTAATTAGATATGGTCAGATCCATGATGAGCTTCACTGAATTATCCTTATATCTTTGGGAACATGCCTTATTAATTATAATTCACCTATTGAATAGAGTTCCATCAAAATCCATTCCTACCACACCGTATGAGATATGGTATGATAAGAAGCTAAGTCTAGGTTATCTTAAGATTTGGGGATGTCCGATCTATGTCAAGAGATAGATGGCTGATAAATTAGAGGATAGATCTATAATAGCTCATTTTATAAGATATCCAAAAAAAATCAATAGGATACTACTACTTTTCATAAGATCACAATATGATTGTGAGTTGGAACGTCATATTTTTAGAAAAATAGTTTATCCAGGATGGTGGCAGTGAGAGTTTAGTTGAGCTCAAAGAGAAGGTCTCTAAAGAGCAAAGAGCTATAGATTCTCAAGAACTCATTATTTATGAGCTAGTAGTTGATGTTCCTCTATCACCTCATAGATCTAGCAGGATCTCCCGACCTCTTGAAAGGTATAAGGGTATGCTTATGGAGAAAATAAAAGAAATATTCTTTACGGAAGATAAGGATCATACTGATGATCCTAATATCTTTGACGAGGTAATGTCTGACATCGATTTTGAGAAATAATTAGATACAATGAAGTCAGAAATTAACTTGATGGATTCGAACCAAGTATGGATCTTAGTGGATTCATCCGAGGGTATAGCACCTATTAGATGTAAATGGATCTACAAAAAAAAAATAGGTATCGATGGTAAGGTAGAGACCTATAAAGCTAAGCTTGTGGCAAAAGGTTATAGCCAGTGCAAGATATTGACTATGAAGAAACTTTTTTATCCGTAGCTATGCTGAAGTTTATCCGCACTCTGCTTGCTATTGCAGCTTCTTATGATTATGAAATCTGATAGATGGATGTGAAATTACTTTCCTGAATAGATATCTTGAGAAAGATATCTATATGGAGCAGTCTTTGGATTTCACATCTGGTGATGGTGATCACAGAGTCTGCAAGCTACAAAAGTCTATATACGGATTAAAGCAAGCTTCTTGGAGTTAGAATTTTTATTTTGATGATGCGATCAAGTCGTTTGATTTCATCAAGAATGAAGAGAAATCTTGTGTATACAAAAGGGTCAATGGGAGCATAATAATATTTCTCGTATTGTACGTGAATGATATTCTCTTCATTGGGAATGATATTCTATGCTGACCACGGTCAAAAGATGGTTGTCTAAGAAATTCTCTATAAAAGACCTAGGGGAAGCATTCTATATTTTCAGAATAAAAGTCTATAGGAATAGATCTAAAAGGATGCTAGGCTTATCATAAAAGCTGTACATAGAGAAAGTGCTGAACAGGTTCAGCATGAAAAACTCTAAAAGAGAATTTTTACCTCTTAGACATGATATTCATCTTTGCAAGATGATGTGTCCAACCACATCTGAGGAAGTTCAGCACATGACTAGTATTCCTTATACCTCAGCCATAGGAAGCCTCATGTATGCCATGCTATATACTTGACCTGATATTGCCCTTATTGTGAGTGTCACGAGCAGGTGTCAGTCGAATCCAGGCAAGAAGCACTGGATAGCTGTGAAGAACATCCTTAAGTACTTAAGAAGAACTAAATATTTATTCTTGATCTTTGGATGAGATTCTGAGTTGCGAGTCAAGAGGTATACTGATTCAGACTTTATATCTGATTCTGATAATAGAAAATCTACATCAGGATATATGTTTGTATGCAATAGTGGTGCAGTCAGCTGCAAGAGTTTCAAGCAACCCATCTAGCAGATTTGACCACAGAGGCTGAATATGTCGCTGTTTTGGATGCTACAAAGAAAGATTTCTGATTTAAGAAGTTTATCGCAGAACTTAGGGTTATGACATCAGATGCCATACTACTTTATTATGACAACAATGGAGCTATAGCACTTGCTAAAGAGCCAAGGTCTCATCAAAAATCAAAACACATCGAACGGTGGTACCATATCATACACGATTATCTCAAAAAAAAATATGTCGAGGTGCAAAGAGTAGACTCCGTGGATAATATGACAGACCTACTGACAAAGCAACTGAGTCAGCCAAAGATAGAAGTCCATCTTGAGAAGATGGGACTTAGATTAGTGGTCAATTAACTTTAGTCCAAGTGGGAGATGGTTAGATGTATGTCCTAGAAGCTAATATGGCTGACACGTTATAATAAAACTAGGACATAATTTTATACTTAATATATTGATTTGATCAATAAAAGAGCAAGTTTAATTTTCATTCAAGTTTGATGTATCCTTAAATCATCTATGAAATTAATATTTTGATACATATTCTCAAAGTGTTGATAATTAGAGATATGTATTTAATTTTTAAATACTTTCGATCATAGTATCGTCATGAGGATGGTGATCGATCCAAATAGACCGACATATAGATCACTTCCTTCAGGATAGATGAGTCTCTGATCTATAGTGTAGAGACACTGAGCGATGAGTGTGGGTAGTTGTTAGAGAACAACTAGTACTAAGCATAATCATACAAGAGATCACTTGGATTTCTACTCGATCATCAGTGATTGTCTTAATGCTGAAGTTGTGTGAATAGTCTTTCAACCTGCGATGGTATGATTGCTCGCAGTGAGGCTGCTGGAGTTTGACTGACACATAAATATAGTTTTAATGAGTCTTTGTAGTGGATGTTGGTGACAGTTGGTCCACTGTAAGAGTACGGTGCACATCAAAATAGAATCTATCAACCTTGATAGAAAGGAGTAATCCTATGAAATTTTGAGAGGCTAAATCTGAGAGTCAGTGGCTACAATAGTGTGATTGATGAAAAAGAGTTTCCACAAGGATCATAATTAAACTTGAGTTGATCAAATCTATCATATAACTGATGATGAGGTTTGATGATTTACCATGACCTATCATCTAGTGGAGACTCGTGATAGAAGGACTAAATCACACGTGAACTACACCTTGAGGTTCTTTTTTGATTCTACTGGATTGCCACTACATACTGTTAGGTGTCACTAGTGGATTATGAGAGCTCACTAGGATTGCTCAAGATCGACCATTCTTGATGAGTTAGAGTGAAATTATTTCGACCCATTGAAAAGAGTTTCAATAATGCTATGATAGAGATCATTGTATATCTCACTATCAAATAGAATTGAACATATGGGGTCACACAACAAAGAGATTAGATCTGGAATAAGCAATTGGATTTATGAAGTCTCAATTGGATTTAAAAAAATCTTATTGTGTTCAGGGTAACCTTACTAACATATGGTTGGATCCAATTTTTTCTTTATGTTAGAATTTTTTCTTTGATAAAATTAATTTAAATTTAATTACATGCTAATAATCTAAATGAATTAGATTTATTGGACTGCAATTGTTGGGTGCCTAGGATTTTGGATCAAATGAATTAAGGGTTCAAGCCCTTAATTAATTTTCTTGATAGTTTTGATTGGGTGCCATTTGATTTGATCAAGTTGGGCATGCCCACCCATTAGAGACCATATGGGACCAGCATGGGGCATCCTATGGGTTCTATGTGGCATGTATATTTGTGGATGCAAAGGCTCCAATAGTTGGTGCCTAAAGGATCTCCTAAAGGGAGTCAAATAACTAAAGGAATAAAGATTCCTAATGCAAGTAGGGGTTGTATTAAATGGTTGTTTGATTTTAAATAGGATTCAAACCTTATGCCTATTTAAAGGGGCCTTCTCTAAAGGCTCTAGACAATTGAACCAGTAGCCCCACACCTCCATAGAGTAGCCCACACCCCCTCTCTTTCTTCTCCCTTCTGTTCTTCCTTGAAGATCCAACGCCCAAGCTTTGGGCATCCTCCATCTTCCATGCCTAAAGGAGTTTGGGCGTCCCCACTGTTTGCTGATTTTTAATCCTTGATTGCTTCATAATCAAAGGAAGAAAAGCAAGAGAAGAAGAAAAGAAGAAGATCAAGGAAAGGATTAAAGAGTTGACCGCTGTTGGTGCAGAATTCCGCCAAAGTCAGAGTTGCTGGAGTCGAGATGACCACGGCCGCCGTCGGGACCTGCAAGAAAGTCTAAACTGGAGTTGGGGGTGCTCCGGCAAGACCCTCTGATACTCAAGTCAGTACTCTGCTTCAACAGAAATAGAGTGCTCGAGTAAAAATTTTAGCAGAGTTTTGAGATAGAGTTTTTTTTTAGCTTAGAGAAGAACGTATCTGGAGATCCCTTTTTATAGATGGAGAGCGTAACTGCTTGACAGCGACGTCTGTAACTACCTGGTAGTGGGCCGTTCAGAGCCGTCTGGAGTTTGTTATGGAGAGTAGTGGCGTCAGGGGTCGTTCAGAGCCATGTGGAGTTTGCTACAGAGAGTAGAGTGATGTCCGTTGTCACGACTTGCTAGACAGTAGTGAGCCACATAGAATCCGCTGCAGAGAGTGGAGCAGGGTAGTGGCCATTATCGCGACTTGCCAGATAGTTCGGATCTGTCGGTTGAAGCTCGGCTGGGACATCTGATGGAGCGGAATGGCTCTTTATCCCGTCGATCTGGGAGAAGCTCGGATGCCTCGAAGCTGCTGATGAGTCTGCTACTGTCGGATACCTTAGGTGCTGATACCACAGTTGGGAGTTATCTGCTGTAGAAGCTCGGATGGAGACTTTTCGTTGGTGAAGCCCGACAGGAGTCCGATTGCTAGAGGAGTCCGTCTGGGGTTTACCTGATGTGGAAGCTCGTCTGAAGATGATCCACCAGAGAAGTTCGGTTTCATGAAGGATCTGGCAGGAGGTCGGTCGGTGATGGACTTCGGATGGCACTGGGGAGGTTCGACAGACGTTGGAGGCGATCGATCGTTGTAAGAATCCAGCTGTCAGAGTCCGTCCGTCACAGAAGCTCGTCCGATATCCATTCGCTATGGAAGTTCGGTCGAGGTCTAATTCTTGCAGAGGGCTGAAAGGAGATCGCTTGTTGTAGAAGCTCGATCGAAGGTCGGTTGTCGTGGGAGCTAGGAGTAGCGATCTGGCCGGTGGATCCTGTCCCGCTGTAGAAGCTCGTCGGGGATCCGACTATGAAGAAGCTCGACTGAAGTCTACCTGTAATGGAAGTTCGAAAGAGGCATGTTTATAGTAGGGGCTCGAATGGAATTTTTTTACAGTAGAGATCTAGAGTAGACCGCTCGCTATAGGAGTTCGGAGTGGACCGCCTACTATAGGAGTTCGGAGTAGACCACCCATTGTAGGAGTTCGGAGTAGACCGCCCGCTGTAGGAGTTCGGGGTGGATCGCTTGCTATAAGAGTTCGGGGTAGACCGCTCGCTGTAGGAGTTCGGCTCTCATAGGAGCCCGGTCAGAATCTTGAAGGTGGTCGACCATCATAGAAACTCGAATGGAGTCCGATCTCTGTAGAAACCTCATTGTCGAAGAAGCTCGGATATCGATGAAGTTTGGAAGGAGTTCGGAGAATAGTTGGTCACTGTAAAAGGTCGGCTAACAGTGAGGCCTAGAGAGCCTTCAGAGCGGCATGGTAGATGGATGGAGAAGCTCATTGTCGGAGAAGTCCGGAAGCTCGGGGGGGTTCAGAGAGACGCCACACAAGGTCGGAAGCTGGAGAAGCCCTAGAAGGGTCGATCTTTTACAAACTTTGGTCGGGGGGGGGTATTTTATACCCAACACCAGTCCCCCTACTTCCAAGTTCGGGTTTCGAATGAAGTACAAAGGAATTCTCACGGCCGAAGTTGCTTCCCTCAATTTTCATGCTCGATAGTTGTCAGATATTTTGACGTTCAGCATGCTGGTACTAGAGGTTTTTCGAAAAAGATTTCTTCTTTTTGGAATTCCTGTCGGAGCGCTGCCCCAACCACAGTGCAATAATGGTTTTACTAATTATCGGCCACCTTCAGCTGCTTGCCACAGCGAGTGGGCCACGCGGCAGTCGTGGACTGGCCAGAGGAGTCCTGCAGTCATTATTGCTCCGGACCCCGTCGCCTATTTAAACCCATCTCCCCCCTTCGGGGATTTCACTTTGCACGGGAGTTTCTTCGATCCTTCCCTCTTGGCCTCAGGCGTCCTTCGAGTCATCCTCATCTCTGCATCCCTGCATCCCTCTATCAGCCTAGGTCAGTCCCAGAACCTTCTCCGCTTTTGCGGCCCCGTTCATAGACTGTGCCGATCGTCCTTTGTTGCAGATATGGGTGCGGACGTGGCTCGGATGTTGGCCCAAAATCTCAGGGCCCACGAGTGGGAAGGCACTGCAACTTCCGGGTTGGCAAAGAAGGCAAGAGTAGAAGAGACAGATCCTGTCGTATCTCGCCCTGATCGTCCAGAGCCCACGCTTAGGCACACCTTTGACCGTGAGTGCTTCCCAGTGTGCATCATTGTGCGGGAAAACCTAACCTCTGAAAGAAGGTCATGCTTGCCATCACTGTGAGGGTGAACCTGACCTCAGAATGAAGGTCATGCCCGCCATCACTGTGAGGGAGAACCTGACCTCAGAAAGAAGGTCATGCCCGCCGTCATCGTGAGGCAACGAGACCCATGGCGCAGAAAAGATGGCATCTACATGTACTTTGAAGATAATGCTGGAGTTATCATTGAAAAGGGGGTTGGAAGAAGAAGTCAAGTACTTAAAGTAATCCTCGACGATGGTCGGAACTGAGAGTTCGAAGTCTGATGAAGCCGAGCTTCCTTAGAACTTTTCTCCTCTTCTTTTTTTTTTGTATTCTTTTTCTTCTCTACTCGTTTCTCTTTTTGTTTTTGGCCTTCAAGGCTTTGTAATGTATACTTTACCAATGAAATAAAAATGAGATTGTCTATTACCTTGTTTGTTCTAGTATTAAATGGTTGTTTACCGAGCTTCCTTAGTCTTCCACCTCATTTGGCGTCGGTGTAGTTTGCAATTCCTCGTCTGTTCTTGCTCCGAGTCGTCATTTACCAAACTTCTTTTGTCTTCCATCTTGCTCGATGTCGGCGTTGTTTGAAGGTTTTCGATCATCGCCGTACTGATTCGCCCTTAGGGATTGGAGATTTTCGATAAGGGTTTTTTTCCTCATTGAGACGAGGTCCCTCATGTTAGGACGAGGTTCTCCTCCTGTTCCTAACAAGGCTATGGGGGCACATAAGGGCCGTTGTAAGGGTCTCTCTCCCCATCCGATCTTTAAGAAATCAGGCCTTCGTCTTTGCTCATGTTAGGACGAGGTTCTCCTCCTGTTCTTAATAAGGCTGTGGGGGCACATAAGGGCCGTTGTAAGGGTCTCTCCCTTCATCCGATCTTTAAGAGACCGGGCCTTCGACTTTGCTCATGTTAGGATGAGGTTCTTCTCCTGTTCCTAACAAGGCTGTGGGGGCACATAAGGGCCGTTGTAAGGGCCTCTCCCCCATCCGATCTTTAAGAAATCGAGCCTTCGACTTTGCTCATGTTAGGATGAGGTTCTCCTCCTGTTCCTAACAAGGCTGTGAAGGCACATAAGGGCCGTTGTAAGGGCCTCTCCCCCCATCTGATCTTTAAGAAATCGGGCCTTCATCTTTGCTCATGTTAGGACAAGGTTCTCTTCTTGTTCCTAACAAGGCTGTGGGGGCACATAAGGGCCATTGTAAGGGCCTCTCCCCCCGTTTGGTCTTTAAGAGATCGGGCCTTCGACTTTGCTCATGTTAGGATGAGGTTCTCCTCCTGTTCCTAACAAGGCTGTGGGGGCACATAAGGGCCGTTGTAAGGGCCTCTCCTCCCATCCAGTTTTTAAGAAATCGGGCCTTCATCTTTTTTCATGTTAAGATGAGGTTCTCCTCCTGTTCCTAACAAGGCTGTGGGGGCACATAAGGGCCGTTGTAAGGGCCTCTCCCCCCATCCGGTCTTTAAAAGATCGGGCCTTCGACTTTGCTCATGTTAGATGAGGTTCTCCTCTTATTCCTAACATGCTTAATTTCATTTGTATGGGGGAGTTACTTTCCGTCATTATAAGCTTATGCCAAAAGAAAAATATGCAAGTATGAAACTTTTATTTAAGGCAAAGCTATTGATAATACATCTGCAGATTTTCTGAATTTCATGGTCGTGGAAGCTCTGCCCCTCCGAGCTCTTTTAAATAGTATATTTCAGGCCTGACCACCTCCTTAACTTCATGCGGACCTTCCCAGTTTGGGGCAAGTTTTCTTTGATTCTGAGGTTGTAAGACAGCGGCTCATCGTAGTACTACATCCCCCGCTCTGAAGACTTTGCTTTTGACCTGGGAATTATAGTAACAGGCTACTTTCTGCTTGTAGGCCACCATCCGGACTTGAGCTATTTCTCACTTTTCTTCTAAGAAGTCGAGGTTGGCTTTGAGATCTTGCGGATTGCGTCGCTCGTCGAATGTCACAACTCGCACCGATGGAAGCTTGAGTTCAATCGAGATTACGGCTTCTGTCCCGAAGGCTAGGGCGAAGGGGGTCTCCCCTGTGGGCAATCTCTAAGTGGTTCGGTATGCCCATAACACATGATAAAGCTCATCTACCCAAGTTTCCTTTGCCTTTTCAAGTCTCGCCTTGATACCTTGCAATAGAGTCCTATTAGTCACTTCGGCCTCGCCGTTTGCCTGTGGATGGGCTATCGAGGTGAAGTTATGGGAGATATTTAGATCCTCATAAAATTCAACAAATTTTGCCCCAGCAAATTGCCACCCATTATCAGTAATGAGGGTTCTGGGTAAGCCGAACCTACAAACAATTGACTTCCAGACGAAGTCCTGCACTTTAGCTTATGTGATTTTTGCCAAAGGTTCAGCTTCGACCCACTTGGTGAAATAGTATATTGCCACTAGGAGAAACTTCCGCTGCCTGGATGCCATGGGAAAAGGTCCGAGAATATTCATCCCCCATTGCACAATCGGCCATGGGGCACTCAATGGTGTCAGCTCGAAGGCAGGTTGCCTTTGTACACTTGCATATCTCTGACACCGGTCGCATCTCCTGACATATTCGACGGAGTCGTGGTACATGGTAGGCCAGTAATAGCCTTGACAGAGCAGCTTGTGGGATAAAGATCTGGCCCCCAGGTGACTTCCACAAACTCTCTCATGTACCTCTCTCAAGGTGAAGTCGGCTTCAGAAGGTCGGAGACATTTCAGGAGGGGCAAGGAATATGACCTCTTGTATAGCTTGCCTTGGTAAAGGATATATCGGGAGGCCTGGTTCTTAAGTTTACAAGCTTCTTTTGCATCAGGAGGAAGGACCCCGTCCTTAAGGTATGCAACCAGTGGGTCGATCCAACTGGGTTCATGGCTGATCTCCATCACAGACTGTGATTCTTCCGTGCTTGGGCACCTAAGAATTTCGAAGAAGACTTCCTTAGGCAGTTCAGCCGGAGCTAGTGTAGCCAGCTTGGAGAGAAGGTTGGCCCTGATATTTTCTGCTCTTGGGATCTGCTTGATGTCGAAGCTGCCGAAGGTAGGGATGATCTCCTTTACCTTTTCGAGATACTTGGCCATACTGTCCTCTCGAGCTTCATAATTTCTGTTGACCTGTCCCACCACTAATTGAGAGTCACTGTAGGCTTGGAGCTAATCTACTTTCAATTCTTTGGCGACCTTTAGTCCTGCAATCAGAGCTTCATATTCTGCTCTGTTATTTATCGCAGGGAACTTGAAGCGCAGTGCATACTCCACGATAATTCTGTCAGGATTGACCAAGATCAGGCCCGCGCCCGCGCCTGACATGTTAGAGGAACTGTCCACGTAAAGGGCCCAAAAATCTTCAGGGAGATCAGCTTTTTCTTCAGGAGAGTTCGGTCGGAACCCCGGGTCATTGGCTCCATCTCGTCCAAGCTCGGCCTCCTCTGAGATAGTGCATTCCACCACAAAGTTTGCTAGTGTTTGGGCTTTTATTATCGGTCGAGGTTGATAGTCGATGTCGAACTCCGTGAGCTCGACTGCCCACTTCGCTATCCTCCTAGAGGCATCCGCTTGATGTAAAACTGCCTTGATCGGCTGGTCGGTGGGCAGTATTATGGTGTGTCCCTGAAAGTAAGGTCGGAGCCTCCGAGCTACAACCAACAAGGCGTAAGTTAGTTTCTCTAACTTAGTATACCTGATTTTGGTGTCTCTCAATACTCAGCTTATGTAATAGATCGGCCATTGAATTTTTGCTTCTTCCTTAATCAGAACTGTTGTAAGGGCCACAGGAGAGATCGCCAGGTACAGAAATAACTTCTCTCTAGGCTTGGGCTTTGCCAATAGTGAAGATGAGCTGAGGTAGTTCTTCAACTCCTCGAATGCTTGCTGACATCCAGGGGTCCAACAGAAGTTCTTTGGCTGCTTGAGAGTCTGAAAGAAAGGCAGGCACCGCTCGATCGATCTTGAGACGAAGCGATTTAGGGCCGCTACTCTCCCAGTAAGGCGCTGAACTTCCTTTATTGCCCTCAGGACGGTCATTTCTTGGATGGCATGAATCTTTTTCGGGTTTGCTTCGATCCCGCACCCCGATACCATAAAGCCCAAGAATTTTTTTGAGGTTACTCTAAAAGCGCACTTGGCCGGGTTCAGCTTCATCTTATATTTTTGGAGGGTGCTGAAGGTCTCCTCAAGGTCGGCGACGTTCATCGAGGATTTACTTTTTACAAGCATGTCATCCACGTAGACCTCCATGTTGCGGCCGATCTGCTCTTTGAAGATCTTGTACCAACCGCTGATATGTCGCCCCTGTATTTTTGAGGCCAAAAGGCATAACCCTGTAACAATAAAGGCCACGATTAGTAATGAAAGCAGTCTTTTCCTCATCCTCTGGCGCCATCCAAATTTGATTGTAGCCGGAGAACGCATCCATGAAAGTGAGAAGCTCGTGGCCCGAGGTCGCATCCACCAATTGGTCGATTCTGGGCAGAGGGTAACTATCCTTCGGGCAGACTTTATTCAGCTTTTTGAAGTCTATGCACATCCTCCATTTATCGTTCACCTTCTTAACCAGGACCACATTGGAAACCCAGCTCGGATAGTTGACCTCTCTGATGAACCCGACTTTCAGGAGTTTATCAACTTCCTCGGCTATTGCCATCTATCTTTCTGGTGCATGACTTCAAACTTTTTTCTTCATTGGCCAGTGTTTGGGATCAACAGCCAAACGGTGTTCCATAACCTCGACATCGATCCCTGGCATGTCTGCCGAAACCCAAGCAAAAATGTCTACATTCTTTTGTAGGAAATCAATAAGTTGTGCCCGCACCTCTTTCCCCAAGCTGGAGCCGATCTTCACCATGTGCTTTTCATTCCCATCATTCAAAGGAATTGAGATAAGATCTTTCATTGGCCCACCCCGTTCTTCAGTCAGGTCGTCACGGGTGTCCAATCCATCAACCGGACAGGGTTCAGGCTGACCACTTCTTTACAGGCTATATTATAGCAATGCCTAGCCAGGGCTTGATCTCCTCTAACTTCTCTAACCCTCTGGCTGGTAGAAAATTTTAATTTCAGATGGTAGGTCGATACTACAGCTCGGAGGGTGTTGAGGTCGGGTCGGCCGAGAATTGCGTTGTAGGCAGACGGCGCCCTCACCACCAGGAAATCCACTGGTGCTTTGGATTGTTTTGGGTACTGACCTACAACTATAGTTAAAGTTATTACTCCCTCCACTGACACAGCATCGCCAGTAAATCCTACAAACAGGGAGCTAATCGGCCCTAACTGACCATCAGGGATGGACATTTTCAAGAATACATCATAAAATAAAATATCGATCGAGCTTCTACTGTCAACAAGAACGCGACGTACATCATAATCAGTGATATTTAAAGAAACTACAACCGCATCATTATGGGGGAACTGGATTCCCCGGGAATCTTCTTCAGTGAAGGTTATAGATCCTTCAATGTTTTGCCACTTGGGCGGTCCGATCGATCCACTGGCTGCTCCCCTCCGGGATCCCCCAGAGAAGGTGTTTATGATCCCAATTGGAGGCCAATCTCCCAGCTGTTCCTCCCTCCTTGACAGCTCCCGCTACGGTAGAGCTCTTGGCCGACCCTTTCTGCCTGCAGGCCGGCATCGGATGAATCCGTTGGCCGCCATTACCGGAGGAGGAGGAGCATGGGAAGCTGGAGATGAGGTTGGGTCTTATGGAGATCGCTGAGATCTGGCCGCGAAAGCCGTGGATCACCTGGTGGATGCCATTCGGGGAGGCATCAAGTGGAGATCTAGCAGGGGAAGGAGAAGAGGATGTCGGAGAAGATGATTGGAGATAGTCCCGTTGAGCACTCCTTCAAAAATAAGGGTACTACGAAGACACACGCCCTTCTTCTAGTGCCAATTCTATTGGTGCAGAATTTCACCGAAGTCGGAGTTGCTGGAGTCGAGATGATCGTGGCCACCGTCAGGACCTGCAAGGGAAGTCTAAACCAGAGTTGGGGATGCTCCGGTAAGACCCTCTGATGCTTAAGTCAGTACTCTGCTTCAACAGAAATGGAGTACTCGAATGGGAATTTTAGCAGAGTTTTGAGATAAAATTTTTTTTGAGCTTAGAGAAGAACGTATCTGGGGATCCCTTTTTATAGATGGAGAGCATAACTACTTGACAGCGACGTCTGTAACTGCCTGGTAGTGGGCCGTTCAGAGCCGTCTGGAGTTTGTTACAGAGAGTAGTGGCGTCAGGGGTCGTTCAGAACCATGTGGAGTTTGCTACAGAGAGTAGAGTGGTGTCCGTTGTCGTGACTTGGCAGAGAGTAGTGGAGCCATGCGGAATCCACTATAGAGAGTGGAGTAGGGTAATGGCTATTATCATGACTTGCCAGATAGTTTGGATCTATCGGCTGAAGCTCGGCTGGGACATCTGACAGAGCAGAATAGCTCTCTATCCCATCAATCTAGGAGAAGCTCGGATGCCTCGAAGCTACTGACGAGTCTACTGCTGTCGGATACCCTAGGCACTGATACCACAGGTGGGAGTTATTTGCTGTAGAAGCTCGGATGGAGACTTTCTGTTGGTGAAGTCCGACAGGAGTCCTATTGCTAGAGGAGTTCATCTGGGATTTGCCTGATGTGGAAGCTCGTCTGAAGATGATCCATCGGAGAAGTTTGGTTTCATGAAGGATCTGGCAGGAGGTCGGCCGGCGATGGACTTCGGATGGTGCTGGGGAGGTTCAGCAGACTTCGGAGGTGATCGGTCGTTGTAAGAATCCAGCTGTCGGAGTCCGTCCGTCGCAGAAGCTCATCCGATATCCATTCACTATGGAAGTTCGATCGAGGTTTGGTTCTTGCAGAGGGCTGAAAGGAGATCGCTTGTTATAGAAGCTCGATCGAAGGTCGGTTGTTGTGGGAGCTAAGAGTAGTGATCTGGCCGGTGGGTCCTATCCCACTGTAGAAGCTCGTCGGGGATCCGACTACGAAGAAGCTCGACTGAAGTCTATCTGTAATGAAAGTTCGAAAGAGGCATGTTTACAATAGTGGCTCAAATGGAATTTGCTTACAGTAGAGATCCAGAGTAGACCGCCTGCTATAGGAGTTTAGAGTGGACCGCCCGCTGTAGGAGTTCGGAGTAGACCGCTTGCTATAGGAGTTTTGGGTAGACCGCCCGTTGTAGGAGTTCGGAGTAGACCGCTCGCTGTAGGAGTTCGGGGTAGACCGCTCACTGTAGGAGTTCGGCTCTCACAGGAGTTCGGTCAGAATCTTGAAGGTGGTCGACCGCCGTAGAAACTCGGATGGAGTCTGATCTATGTAGAAACCTCGTTGTCGAAGTAGCTCGGATATCGACGAAGTCCGAAAGGAGTTCGGAGAATAGTTGGTCACTATAAAAGGTCGGCTAACAGTGAGGCTAGAGAGCCTTCAGAGTGGCACGGTAGATGGATGGAGAAGCTCATTGTTGGAGAAGTCCGAAAGCTCGGACGGTCGGGGGGGGTTCAGAGAGATGCCACACAAGGTCGGAAGCCAAAGAAGCCCTGGAAGGGTCGGTCTTTTACAAACTTCGACCGGGGGGGTATTTTATACCCAACAATCACGATCCAGGCTTCATTCAGATTCACAGGCTGATTTTTCTTAGAGAAGAAAAATTAATACCAAAAAAGATTGTTCCAGGCTGATCTTGAGTGGATACCCATAGAGGCTAGGCACTTGCATGGTTAAGGGAGAACCTATTCTCTTTTAGATCCAGATTTGAAGAAAGAATTTGTGAAATAGATATGTGATTCGATCACATTTTTAATTTCAACGTATGTTCAATTTCAGCATATGAAGTAGATCCGGTTGCTTTATATTTTATGCATACATGATGTAGATTTAAAGGTATTTTAATCTTCTATTCTGTTGTATTTTTTAGAAAAAAAAATTTTGAAACATACATGCATGCCCCAACATGAAAAATTTAATATTAGTTTCTAGGTTCGAGATGAGGATTTGATCTCCCACACGGATGCCATGTAGAGATCTAACTTTGAGAAATGGCTTCGAGTCATTAAATCTAAAATAAAGTCCATGAAGATTGATGATGTATGGACATTCGTTGATTCATCTGAAGAGGTAAGACCCATAGGATGTGAGTGGATTTTAGATAGATAAGTGGCACAAATAGAAAGGTGGAGATCTATTAATTCTGTCTGATTGCCAAGATTTCATCAAAGTTATAGTGTTGACAATGACAAGATATTTTTTTTGTGCAATCCTCAAGTCCATTCAGATTGAATTAAGCTTCTCAGAGTTGGAAATACATTTTGAATGTATGGTTTCATTGAGAACGATATCCCTACATAGTAGTATTCTTTATGTTGTTTGAAATAAAATTTTCTTAATCGAGAATGACATCCCTACATTAGAAAGAATAAAAACTTAGTTGTCATCTCTGTTCTCCATAAAGGTTTGGAAGATTACGAGAACCATCCTTAAGTATTTATAAAATACTAAGGATCAATGGCTCATTTTAAAAAAATCTGACTTAAAATCGATGAAATATTAATTTCAGTTTCTAATCGAATCAAAATGATAAAATTGTGTCAGGTTATGCTTTTATCCTAAAAGAAGAGCGACATGCTGGAAAGATTCTATGCAGTATTCAGTAGCCAGTTTTATTTATGATACGAAGTTCTTTGCAACATTTGATTCTGGTAAAGAAGTTATTTGGTTATGAAAGTTCATTAGTGAGTTTAGAGTGGCACCCTTCATTGATGGTCAAGTCTTTCTATATTGACAGCAGTACTTGAGCCGTAACTCAAGCTAAAGAACTAATATTTCATCTGAGAATCAAATATTTTCTGCATTGCAATCATCTTATCTGAAAAGATTGAGGTAAAGTCGACCTTAGGAAGATCGACTGAAAGGAGAACTCGGCTAATCCATTGACTAGAGCAATTAGATCTAAGAAGTTTGATGATCACAATTGGAAGATGGGTATTTGATACCGATCTGATTGGCTTTAGTCAAAGTGGGAGTTATTGAGAAATATGTCATAAAGCCAATCATCTAGATTGTAGATGCTTGTGCTCCATACATATATATGAATTATAAAATAATAAATATTATCTGATAGATTCATCATAAGGAATACATCTTCCTAAATAAAACTCATATGCTATGATGAAGTCCTCAGAGCTATTCCAAAATGATGAAATAGGATTTATTATGTGGTTCTTAAATCTTGCTCGTGATCAAATGATAGAATTGTTATAAGAATGATAATTATATCAAGTGTAGATCGTTGTGTTTCATATTAGTTAGTTGTCCTCTTAACCAAGACATGTGGTGACATAGGTATAGCATACAGGTGAAATGTAGGAGTATGTTTCACTGAGTATGACCAACTTCAGAGCACTCTACTGTTAAGGGTTGCTCTGATGGGATATGGATATAAGTATCTCTCTGACCTGAGGCTATCTTAGTGATTTGTAAGCAACTCACTATGCTTTGGTGCTGGACTATCTAAATTTCTAATCAGTGATGAAAGATTTCTGGGTACAGTCAAGTACTTGTGAAGTCTGAATATGAGTCAAGATGGAATTGACTGCTATAAGTAAAATTAGAGATAATACATCACTGTGTTTCAATTCAATAAAACTTTAGCCAAAGTAGTCCTTATGAGAAGTCACAGAATTTTTGAGATTGAGATACAATGTGGACCACTCATCCATAGTTAACAATTTAACTCTAAATCATCTTTGAGCATCGAGAGTCAAAGGGATGAATTATATGATAACTATATCCATATAGGTTCTAGAGTGTTGCTGAGCATACATTCGACCTATCTAGACAGCGGGTTTCATTGCTAGATGGTTACATCGATTGGTACAAAAATTATTCTTATGCTATTGACTTAGGTTCGAACCTATGGGTTCACATATATAGAAGTACCTATCTGATCAAATAGTTGATCGATGATTATGAATAATTGAAGATTTTAATTATCAATGTGATTGATGATTAATCATGTACAAAGATTATAATAAATTATTTACTAATAATTGATAAATTAAAAAAATAATTAATTAATAATTTGATTGTTATTAGCTCAATTTGATTGAGCAATAGGGATTGGATCAGATCTAATTGAATTGGATTCAATTAGATTTGCTTTGGATTGATTGGATGTAGCCCTATTATATAATAGGGCTTGTTCCAATTATTCTTAGGGATGCAAATTAAATTTTGAATTGAGATTTAGGTTTGATTGGATCAAATCTTATTGGATAATAGGCTTGATTGGATTAAGCCCTATTATCAAAAGCTTTCTTGATATCTATTTAGATGAGAAGAATAAATCTCTGGATTGATGGGGTCTTAATCTAACTAATTCTTTAATTAGATTGGAGCTTAATTGATTTTATAATTGAGCTAGGACCTAATTAGTTAGTTTATTATAACTAATTTCTAAGTTGATTAGGATTGGGTTTAAAAATTAGTTAGAGTTGGAATAAGATTCATGAGTCCTATTTGGAATAGGACTTAACCAACTCCAACAACCCCATGACTTATTTATTCTCCATGCCACATCTCCCTTTTACGGTGAATAATCCATGCACATAAAGAAGCATTGGATGTGTGCCCTAAAAGCCAATTTTAGCTGACACATATCTTTCTCTAGGATATATTTTATACTTAATGGGCAGTCTTTATAACCAATCATGTCATACGTGTCCTTGATTTATCCTAAAAATTAATAAAGATGATTTTGTATATTCTCAAGATATTGAGAATTTGAGACATACTTCATTAGTGGTTAATTGTTAAATACTTTCGATCGAAGAATTATCACATAGGATAGTGATCAATCTATTCAAGTTTGGTACACAAATCACCTCTCTTTAGGACAGATGAGTCTTGAGTCTATGGTTTAGAGACACTGAGATGAGAGTACAGGTGGTTGCTAGAGAATAACTTGCACTGAGCGTGACCAACATGAGAAATTACTTGGATGTCTACTCACTCGTCAGTGATTTTTTCGATGCTGTAGTGGTATGACTGATCCTTTGATCTACAGTGTGTTGGCTATTTGCAGTGAAGCTACTCAGTTTGACTATATTTTCCTTGGTCTTTAGCCATTCAGATCCTTGCTGTGTATATTGGCTATTATAGGTTCAGATTCATTGTTGGAGTAGGATACAATTAGATGAAATCTATCGATCTTGGTAGAAAAGGAGTAGTCCTATGCGATTTGTAAGACTGAGTTCAGAAAGTCTCTAGCTAGAGCAAGAGTGAATACTAAAAAAGAGTTTTTATAGGATTCATAAATAAACTCGAGTCGATCCAATCTAGCATAAGACTGATGATGAGGTTTAACGAGTTCTCCTTGACCTCCGTCTAGTTGGGGCTCATGATAGAGAATTGTATCACATGATAATTGCACCTAGGGGTTTATTTTTTTTATTCTACTGGGTTGCCACTACATATTGTTAGGCATCATTGAGAGATCGTGAGAACTCACTAGGATCATTTTCGGATCAACGATCCTTGTTGAGATGAGTCAGAATCGTTCCAGCCCATCGAAAGGAGTTTCAATGATACTGTGATGGAGATCATGGTATGTCTCACTACCAGACAGATTAGAACCTGAGGGGTCACATACAAAAAGAGCATGACCTGATCAATTAACTGGATCATATTCGAAGTATCAATCAGATTGATAGTTTGAATTTTAGAAACTGCTATTTTGTAAGTATTATAGTTTTGGTAGCTGCTAATTGTTAGTATAAAAATTTAATTATAATTATTATAATTTATTTTAGGGCTAATTAAATTATAAATTAAATTTTAATTAACTTAAATCAGATCTAATTTAATTAAACTTGATTTAATTTAATACTAATTAGATTCAATTATCTAAATTAGATTTGAATTTCAAGCTTGATTGGATCAGGTTTGACAGCCTTTCGAATTCGATTTGATTCGGACTCGATTTGAACCCAATTGAGATCAAATTTGAAACAAATTCACTATGACTCATAGAGCTTAGGTTCTCTAAGACTCTCTCTCCAGATCTCATGTAGAAAAGAGGAGGGCATGCATGGAGATGCACCCCCTTTTGTTTTTGCATGCGTGAAGGGCTATTGGTGCCCCACTCCATCTGGAATTCTCTCTCCTTCTGATTTAATTTCTATTTGAATTTGATTCAAAATTGAATCAAATCCTTATTAGATGTGGCATGGGGGTTAAATTTTTTATGCGACAAATATTGGAGAAAAAGAAAGGATGCGTGAAAGAAAGGTGGGCACCAATAGTTGGCACCCCTCCTCTTTGTGTCATCCTTTTCTATTTCATTCTCTCTTTCTATTTGAATTTGATTCAAACTAAGAAAGAGATAATGTCTACAAGAAAAGGTGTTGGATCTTAATTTTGTGTGATAAAAATTTTAAGAAGAGAGGTGGTGTGCGTTAATTTGGAGATGGTCTTCTTTCTTGCTGCACAACTTCTTCCTAATGCCCAACCTTCTTTCTTCCTTTCACCTCCATGCCAAAGACTTGATAGAGATCAGACCTAAGAGAGAAAAAGAGAAGAAGAAGAGAAGAAGAAAAATTCTTCTTTCCTTCTTGGTGGTCTGGTTCAGATCCCGTTCGATTTGTGCGAAGGAGTTCACGCAGCGATCATCTTCTTCGAGATCTAGAAGAAGAGATGCAGATCCAAAGCTGAAGATCGAGATATGTAAGGTGCTAACACATCAATGATCTCAGTGCTCCAATCAGGCATCTTTGTATAGATGTCAGCAGAGGTCGGATGCATGTACGGCTATGATCAAAACTCTAGACATCCATAGGATCCGAAGGTATGAAGATCTAATCTTCGATTTTATTTTGCTGATGTTTGTTTTCTTTTCATTTTTCAGATCAAGATCTCTTATTCATGTCAAGATCCTTAGCATGATTTTCAGATCTGATCTGGTTCGTGTATTAAATTAAAAAATTTTTAATTTATTTACTTTCACTACATAAAATTTTTAAAAAATTTTAAACTATATGTACGAAATCATAGCACATTCTAACAATGGTATCAAAGCCAGGTTCTGATACGAACATAAAAATCTCTCAGATCTAAAATCTGATTTGTAGAAATCAGATCTGAAGGTTAGTTAGATGATCCATATCATTCTAAAATAAGGTTATCCTAGCATAATTTTGTTATGTTGAATGATTATCGTAGAATGATGTAGAATATAAATTAATGTTAGATCTAAATTTTTTGCATATTATAATGTGATTAGAAGATTATTTTAGATCTAAAATTATTTCAAATCTAAAATAAATCATGAGTTATTCAGATTTGAAATTAGTTTTAGATTTAAATATATCAATTAGGGTTTAATTTGGATCTAGAATGATTGCTGAAATTTTTTCATACATGCATAGATTCAAAATTATTGTTTATATATCTGATATGTGAAAGATAATTAGATCTAATTTTCAATTGATTACATATATGATATATTAAATTAATCTCTTAGTAGCTTAGTAATCGAATTGAAATAATCACCATGGTCGTCCGATCATAAGAAGATGAAGGGATTAAAGTTTCCCTCTTACCTATTCGATAAGTTTTCTCTTATGACATGTAGGGGTGCTGATTGTGATGTTTCCTATGAAGATGGACAGTGAACAAAAAATTATATGTGTTACATATTTTAAATTTAAATCAGATTATGCATGTATTTTTATATATTTTAGATCACTAAATATTATATGTGATATATTATTTTGTCATATGATCTAAAACTTAATTTCTATAAAATTTTAGATCCAAAACCCTAAGTTCTTTGCATGAAATCATGAAACTATGACTGGCATGCTTGTGGAGACGACTTGATTCTTGATTGGGTCAACTCGAGTACTTGATGAGTCGACTTATTTTTGTTGGAGTCAACTCGAGATCTTGATAAGTCGACTCATTTGCTGATGAGCTGACTCAATTGTGAAGGCTAGATCTATAGGTTTCTATTTGTCTCAGTGTTGTGCCGACTCACTGTGATAAGTCAATTCAAGTATTGGAGAGAGTCGACTCGATTCTGCAGATAGCAAAATTATATGAGATACAATATAAATAGTTTAGATCAAAAATTATTTCGACATCTAAACTAAAACCCATGTACATAATGTACTTAATTGAGAATTAAGATTTAAAATTATAAGATCTAAAATTATAAATTTAAGATCTAAATTTCAATGCATAAAATATGAGCTTTGGATATAGGTTGAACAAATTAGATTTAGAGACTGTTGGTGCAGAATTCTGTCGAAGCCGGAGTTGCTGGAGTCGAGATAACCGCGGCCACCATCGGGACCTGCAAGGAAAGTCTAAACTGGAGTTGGGGGTGCTCCGGCAAGACCCTCCGACGCTCAAGTCAGTACTCTGCTTCAATAGAAATGGAGTGCTCGAGTGGAAATTTTAGCAAAGTTTTGAGATAAAGTTTTGAGCTTAGAGAAGAATGTATCTGGGGGTTCTTTTTTATAGACGGAGAATGTAACTGATTGACAGTGACGTCTGTAACCACCTGATAGTGGGCTGTTCAGAGCCACCCGGAGTTTGTTACGGAGAGCAATGGCGTCAGGGGTCGTTCAGGGCTACGTGAAATTTGTTACGGAGAGTGGAGTGGTGTCCGTTGTTGTGACTTGTCAGAGAATGGTGGAGCCACGTGGAATCCGTTGCAGAGAGTGGAGCAGGGTAGTGGCCACTGTCATGACTTGCTAAAGAGTTCAGATCTGTCAGTTGGAGCTCGGTTGGGATATCCGATGGAGTGGAATGGCTCTCTATCCTATCGATCTAGGAGAAACTCGAATGTTTTCGAGGCTGCTAATGAGTCTGCTATTGTCGGATGCCTTTGGTGCTGATGTTACAGGCGGGAGACATCTGCTATAGAAGCTCGGATGGAGACATTCTGCTGGTGAAGTCTGGTAGGAGTTTGGTTGCTAGGGAAGGTCGTCTGAGATTTGCCTGACGTGGAAGCTCGTCTGAAGATTATCCATTGAAGAAGTCTGGTTTCATGAGAAATCTGGCAGAGAGTTGGTCGGTGGTGGATCTCGGATGGCACTGGGGAGGTTCGGCAGGCATCAGAGGCGATCGGTCATTGTAGAAATCCAGCTGTTAGAGTTTGTCCGTCGTAGGAGCTCGTCCGATATCCATCTACAATGGAAGTTCGGACAGAGTCTGATTCTTGTTGAAAGCTGAAGGGAGATCGCTTATTGTAGAAGCTCGGTCGAAGATCAGTTATCGTGGGAGCTCAGAGTAGCGACTTGGCCGGTGGGTCCTCCCCCATTGTAGAAGCTCGTCTGGGATTTGACTATGAAGAAGCTCGACTAAAATCTACCTGTAATAGAAGTTCAGAAAAAATATGTTTATAGTAGAGGCTCGAATGAAATTTGCTTACAGTAGAGATCCTGGGTAGACCGCCCGCTGTAGGAGTTTGGAGTAGATCGCTTGTAGTAGAAGTTCGGCTCTCATCGGAGCTCGATTGGAATCCTGAAGGCAGTCGACCGCCGTAGAAACTTGGATGGAGTCTGATTACTGTAGAAATCTCATCGTTGGAGAAGCTCGAATATTGACGAAGTCCGAAAGAAGTTCGGAGGATAGTTGATCACTATAGAAGGTCGGCTGATAGTGAGGCCTAGAGAGCTTGTGGAGCGACCCGATAGATGGATGGAGAGGCTTCTTGTCAGAGAAGTCTGGAAGCTCGGACGGTCGAGGGGGTTCAGAGAGACGCCACACAAGGTCGGAAGCCGGAAAAGCCCTGGAAGGATCGGTCTTTTACAAACTTTGGTCGGAGAGTATTTTATACCCAACACCAGTCTCCCTACTTCCAAGTTTGTATTTTGAATGAAGGAAGTACAGAGAAATTCTCACGATCGAAGTTGCCCCCCTCGATTTCCGCACTCGACGGTTGCCAGATATTTTGGTGTTGGGCGCGCTGGTCCCAGAGTCTTTTCAAATCAAAGCGATCCAAAAAATTTTTTTTGGAATTTTTGCTGGGACGTGGCTCTAGGTATGGCACAATAATGATTTTGTCAGCTATCAGCCATTTTCAAGAGCATGTCATAATGAGTGGGATACGTGGCAAGAACAGGTCGGCCAGAGGAGATCCACGATCATAACTGCTCCGAGCCCTGTTGCCTATTTAAACACGTCCTCCTCCTTCAAGGGTTTCACTTCGCCTGAGAGAGTCCCTCAGTTTCCTCCTCTTTCCCGAGAGCTCTAGCCTCCTTTAGCATCCTTCTCGGCCTTAGGCATCCTCCGGGTAGACTTCCACCATCCTTGCCATCTTCCTGCACTCCTCGGGCCAACCTAGGTTAGTTCCGAAACTTCTTGCCATTTTTCTATTCTTTTTCTTTGTATTCCGTCTATTTAGCTCCCTCGAGAGCATGTTCGCTATTTTTCCCAATTTTATTTTCAGGATTTTTATGGCTTTTTATTTGATCCAAAATATCTTCCGATATCTCCTCTTCTAGCGGTTCTAGGAGTTTGTCAGCCCCAGTTTCTCAGAGTCCTTGTACCATAGATGGACCCATAGTCAGGATCGAACCTCGTCTGGTCTTTGCATCAGACACCATTCCCAGCTCTTTGACTCTGGATGAGCTCTCACTGATAAGGATTCAGTATGGGGTTCCTCCAGAGTACGAGCTGGAGCTTTTCGGGCCCACTGATCGGCCTAGCGCCCCTCCTCCCGGTCGCTTCTATCTATACCAGGAGGCCTTCCGTGCCGGACTTCAGCTTCCACTTCCACCTTTTGTCGTCGCCCTCTTTTGTTTTCTAAATATTTCTCTAGTCTCAGTAGCACTGAACTCCTTTAGGTTTTTGATAGGATTTCTTTCTCTTTGTAGTTTAGCTGAAGTTCAGCCGACTCTTTCTTTGTTTAGGAATTTCTACACCCTCAAGCGTCATCCCTCAGTAAAGGACTGGTGGTACTTCTCTCTTCAGTTCGGTAGAAAGGGATTGCTGAAAGGTGCCCCCTCTTCTATCCACAACTGGAAGGAGAGGTACTTCTATGTCCGATGCCCGACTTTGGAGCTAGGATTACCCCCTTGGGGCTCTCTGAGGGATTTCGTCCATCGGGCTTCTAGCCTGGAAAGGGACGACCTCGAAGCCTCCAAAAAGCTCGAGGCCGATCAAGCCCCCCTCCTCCCCGAACTTTTGAAAGAACAACTTTTGTTCAACGTCGGCCTGAATCCTCTTAACCCTGCCGGTACTTTTTTTTTTTTTTTTGCTTCTCCTTTCTCTTATTCCATCTCTGAGCTGTGTTGATCTTCTTTTATCGCAGACATGGACGCAAGTGTGGCTTGAAGGTTAGCCCAGGATCTCAAGACCCACAAGAGAAAAGATGCCTCGACTTTGGGGTTGGTGAAGAAAGCCAGGACAGAAGAGACAAGCTCAACCGTGCCTGCTCCGGTGGCTGTCGCCGTCAAAGTCCCTTCCGACGCCAAACCCGAGCACTTTCAAGGAGCCCCCCGGCCGAGGATCCCGCTCCAGAGGCTCATCCCGAGGGGGCACCCGAGACCGAAGGGAGGAGGAGAAAGAAGACTCTGGCCCGGAGGAGCTGCAGTCGCAAGGTTGCCGTCGAGGGGGCCGGTGGCTCCGAGGAAGATCTGGAGGAAAATCCCTTCAACAACAGGGATTTGATAAAGAGGCTGGTCGAAGGGTGCATTCTGCCTGAGGTCATCGAGAGGATCATCCTTGCTGATCTCGAGTTGCGGGTCTGGGACTCTCTGGGATCTTTCCTCGAAGTAGGTTAACTCACCATTTTTCTCTTTCTTGCTTCTTTACTTAATTTATTCTTCAGTCTTTATATTGACTCCCCGACTTTTCTTGTAGATTGGGCACCAGCTTGTCGCCAACGTTGAGACGGTGAAGATCGTCAAGAGGGAGGCAGCTCAGGCAGAGGAAGGTCGCCTGGCGGGGGCCGCCCACCTCGAGGAGAAGATCATCGAGGTCCTAAGTCTCTAGGAGGTACTGGAAAAGGAGGGATAAACCTCGTCTGATCTGAGGACCACCTTGGAGGAGGAGAGAAAGAAGGCTGAGGTCGAAATCTTCGAACTGAAGGTGCAGGCTTCCGAGTTGAAGGCACAGGTTTTCAAGCTAAAAGCATGGATTCCATCCCTGATCTCGGAGGCAGGGGCCCGAGTAGTGGAGTTTAAGAACTCCTCCGAGATGGAGGATCTAAAGGTCCAGTTCGGCCAGGATGCCTTCATCAAGGGTTTCGAACTCTGCCAAGAGAAGGTAGCAGGGAGGTTTTTCGAATTGGATCTCGGCTTCCTGAATGAGGCATCCGACAATGAAGACGGACTATCTGAAGCCGCTGTCGGTCCTCCTCCAGTCGGGACCTCGTCGACCACCGCAGCCGTCGCTGACGATCTTCTGGGGATGCCGAGCCCCTCTACTTCTGCCCCAGAGGTCCGAAACCTCTAGCTTCATATTTTTCCTCTGTGGTGATTTTTTTTTCGTTCTCTTGTACTTGAAAATTATTTAATCAATAAAATCGGATCCTTCTTTACAGAGGCCCCCCCCCTCTTTTTTTTTTTATTCTTTTCCTTACTTTTCATCTTCTTGTACTAATCTGGGTCGTGGCACTTTTGTCTCCCAATGACAGTGCCCTGTCGAAGCTCTCTCCCTGCCACAGGGGATTCCTCTGAAGTCGATGATCCGAGACCTCAGAAGGAAAGTTCATCAATTGATGAAGAAATCCAAGAAGCTAGAAGATGAACTTCACCGACTGAGGAAGAGCCATTCGAAAGTCACTGCGGAGGTTGTTCGCCTTCAGGATCTCCATAGAAAGGGTCTCATGGAATTCACCCGAAAGAAGGCTGACTTCGTGACGGAGCTCGAGGAACTCCAAAAATATGCCAGTGATCAATCTTGGGCTCAGGCTTCCAAGATCAGCTCTCTTGAAGTCGAGCTGGCGGTCGCACGAGAGAAGATCGGCCAGTTGGAAGGGAGCTCATTCTGGCTCACAGTCTAAGCCGACCGCGATCGAGACTGGTCAAAGAAGTTCTACGACCTTCAAAAGCAGCTACAGGACACTAAGGCGAACTACAACGCCTACTGAGTTGGCTGGAGCGGGCAAGTAGAGGACTATCGAAGGAAGCTCCAGACGGCGACCGACGAAGTTACCCGCCTTCAGAGGCAGTTATCTGAGAGAGTCCAGCTCACCTCTGCACAAGGCTCCAACGAGCTCCGCTCCTTGAGGGGGACCATGGCAGAATTGTCTGTGGCCCTTAGGCGGAAGGAGGTCAAACTGCAGTGGCTGAAGATTCAACTGGTCCACGAGCAGCAGACGGTCAAAGATGTCGAGGCAGAGTCCGAGGTCCTGAGGAAGAGGCTTCGAGAGTCAGAGGGTGAGAGCTGGCGGTTCCACCAGATGTACCGGGATATGCTGCTGAGAAAGATGGAACTAGAGGAAGAAGTTGAAAACTTAAGACAATCCCTAATAAGGACTGAGACCGAGAGCTCGAAGTCGGAAGAAGTTGGGCTTCCTTAGAGCTCCTTTCTTCTTCTTTTTTTTTTTTGTCATCTCTCTTTCTGGCCTTCAAGGCTTTATAATATATACTTCACTAATGAAATGAAAAGAAAATTTTTCATTACCTTATCCATTTTGGTATTGAGTTGTCGTTTACCGAACTTCTTTTGTCTTTCATCCTGTTTGACGTCAACGTTGTTTGAAGATTCCTGATCGTCACTGTGCTGATTCGCCCTTAGGGACTGGAGATTTTCGACAAGGGTTTTCTTCCTCATTGAGATGAGGTCCCTTGAGTCTCGGCCTTCAAAGGCTTCGTAATGCATACTTTACTAATGAAATAAAAAGAATTTTTCTCATTACCTCATCTATTCTTGCTTTGAGTGGTTATTTATCGAGCTTCTTTTGTCTTTCGTCTTGTTCGACGTCGATGTTGTTTGAAGATTTCTGGTCGTCACTGTATTGCTTCACCCTTAGAGACTAGGATTTTCGACAATGGTTTTCTTCCTCGTTGAGATGAGGTCCCTTGTGCCTTTGATGTAGTTCATTTTTCACTTATCGCTGGCGTAGTTCGTCACTTTCTCTTTTCATCTCTCCTTTCCTTCTGTGTTCAAGTGAGGGTCTTCTCTCTGCTCTTGATGGGGTTGTGAGAGTGTAGAGGGGCCATTGAGGAGGCTTTCCTCCTTATCCGATCTTGATCGACCAAGTCTTTGTTTGCATTAGGATGAGATTCTCCTTTTGTTCCCGATAGTCAGTTTCAGCTCATGTTAGGATGAGGTTCTCCTTCTATTCCTAACAGAGCTGTGGGGGCACGCAAGGGCCGCTGCAAGGGCCTCTCCCCCCATCCAGTCTCTAAATAACCGGACCTTCGACTTTGCTCATGTTAGGACGAGATTCTCCTCCTGTTCCTAACAAGGCTGTGGGGGCACATAAGGGCCTTGTGAGGGTCTCTCCCCCATCCGATCTTTAAGTAACCGGGCCTTCGACTTTGCTTATGTTAGAACGAGCTTCTCCTCCTGTTCCTAACAAAGCTATAGGGGCACATAAGGGCCGTTGCGAGAGCCTCTCCTCTAATCCGGTCTTTAAGTAACCGGGCCTTCGACTTTGCTCATGTTAGGATGAGGTTCTTCTCCTATTCCTAACAAGGTTGTGGGGGCACATAAGGGCCATTGCGAGGGCCTCTCCCTCCATTCGGTCTTTAAGTAATTGGGCCTTCGACTTTGCTCATGTTAGGATGAGGTTCTCCTCCTATTCCTAACAAGGCTATGGGGGCACATAAGGGCCGTTGCGAGGGCCTCTCGCCCCATCTGGTCTTTAAGTAATCGGGCCTTCGACTTTGCTCATGTTAGGATGAGATTCTCCTCCTATTCCTAACAAGGCTGTGGGGGCACATAAGGGCCGTTGCGAGGGCCTCTCCCCCCATCTGGTCTTTAAGTAACCGAGCCTTCGACTTTGCTCATGTTAGGATGAGGTTCTCCTCCTGTTCCTAACAAAACTGTGGGGGCACATAAGGGCCATTGTGAGGGCCTCTCCCCCCATCCGATCTTTAAGTAATCGGGCCTTCGACTTTGCTCATGTTAGGATGAGGTTCTCCTCCTGTTCCTAACAAGGCTGTGGGGGCACATAAGGGCCATTGCGAGGGTCTCTCCCCCCATCCAGTCTTTAAGTAACTGGGCCTTCGACTTTGTTCATGTTAGGACGAGGTTTTCCTCCTGTTCCTAACATGCTTAATTTCGATTGAATGAAGGAGTTACTTCCTGTCGTTATAAGTTCATGCCAAAAGGATAAATATGTAAATACAAAATTTTTATTTAAGGCAAAGCCATTGGTAATACATCCGCAGATTTTTCGGACCCTATAGCCACAGAAGGTCTGCTCCCCGTCGAGATCCTCCTAAGATGGAGTTGATAATCCCAATCGGAGGTCGATCTTCAAGCTGCTCCTCCCTCCTTGGTGGCTCCGACTGCAGCAGGGCCTTAGGCCGATCTTCCCTACCTTCAGGTCGATGTCGAATGAATCTGTCGAGCTGACCTTGCCTGATGAGCTCTTCGATTTCATCTCGGAGCTGAATGCATTCCTCTGTGTCATGGCCATGGTCATGGTGATAGAGGCAGAATTTGTTTGGGTTGCGCTTTCCAGGGTGCGAGCACATCCTTTCTGGCCTCGGCAGCTGCTCTCTGACCTCCATCAGCACCTGGGCTTTTGGAGCATTGAGAGGGGTGTAGCTGCGGAATCTTCCCGGGGGAGAGCTCTGCCGAACTCTGCAGTCTGGGCCTCTCTGTCTATGAGCCCGGGGAGGAGTCTGGACATGCTTGTGTCTGGAGGGAGTTCGAGAATGTGGTCGAGCTTCACTCGATCCTTTTTCAATTGCGGGTTTGCTAGAGTCCCCCACCTGTCGCTGCTTCACGGCCTCCTCGTCCTTCATCTTGAAGGCTTCTTCTGCTCGGACATATCCTTCGGCCCGAGCCAGCAAATCAGCAAAGTCCCTGGGATATTTTTTTTTCAAAGAAAATAGAAGATCGTTCTTTTGAAGAACGCCCTTCAGGGCGGCCATCGTGATTGATTGGTCCAAGTTTTGGACCTCCAGTGCATCGATGTTGAAGCGGTTGACGTAGGCTCAGATGGATTCCCCCTCCTTCTGCTTGATGTTGATAAGGGACTCCGAACCTCTCCTAGGACACTGACTGCTAACAAAATGAGCCACAAACTGGTGGCTCATCTTAAGGAGAAGATGGTACCTAACTTCAATGTTGAGTACCAGTTCCTTGCTGCTCCCTTCAAGGTAGATGGGAAAGCTCGACACAGGATGGTGTCTGGCACACCATGGAGTAGCATCATTGTCCGAAAGGCCTCTAGGTGGTCAACTGGATTCGAGGTCCCGTCGTAGCTTTTGAATTGGGGGAGCTTGAAGTTTGGTCGGATCGGTTCCTGCATGATCATTTGAGAGAAAGGAGGGTCAATATAGATGTCCTCACCATAAGTAGGGGGAGCGTGGCGGAGCTCTTCGATCCGTCGGTTCATCTCCTGGAGCCTTCGATCCAGGAGGTCCTCTCGACTGTGAGTCTCGAGGGTCTTCTAGTAGAGTGGAGGTAGGGATCCTCCGGGAGTGGAATCATGATCAGACTGAGGGCTCTCCACCCTCGGATTCCCCTTTCTGGGAAAGACAGGATGATTGGCCCAAGTGGCCCACCCTACTGCCGGATCTTGGAACTCTGATGATGCTCTTTCCAACCGCACTGATGCCTGCGGCTGTTGTTGCTACTGCTGCATGGCCTGTACTGCTTCGGTAAGGCCTCTGACCTGCTGAACGAGTAGGTCGAACTGCTCCATACTGACCACTGTTGCCAGAGGAGGAGGAGGAGCATGAAATATTGGAGGTGAGGCCAGAGCCTGAGATCTAGCTGCAGAGGCCGTGGATCGCCTGGTGGATGCCTTTCGGGAGGCATCAGGTGGAGATCTAGTAGGGGAAGGAGAGGAGGACATCGAAAAAGATGACTGGAGGCAATCCCGTTGAGCACTCCTTCAAGAATAAGGGTACTGTAAAGACACAGCCCCCCTTCCTCTAGCATCAATTCTGTTGGTGCAGAATTCTGTCGAAGCTGGAGTTGCTGGAGTCGAGATGACCACGGCTGCCATCGGGACCTGCAAGGGAAGTCTAAACCAGAGTTGGGGTCCTCGGGCAAGACTCTCCGACGCTCAAGTCAGTACTCTGCTTCAATAGAAATGGAGTGCTCGAGTGAGAATTTTAGTAGAGTTTTGAGATAGAGTTTTGAGCTTAGAGAAGAACGTATCTGGGGGTCCTTTTTTATAGACGGAGAGCATAACTGATTGACAGCGACGTCTGTAACCGTCTGGTAGTGGGCTGTTCAGAGCCGCCCGGAGTTTGTTACGGAGAGCAGTGGCATCAGGGGTCGTTCAGGGCCACGTAGAGTTTGTTACGGAGAGTGGAGTGGTGTCTGTTGTCGCGACTTGCCAGAGAATGGAGGTGCCATACAGAATCCATTACAGAGAGTGGAGCAGGGTAGTGGCCACTGTCGTGACTTGCTAAAGAGTTCGGATCTGTCGGCTGGAGCTCGACTGGGATATCCGATGGAGCGGAATGGCTCTCTATCCTATCGATCTAGGAGAAGCTCAGATATTTTCGAGGCTGCTGACGAGTCTACTATTGTCGAATGCCTTTGGCGCTGATGTTGCAGGTGGGAGTCATCTGCTGTAGAAGCTCGGATGGAGACTTTCTGTTGGTGAAGTCTGGTAGGAGTCTGATTGCTAGGGAAGGCCATCTGGGATTTTCCTGATGTGGAAGCTCGTCTAAAGATTATCCATCGGAGAAGTCCGATTTCATGAGGAATCTGGAGGAGGGTCAGCCGGCGGTGGACCTCGGATGGCGCTGGAGAGGTTCGGCAGGCATCGGAGGTGATCGATCATTGTAGAAATTCAGCTGTCGGAGTTCGTCCGTCGTAGGAGCTCGTCCGATATCCATCCGCTATGGAAGTTCGGATGGAGTCTGGTTCTTGTAGAAGGCTGAAGGGAGACCGCTTATTGTAGAAGCTCGATCGAAGATCAGTTGTCATGGGAGCTCGGAGTAGCGACCTGGCTGGTGGGTCCTCCCTCATTGTAGAAGCTCGTCTGGGATCCGGCTACGAGGAAGCTTCGCTGAAATCTACCTGTAATAGAAGTTCGAAAGAAATGTGTTTACAGTAGAGGCTTGAATGAAATTTGCTTACAGTAGAGATCCGACGTAGACCGCCTGCTGTAGGAGTTCAGAGTAGACCGCTCGTAGTAGAAGTTCGGCTCTCATCAGAGCTCGGTTGGAATCTTGAAGGCAGTCGACCATTATAGAAACTTGGACGGAGTCTGATTACTGTAGAAATCTCGTCGTAGGAGAAGCTCGGATATTGATGAAGTCCGAAAAAAGTTCGGAGGATAGTTGATCACTGTAGAAGGTTGGCTGATAGTGAGGCCTAGAGAGCCTATGGAGTGGCCCGGTAGATGGATGGAGAGGCTCCTTGTCGGAGAAGTCCGGAAGCTCGAACGGTCAAGGGGGTTCAGAGAGACACCACACAAGGTCGGAAGCTGGAAAAGCCCTGGAAGGGTCGGTCTTTTACAAACTTCGGTCGGGGGGTATTTTATACCCAACAGAGACTAAACTCCAACTAGGGTCATTGATTAGATCATGTTAGAACCCTTTTCGATTTTGAGCAGTTGATCAAACCTAATCAAGAGTTGGTTGGGATTAGGTCAAAGGGGCTCAAAATTAAATTTAGTTGTAGTTAGTTAAATTGATCTGCATGTGATGTGAATTAATTAAATCAAAATCGAATTTGGCTTAGTGGTTCAAGCTCGGGTCTATAGGTTAACCTCATTGATTCTAATCAACCAATTTGGTGTCTAGGATAAATTTTAGATGGTGGTTCTTTAATTGATTCTATTGTCCAACTTGATTAATTTATTGGTGTCTAAGAAAAGCAATGGGGGGACCCCCACTCATCTTCACTTATCTGAATATTTTGAAAGATTATGTTTTGTATTAGGTTACTTGTTGACTCGAGTTCACCCATGCCAACTAAGTTCGTCAGACATGAGATGTGCTGACCCAAACTAGATTAGTCATTACATCAGATGTATGTGATTAATTAGAAGAGACCTAAATCTAAATCTTCTCACTAAATATTAAGTCTACTGGTCTTTCACTATTGTAGAGATATGGGTATCTTTCCCGACGTTGATCATTCTCGATTGGTTATAGTGGTTTGGTTGCATCGGGAAGGCACAACCACTCTATTGGTATCAGATGCTCTGAGGTAAAGATAGGGTTAGACCCAATAACTGTTATGTGAGGAATCCAATGATGGCTTTGCACTCACTGATAAATGGTGGGTCAGACTTAACTAAGAAATATAACAATAACTATTAGGTGAGGCCACAGGACTTAGAGACCAAGTCACTGCAACATGCTTAGAGAAGCATCTGGATAAAGAGTTGTCTATGTATTGATATACGTGTCACTAATATCTGTTAGGTGAGATGTCGCACATCGATGGGACCGCAGCACCCACTAGAACCACTTATCCCATTAGGGTTTCCATTTTTCTACCTGAGGAGTGTGAGAGACTCAAAAAATTAGTGAGAGCCTTTATTTATTTTTAAAGTTTTTTAAAAAAATTATTACTAGTATAATCATCTAATTAAATCTTTACTCTCTATGGTCAATTTTGTTAGCTTCCAATCCTCTAACTCGAATCCTAAATATCAACCACTTAATCAAAATCAATTACATATTCTGGCTCAAAAATTCAAAAATAGTTCTTAACTTTTAAAAATTAAATCATGTTCTTGACCAGATTGACCCAATGTCATCAGCTTGTCCAATCCATAGTCAATGAGCTATACTTGACAAATGGTTGGACATTGATAATTAGATTATGTACAATAAATTAGACTCTATAGTTGATGAAATCCAATATATGTATAAGGACATGTAGACTGCCAATGGCATGCTGATTCATTTACAATAGTTGTGAGATGATCAGAGTCGCATAGTGCATGAGATACGTGATAGACAGTTTGTCCATGATCGTTGTTTGATAATGTTCAAAGACATTGAAGAGCTTGAAAAGCTCGACGTGACCATGCATAAAAAATTACTAATGGATTTGATCCTACAATCCCTGATTTATATAAGTAGTTTATGAAACTATTATATGAATAAATATTATAGCACCTTAACTGAATTGATCAATATGCTGGAAACTAAGGGATCTTGAAAAATTTAGAGGCACATATCTAAAGAACCTAAAGAAATATTGACATATCTTTGGAAGGTATGTCAAATTACTCAAATATGATCTTACAATTTTCTCTTTTTTACTAGACTCTATTGCATATGACGCACTTTAGTATAGGGTCTAAGGAAGGAGGAGGGCTGAGAGAAGGTAAAGTGACTCTTTTAAGTTGGCAATGGTGTAAAAATTTCACTGTGGCTATGGGCACCTAACCTCGATGATTATCGTTTGGATTTAGTTCTTTATCATTTGTATGGTGATATATTTATGAACTTATTTGAGCAAATAGTGAATGTCATTGGGTCTAACAAATCAAGAATCAAATAACCTGAAGTATATAGATCGTTCTTTTGACTAGATCATATATGAGAAGAAATGATTTGCCGACTGAAGAAAAATGGGTCTTTGGGCTCACTGACTGTTAAGTCATGTCTAGTCTGTGAAAACCATCTCTTTGAAGATTAATGGTCAAACTGTCCTTTTGTGAGACAAAGGGATAGGACCACTGAGATACTTATCCTAGTACACATATGATGTGTATGATCCATTTGATAAGCCAGACTAGGAGGTTATCACTACTTCATCACTTTTACCAATGAGCAGCCATGGTATAGGTATATGTATGTGAGATACAAATCTGAAGACTTTGAAAGGTTCAAAGAATTCAGATGTAAAGTAAAAAAGTAAATCAAAAAAACTCTAAAGGTACTTCGATCAGATCGAGGATGCAATACCAAATAAAAAATTTATCGATTATCTAAAGAGAATGGCATAGTTTCATGATGGAATTCTCCTTGTACATCTCAGCTCAATGGGGTATCTGTGAGGAGCAATGATACTGTATAAGATATAGTCTGGTCCATCATGAACATCACTAATTTAACTATTGTTTCTTTAGGAACAAGGTTTAATTTTTGAAATTTAAATTAGATTCCTTCTAAAGTTGGTTTCACCACACCATATGAGATATGATATAATAGATAGGTTAAAGGATAGGTCTATAAGAGCTCATTTATGGGATATCCCAAAAGGATTTGGGATGCCACTTTCTCTTCCCAGTGGTTCACAATAATATTGTGAGCAATCATACTATTTTCTTGAAAACAGTGGGAGGATGAATTCAAAGAGAGAGTCTCTAAAGAATAACGAGTCATAGGACCTGTACAACCTATTTAAGATGAGCCAGTATATGTAGTACCTCCTCCACCTCATAGATCTAGTAGGATCTTTCATCTTTTAGAAAGATACTTGATATTCTTATAAAGGATTCAGAGAAAGTATTTCTCGAGGGAGATTGGGAACATAGCGATGATCTAAAAACCTACAACAAGACGATGTTGTACATCGACACTAAGAAATGGATTTATAGATAGCCCTTCTAAATGGATATTTTTGAAAAATATCCATTTATAGTGGCTTATGGATTTCACTTCCAGTGATAGAGCCACACAAACAAAATCCATTTATGGATTTAAGCTAAAATCTCAGAGTTAAAATTATTGTGATCAAATTATTTGATTTCATCAAAATAAGAAGGAATCATGTAGTTACATGAAGGTCAGTGGGAGGGTCCCATGCTGACATTGGTTATGATGTGGTTGCATATAGAATATTTTTATCAAAGATTTAGGTCAAACATTCTGTATTCTAAAAATAAAGATTTATAGAGATAGATCCTAAAAGAATGTTTGGTTTTCACAGATAAGAACATAGAAGAGGTGCTAAAAGGGTTCGATATTGAAACCTCCAAGAGATTTCTGTTATCCTCTTAGGTATAGGTATATGTCATGCTATGTACTCAACTTGGTATATCTTGCTGTAAGAGTCACGAGCAGATATTAGTTGAATCTAGGCTGGGAGCATTGGATTGCTGTATAAATATCTCTAAGAACTAGAGAAGCACTGAGAGATTATTCCTCATCTTTGAAGAAGGATTAGAGCTAAGAGTGGAAGGATATACTAATACTGATGGTATAATATCTACATCAGCATGTATTCTTGAGTTATGTTAGTTTGGTATGTTGGAAGGGTTCTAGACAATCGACCAATGAAAGCTAAATATGCTATAGATGTGTAAGATGCATTCTAGTTCTTATGATAATTACGAAACTGGATGTCATACCATTAGATACTATGACATTGTACTGCAAAGATAATAGTCTATAGCTCTCACTAAGGAGTCAAGATCTCACCAGAAGTTCATGTACGTAGAGCAGGGATATATGCGATTACCTCGAGTAGAAATATATGGAGGTGCAGAGAGTAGACTCCACATAAGATGTGGTGGGCTCGAGTCACTTAGCCAGCTAAACATCGAAGCTTGTCTTCAAAAGATGGGACTCAGGTATATGGCGTATTGGCTTTAGTGCAAGTGAAAGTTGTTAGATGTGTGCCCTAGAAGCCAATCTTGACTGACACATATATTTTTCTAGGGTATGTTTTGTACTTGATGGATAGTCTTTATAAACAATTATGTCATATATGTCCATGATTTATCCTAAAAATTAATAAAGATAATTTTATATATTCCTAAAGTGTTAAGAATTTGAGGCATACATCATTAGTGATTAATTTTTGAATACTCCTGATCGAAGGATCGTCACAGAGGACAGTGATCAATCCATTCAAGATCGATGCATGGATCACTTTCTTTTAAGACAGTGAGTCTCAAGTCTACAGTGTAGAGACACTGGGATGAGAGTGCAGGTGGTTGCTAGAGAACAACTTGCATTGAGCGTGACCAACATGAGAAACCACTTGGATATCTACTCATCAGTAGTTTTCTCGATACTATAGTGGTGTGACTGATCTTTTGACCTATGGTGTATTAGCTATTTACAGCGAGGCTACTTAGTTTGACTACATATTTTCTTGATCCCTAGTCATTCGGATCCTTACTGTGTATATTGGCTATTGTCGGTTTATGTTCGCTGTTTGGAGTAGGATGCACCTAGATGAAATCTATCGATCTTGGTAGAAAAGTAGTCCTGTGTGATTCACAAGACTGAGTTCAGAAAGTCTCTGATCAAAGCAATAGTAAATACTAAAAAAAAGTTTTTATTACATTCACAAATGAACTCAAGTCGAGCCAATCTAGCGTAAGACTGACGGTGGAGTTTGATGAGTTCTCCATGACCTCCGTCTAGTCGGAACTTATGATAGAAAAATTGTATCACACGATAATTGCACCTAGAGGTTTATCTTTTCTATTCTATTGGGTTGCCACTAAATGCTATTAGGCATCATTGGTGGATCGTGAGAACTCACTAAGATCATTTTCGGATCAACGATCCATGTTGAGGTGAGTCGGAATCATTCCAATCCATCTAAAGGAGTTTCGATGATACTATGATGGAGATCATGGTATGTCTCACTATCAGATAGAATAGAATCTGAGAGGTCTCACACAAGAAGAGCATGACCTGATCAATTGATTGGATCATATTCAAATTATCAATCGAATTGATAGTTTGAATTTTAGAAACTGCTATTTTGTAAGCATTATAGTTTTGGCAGCTGCTAATTGTTAGTGCAGAAACTTAATTGTAATTATTATAATTTATTTTTGGATTGATTAAATTATGAATCAAGTTTTAATTAATTTAAATCAAATTTAGTTTAAATAGGTTTGATTTAATTTAATACTAATTGGGTTCAATTATCTAAATCAAATTTAGATTTCAAGCTTGATTGGATCAAGTTTGATAGCCTTTCGAATTCGATTCGATTTGGACTCGATTTGAATCCGATTGAAATCAAATTTGAACCAAATTTACTATGAGTTATAGAGCTCTGGTCCTCTAAAACTCTCTCACCAGATCTCATGTAGAAAAGTAGAGGGTGCGCGTGGAGATGCACCCCCTTTTGTTTTTGTGCTTGTGAAGGGGAGGGGCACCAATAGTTGGTGCCCCACTCCATCTGGGATTTTCTCTCCTCCTGATTTAATTCTTATTTGAATTTGATTCAAAATAGGATCAAATCCTTATTAGATGTGGCATGGGAGTTGAATTTTTTGTGCGACAAATATTAGAGAAAAAGAAAGGATGCGTGAAAGAAAGGTGGGCGCCAATAGTTGGCACCCCTCCTTTATGTGTCATCCTTTCTTTTTTCATTCTCTCTTTCTATGTGAATTTGATTCAAACTAAGAAAGAGATAATGTCTAAAAGAAAAGGTGTTGGACCTTAATTTTGTGTGACAAAAATTTTGAGAAGAGAGGTGGCATGCACTAATTTGGAGATGGTCTTCTTTCTTACCGCACAACTTCTTCCTAATGCCCATCCTTCTTTCTTCCTTTCACCTCCACACCCAAGACCTGATAGAGATCAGATCTAAGAGAGAAAAAGAGATAGAAGAAGAGAAGAAAAAAGGTTTTTCTTTCCTTCTTGGTGGTCTGGTTCAGATCTCATCGGATCTGCGTGAAGGAGTTCGTGCAGCGATCATCTTCTTTGAGATCTAGAAGAAGTGATGCAGATCTAAGGTTGAGGAGAGAGACCTGTAAGGTGCTAGCATATCGGTGATCTCAATACTCTGATCAGGTATCTCTATGTGGATAGCAGTAGAGATCGGATGCATGTGCAGCTACGATCGAAATCTCGAACATCCGCAGGATCCGAAGGTATAGAGATCTGATCTTTGATTTTATTTTATTGATGTTTATTTTTTTTTTAGATTTTAGATCAAGGTTTCATGATCGTGTCAAGATCCTTAGCATGATTTTCAGATTTGATCTGGTATGTGTTTCAATTAAAAAGATTTTAATTTATTTACTTCCATTGCATAGAGTTTTTAAAAAATTTTAAACTATATGTATGAAACCATAGCGCATTCTAACAAGAAGTGCCACACCTCTTCTTTCTTTCATGTAAGATGGTGCTCCCCCCCCTTCCTTATTGTTGCTTAAAAACAAGGAGAGGGCATCCAAGAGTTGGATGCCCCAAATCCCACACGGTAAGCCTTCATGTCACACCCCTTTTGAAGGATTTTGTGAGGCTTTTGCTACTAGTTCTTAAGCATCAAAGAGAGGTTCCTCTACTAGTTTTATAGTAAAATCTTGAAGAAAAAAAGTTCTTCTCAACGAGAGGAAGAGAAGGAAGAAAGAAGGTCTTCTTTTTAGTGTGCAGCTTTGGAGAAGAAGAAGTTCTTCTCTGAATTTTTTTTATTTTTTTTAGTATAAAAATTAGATTAGATCTAATTTTTAATATAAAAATTTAGAGAAAAAATACTAAAAAAATTTGATTGGGTGTTTGAGGCTTCTTAGGGCTCTAGATCAAGGAGAAAAAGGAAGAAGAAAAGAGAAGAACAGTTCTTCTCTTAGGTCTTTTCTTTTGATTTTTCTAAAGTATAGGAATCTATATTATTTTTAGTATAAGAAATTAGATTAGATCTGATTTTTATCATAAAAAATTAAAGAAAAAAAGTTTTTCTTAAAGGTGTGAAAGGAAGAGAGAGATTCTCTCTTATGCGTGGAAGAATTGTGAAGAAAGAATTCTTCTCTTGATCTCTATTATAGAGATTTAAAATATAGATCTAGAAAGAAAAAGAGAGGATCTCCTTATTCTTCATTTTTTTTCATATTTCTTTTAAATCAGCCAATAGCATGGTATCTTCGTGAGCTAGCACTCTTGAGGAGATCGATCAATATAAAGGTTTCATGTGGATACCCATAGAGGTTGGACACGTGTATGGCTACTGAGCATCATGAAGAATCAATTACTACAAATTTTGGATGCGGTGATCTACAACACATGCTCAGGTATAGTGTTTTGAACTCAATTTATAATTCAGATATGATCTGATTTGATATAGATGTGATCTATGTTTACTGAATTTTAGATTTCAGATTTACATACATGCATATTAGTTCATATCATAGATCTTGTATGGTAGTTTTAGATTTGATCTATTCATATATTGTAGATTAAATTATTTAATCTATGTATATTCTACTGTAAAATTTAAAAAATGCATGCACAAAACTACCACACTTTCCTTCAACCTGAGGGGCAGGAATGGGAGTCGGAGGCCTGGACCCCGGTGCATGAGTCTAGACCAAGGAAACTAAGACATCCTGGTCAGAGTGAATAGACCCCCATGGGCGGGCTATCCCAACTATTGCCTAGCCTTGGTGGCTCTTTGCTTCTTATGAGCACCTCGACAGTGGGCGAAGCCATCCTTTCTTCTAGATATTTTTCTTTAGTTGCTCAAGTTCTTTAGGCTTTATATTGACATTGAGCTGAGGCAAGTTAGTTCAAAAAAAAAAAAGAGAAGAGGAAGAAGATAAAAATATATAGGCAACAAATCAATCAAACTAACGCTCACCTCGAAGGTTGGCTGGGTTAAGATTGATGTTGAAGATAGTCTACTCTGACAGTAAGTACTTCAATGGCTGGATCTTATACTCATGTAAAATCTTGAAGCATCGAGTGTCCTCGTTCCCGAATACTAGAATCTGGAGGACAAACTCCCTTGGTCAGCCCTAGTGAGCAGATTCTTAATTTCTAATTGAAGAGCAAGAGATGAAGAGAAAGCACTCCTTCCAATTGTAAACCAAGGAAGGAGCACCCTTAATCAAAAGAGAAACTCTCTTTTGAGGAAAAAATATACCACCAGTCATTGGCATAAAGATACCTCTTGATGGTAAAGAATATCCTGAAAAGAGAACAATCAGCCGAACTTCGGTCAGAAAACAAGCGACAAGGAAGCCGTAGATGAAGCACCAAGAGTTTGGCACAATCAAACTCAAGGATATGTGAAGGAACTTAAAAAGTTGAACAATGAAGGGGTAGAGAGGAAGCCTAAGCCCAACTTGGAATGACTCTCCATACAATCCATGCCAACCAGAGGAGGGTTGCAAATTTGACCACTTAGCTTGGAGAGCTCCAACTCGTACTTGGATGGAATCCTGAACTGGGCTTGGAGCAAACTTAGATCATCTAAGTCTAGTACCGATTCATAGTGCCTAGGCACAAAGGACTCTTCGACCCTATGCCCGACATCTAGCCCATCGGGGCTATACCCACGAGAAGGTGGATCAGAGGACCAACTATTGGGTTCTGGCCACGAAGAGTCCCAATCAACTTGGACTCTTCCAAATTGATTCCAGAATCAAAATCTTTTAATTCTGATGAATCCACAAGTCAAGATTGACGTCTACTAATGTGTCATGATGACTCGAAAGATTTAAAATTTTGATGAAAAATTATCAAAATATCCTTCAGAAATAAGTTACATGTAATTCAATCCTTCAGTCAAACAACATCCCAGATGAGCTGTGGGCATAAAAATATATCAAACCCAATTACTTATCATTATGTATCTCGATCTGAAGGTGATGATTCAGTTGATGATATATTAGAAATCTTTTTCTAATTATCATTCTGCTTTTGCCAAAGACTTTCGAATCACTGACTTATAAGATCACATAGGATGTTCGCTCCCCTCATTAGGAGTAACTGATCCCTTATTGATCACTTACAACCTCCATACATTTTTCACCATATCCAAAACATCCCATATAAGGATCAAAGAACCAAGTTAGGTAGTGAACCAAAATATGGATCTATATACATAAGGTACCATGGTGACCTCAGATCTAAGGACCACTTACACAACTCTCACTAGAGAATCATCAGTTGATATGTAAATAAGACTCCATCTGATATTCTCTCGTAGGTCAATTCAGTGAACTCATTTTCTAATGAGCACCCATATCCTTGTATTAGTATCACCACACAAGTGGTTGTGAGATCAACCACCCTCATTTCTGAGCATAAATAGAACATACCAGTCTTACCAGTATCATTGATCCTCAACTCAATATACTAATGATTAGAAATATTTTTAGGTTAGGGCTATCAAGGATTTAGGTCTCACTAGTATGATCTCATCATGGTCCTAAAACCATTGTCCGAACCTATAGGGTTCATTATAATCTTAAGAACAACAAGATGCAGCATATAATGAATCAAAAATATATATTTTATTAATAACATAAATATTAATTATATAAGTCTGAAAGATAAATTACAATGAATACCCTATCGCATCACATATGCAATTGGCTTATAGGGCATTATTCTTTCAATCCCCACTTGCACTTAAAGCCAATCGTCCCTATACTTGATACCCATGCTATCAAGATGGTAGTCAAACTGCTATATTGACAAGGCCTTAGTGAACGGATCCACTATATTATTCTTGGTGTCAACTCACTCCACGATCACATCGCATCTTTTGATTATTTTTCGAATGAAGTAGAATCATCTTAGGATATGCTTGGATTTATGATGAGACCTTGATTCTTTGGCTTGAGCAACTGTCCTAGTATTATCACAATAAAGGGGCACTAGTTGTTCAATCTCTGAAACCACACCCAACTCTTTGATGAATTTTTTCATCCAAATGACCTCCTTAGCAGCCTCACTTGTAGCAATATACTCAGCCTCAGTGATCATATCAGCAACAGTTTGCTATTTGAAAATTTTTCAACTTACTGCACCACCATACAGAGTGAACATATATCCAGATATAAATTTGCTATCATCTGGATCAGATTGAAAATTAAAATCTGTATAACCTTCTAGTTTTAAATCAGATCCATCATATATCAAAAAAATATCTCTAGTCCTTCTCAAGTACTTGAGTATGTTTTTCATAGCTTTTCAATGATCCTCCCCGGGATCAGTCTGAAATCTGCTTATAATGCCCAAAACATAAGTCACATCAGGCCTGGTACATAACATAGTATACATAATTGATCCTACAGCCGAAGCATAAGAAATAAAACTCATTCTATTTTTCTCTTCAAGTGTCTTAGGAGACATCTTCTTAGAGAGTTGTGTGCCATGACCTATGGGCAAGCAACCTCTTTTACTTTCCTCCATATTGAACCTCTTCAACATAAGGTCAATGTACCTAGACTGGGACAAGTCTAGCATCCTTTTTGATCTATCCCTATTGATCTTTATACCAAGTACATAGGATGCTTCACCCAAGTCTTTCATAAAAGTATTTGTGATAGCCAAGTCTTGACCGATTGCAACATCGAGATATCATTTCCAATGAGCAGTATGTCATCCACATACAGGATCAAAAAAATAATAGTACTCGCACTAGTTTTTTTGTACATACAAGATTCATCCATATTTTTTATGAAGCCAAATGATTTGAATGTCTCATCAAAATGGATGTTCCAGCTCCTCGATACTTACTTTAATCCATATATAGATCTATTCAGCTTGCATACTTAATTTGCTCTCTCACTAGAGATAAATCCCTTTGATTGAGTCATATAGACTTCTTCATCAAGATTTTCATTGAGAAAGACAGTCTTGACGTCCATCTATCAAATTTCATAATCATGGTATGCCACAATAGCAAGCATTATTCGAATAAACTTGAGTATGGCTACCGACGAAAAAATTTCTTCATAATCAACACCTTATTTTTGTCTAAAATCTTTTGCTACCAGTCTGACCTTATAGGTCTCTACCTGGCCATCTGCTCCAATCTTCTTTTTGAAGACCCATTTGCAGCCTATTGGGGTCACATCCTCAAGCGCATCAACCAAAATCCATACTTGATTGGCATACATGGAGTCCATTTTGGATTTCATGACATTGAACCACTTATCAGAGTCACTACTCATGACAGCTTCCGAATAGGTCATGGGATTATCATTCTCAATGATGTGGGATGTGTTGTCATTTTCAATGACAAACCCATATCTGAGTAGTATATTATGCACTTTACTCGACCTTCGAAGAGAAGGTGTGTGTAGTAGCTGTGCCTCAACAATCAGCACATCTGGTTGAGAACCATTTTGTGAATCTTGGATGGATTGTAGGTTTTAAACTTCCTCAAGTTCAATAGACCTCCCACTACATTTTTCTTGGATAAACTCTTTCTCCAAGAAAATGACAAGCCTACCAACAAACACTTTTTGTTGAGTAGGATTATAGAAGTAGTATCCTATACTCTTCTTGGGATAACTTACAAATTTGTATTTTTCTGATCTAGTATCCAGCTTATGTCCATCAATATTTTTCACATAAGCTGGGCAACCCCAAATCTTAGGATGCTTAAGATTGGATCTTTTTCCTTTTCATATTTCATATAGAGTGCTAGAAATAGATTTCGTAGGTACTTTATTTAAGACATACGCTACAGCCTCGAGGGCATATTCCCAAAAAGATATTAGAAGATCCATGAAACACATCATGGATCGCACCATATAAAATAAGGTGCAATTCTTTCTTTTCGCAATTCTATTTAATTATGGAGTATAAGGAGGTGTCCATTGAGAGAGTATTTTATTTTATTTCAAATAATCAAGAAACTCACTAGACAAATATTCTCCTTCTCGATCAGATTGAAGAGCTTTAATACTTTTACCAGTTTGTTTCTCAACCATTCTTTGATACTCTTTAAATTTGTCAAAGGCTTCAAATTTGTATTTCATTAAATACACATATCCAAATCTAGACCTATCATCAGTAAATGTGATGAAATAAGAGTATCCACCTCTGACTTGAGTCGATATTGGACCATATACATCAGTATGTACAAGATCCAAAATGTCACTGGCCCTTTCTCCATGTCCAGTAAATGGAGTCTTGATCATTTTTCTTATGAGACAAGATTCACAAGTTTCATATAATTCATAATCATAAAGATCAAAAAAATTATCTTTGAATAACTTGTTAATTCTTGACTCATTTATATGGCCAAGTTGGCAGTATCAGAGGTATGTGACATTCACATCCTCTCTTTTTCTTTTCTTCATATTATCAATATGAAGTAAATTATCATTAAATGAAAGCAGCAAAAGATCATTATCAACATAAGCACTCCCATAATATTCATTAGAAAAATATAGAGAACAACCATTATTCTTAGCTTTTATTTCAAAATCATGTTTCAATAATAATGGTACAGAAATAATATTTCTAACAATATTAAGAATATAATAACAGGTCTTCAGCTCTAAAACTTTATCCGAAGGCAACTTCAAAACTTTAGTTCTTACGATTTCGACCTGAATGGACTCTCCACTAGCACCGAACAGCTTGAAGTCACTTTTATTTAGACTCTTTATTTCCTGCAGACCCTGCAATGATTTGCAAAGGTGTGAACCATAGGCGGTATCCAATACCCAAGAATCTGACATTGAAGTACTTAATGATAAATTAGTTTGTATTATATAGAAATCTTTAGCAATATTTGTCAGTTTCATGATTACAAGGTAATCCTTGCAATTTCTCTTTCAGTGGCCCTCCTTGCCACAGTGATAACAAGTACCTTTGGTGGAGACCTTCTTCACCTTCTTCTTGAAGATGCCAGCCTTAGGGTTCATCTTTTTCTTAGAACTCTTCTTTGCCTTCTTCTTGTTGATCTTATCAACAAGAAGTATCGGAGCCTTTTCACCCTTGAAATAGCTCTCTGTCATTTTTAGCATGTTCAGTAGTTCTGATATGCTGATGTTTAGTTTGTTCATATAATAATTTATGACAAACTGAGAAAAAGAAAAAGAATCAGGGAGAGACTGCAGGATCAAATTCTAACTCAGTTCACCATCCATAGCAAAATTCAACTGTTCCAAATGAGTGATCAAATCAATCATCTTCAGGACATGCACTTGCATGGAGATGCCTTCAGTCATGCGGGCACAGAACAACTGCTTTGATATCTCATATCGAGTAGTTTGGCTTTGTATACCATATAACTCCTTAAGATTAAGGAGTATAGAGGGAACATCCATATTGTCATGCTGCCTTTGAAGCTCGTTGCTCATGGAGGTAAGCATGATGCATTTGACAGTCACGCTATCATCTTTCCACATCTTATATGTGGCCCTTTCCTCTTCAAAAGTATCTTCTCCAAGGGAATCAGATGCAGGTGAATCCAGAATGTAGGAAACTTTCTTCTGAGCGAGAATAATTCTCAGGTTCTTTAACCAATTGATATAGTTAGGTCCGATCAACTTATTTACATTTAGTATGCCTCTAAGTGACAATGAGGATGCTATGTGTGTAGTTAATCTACAATAACAAGAACAAAATATAAGCGAATGACTTATGAAGATATTCACAACTAGACTAGGACTTTTATCTAATTGTGTCTCCTACTATTTTATCGAACTTCATAGCCCTCATCTATGAAAATCAAAAAATATACTAATATTTTTTAGTGGGGTTGAGATCCCTATTCCTCACAAACACCTTATGGATAGCACAACAAGTATTCATGAGTTCAAGAGTAGGTAACTCTTTACCAATTGTACAACTAAATTCTCAATATTTTCTCTCTAGCCTCTAGAACACATATAGCCTTGTGGATAGCACAACAAACTATAGTGTTCCAGTTAAATTGACCCTTCAATCCTATATGGTCATACTCAAATAATGCTATCCTTATGGATAGCACAATAAGGCAGCACTATTCAAATATACCATCAGCATCAATATGTACTTGATCAATATTATGTTAATTTCTATAGTAAGCCTTGTGAATAGCACAATAAACTCACTAAGATTTTGACATACTCTATTGATCAAGTTTGAAGAAAGGCCCTTGTAATGTCTACATCACTAATCAATCTAAGTCAGAAATTCAACAAGACCAAATTGGCCAGGTAAGTAGGTAGGAGGCTCTCCTTAGCTTTTTTTAGACACCAACAGAGTTGGCTAGGCCAGCATACAAACTTAATTATAAAATTATCTTTCACACTTTTCTCGACACCAATCAATCTTAAAGAATTCAATTTTTGATTAAAAATAAATTTCGATGTTACTACTTAATATAATTTTAAGAGGGACTTTGAACTGGTCTCAGCACATCCTAACTACGACTACATAAAATGTATATTCTGTTGCTCCTAGATTGATTTTGATGATTACAAAGCAGATTGAAGGGATACAAATAATTTTAAAATGAAAAAGTCCTTATGCTCTTCAAGGGCAAAATCATAATTTCACTAAAATACTGATTTGATAGTACCATTTGGTAGAATAAATGATTTGAAATCTATTGGTGAAAATTTCATTGTGTTTGGATTTATATTTTTGAAGTTATGAAGGTTTGAAGTGCATGAGTCGACTCATGAGTCAACTCATGGCACGTGAGCTGATTGGCACGCAAAAATTCTCCTTGGCACGCTAGTTTTCTGGCTTGGCACGACCTGTGAGTCGACTCATGAGTCGACCCACAAGGCATGAGTCGACTCATGAGTCGACCCCTGCTAATTTGAGCCAAGAATTTCCAGAAACGCATTCTCTGGTTTTTGCAACAGAGGTCGACTCATGAGTCGACCCCTGAAGCATGAGTCGACTCATGAGTCGACCCCTGCGATGGAAAATGTCAGCAACGGCTATTTTTTTTATCCATTTTAATTGCTATTTATGCTTCCTAAAAATCCTCTAACGGCTCTTTATCTACCTAAATTATTTTCTCTTGCTTCTAATGCTACAAAATGCTTAAAATGATGAAAGAAATTGCAGATTAAATAGCGGATCAAACGTGAAATCAAAAATGAGAAGAACAGAAGAGAGGATCCGAAATTTGCAAGAAAAAGCCTAAGATCAACGAAAAATCCAAAAAGAAAAAGAGAGAGGATCCACAATATACCAGAGAGATTGTGAAAGAGAAAAGCAAGATCTTTCAAGGAGAGAATTCTTCACACCTATTGTTTCAACCTTGATCTAGAGATTGTTCAAAGCTTTCAAGAGATCTTCAATCAACAATCAACCTCTTCTCAAGCATTCAAGTGTTCATCCACTTTGAGAAAATCCGAAAAAGGGGTTCTTCATTTGAGTAAAGCTTTTATTGTTATATTCGCTCATTTAAGGAGCTGTTATTGTATTAATCTGTGCTCAAAATTTTCTAACTCTTTGTGAGTTTTTGTTCTTATTTTTGGAGGATTTCTAAAACAAGGAAAGGTTGATCCGAACCTGAAATTGGAGTATTTTGGGTTTACTTGTACCCGGGAAACAAGTGATCTAGCTTGGGATAGCTAGTGTCGGAGTTTCCGACGTTTTGTATTCGGGTTGAATACAAAGGATAGTGGATTGAAATTCCCAAGTAGGATCTTGGGGAGTGGATGTAGGTGCAAGGTTAGCACCGAACCACTATAAATCCTTGTGTTTGTGGTGTGCTTTATTGCTTTATCTTATTTCTTTATTATATCCTTGCAATACTGCTTTAGGTAATTAATATTGATTTAAAGTCTTTGTTTTGTTCTTCATAAGTAATCAGTTGGGCTTAAAATTTTTAGAAACCCAATTCACCCCCCCTCTTGGGTTGCATAGCTGGGCAACAAGTGGTATCAGAGCTGGTGCTCTAGCCCTTCTTTGATCTAATAATCAAAGAGCCAAAGATCTATGGCAACCCATGTTGGAACTTCTCTAGCCGAGGGGCAATCAACAAACCGACCTCCACTTTTCAATGGGTCTAATTACACCTATTGAAAAGCTCGGATGAAGATTTTCATACAAGCACTCGACTATGATATGTGGAGTATGATAGTGAATGGTCCTCACACACCCACCAAGATTATAGATGGTGAGGAGTCAACCAAACCCGAGAAAGAATGGGATGAGGTTGACAAGAAATTGGCACAATTAAATGCCAAAGCCATGAATGTTCTTTATTGTGCACTAGATGCAAGTGAATTTAATCGCATTTCTACTTGTGCATCTGCTAAAGAAATATGGAATAGGTTAGAAGTCACCCATGAGGGAACAAATCAAGTAAAAGAGTCTAAAATAAACATGCTTGTACATAAATATGAATTGTTCAAAATAGAGCATGATGAATCCATAACTGCTATGTTTACTCGTTTTACTGATATAATCAATGGTTTAAAGAGTCTTGGCAAATCGTATACTAACAGTGAACTTGTAAGGAAGATTCTCAGGTCACTGTCAAGAACTTGGGAAGCCAAGGTGACTGCCATCCAAGAAGCAAAGGACTTGAACACTCTACCTCTAGAAGAGCTTCTTGGATCCTTGATGACTCATGAACTTAGCATGAAGCAACATCAAGAGGATGAAGTCAAAAAGAAAAGAACCATTGCCCTCAAATCTACAACTTCGCCTGATTATGAAACGGATGACTCTGAAGATGAAGATCAGGATGAAGAGATGGCTCTCATCACCCAAAATTCAAGAAGTTTCTAAGAAAAAGGAAACAGGGGATGAGAAAGAAATTCACAAAAGGGGATCAAAGCAAAGAAAAGGAGAAAGATCAACCCCCTATATGCTACGAGTGCAAGAAGCCAGGACATTTCAGATCCGAATGTCCACAATTGAAGAAAGGTCCAAAGAAGTTCAAAAAGAAGGCAATGATGGCGACCTGGAGTGTGAGTGATGACTCAAGCTCCGACGAGGAAACCTCAACAGAACAAGCCAACCTGTGCCTGATGGCACATGAAAATGAGGTAACTTCTGAATCCACTAGTGAATTTACTTTTGAAGAATTGCATGAAGTATTCTATGATTCAATTGATGAATTAAAGAAACTAGGGAAGAAAAACAAAGAGCTGAAATTGAAAAATCAGTCCTTAGTGAAACAAGCTGAAAATCTTTCAATTGAAAAATTCACCTTGATTCAAGAAAATCAAAACTTAAAGGATGAAATGAACAAGCTGAAATCTATAGTAGATAAGTTCACCTTAAGTTCAAACAAACTAAATATGATCCTTGAAAATCAGAAAGCTATATATGATAAGGCTGGACTTGGTTATAAACCCCTGAAGAAACAAAAATTTTTGAAGGATATTTATGTAAATTATTCAAGTAACAAGTCTATAAATATTACTTGTTTTAAATGTGGAAGAATAGGACATAAATCATACACATGTCTTATTAACAAATATGCAAATACAAAGAAAATATGGGTTCCAAAAGGAACCATTCTGACTAACCTGAAAGGACCCAAGAAAGCTTGGGTACCTAAGATAGAAACTTGATCTTTGCTTGCAGGTGTGTCTAGCATCCCAAGAAGGAAACAGGAAATGGTATCTTGACAGTGGATGCTCGAGACACATGACAGGTGATGAATCATAATTCATCACGCTTGATGCTAAGGATGGAGGGATGGTCACCTTTGGAGATAATGGCAAAGGAAAGATCATCGGGATAGGTAACATTGGTATCACTCCCTCCTAATACATTGAGAATGTTTTATTAGTTAAAGGTTTAAAGCATAACTTACTTAGCATTAGTCAATTCTGTGATAAAGGATATAAAGTAAGTTTTGAATCATCTGTTTGCATTGTGACAAGTCCTATTAACGATGGTATTAAATTTATAGGACATAGGCATGGCAATGTTTATATGGTAGACTTGAATGATTTAACTAAATTAGACATGCAATGCCTAGTTTCTTTAAATGCTAAAATAAAAGAGACTAGTTGGCTGTGGCATCGTAGACTTGCACATATTAGCATGCATTCTCTTTCAAAATTAATTAAAAAGAATTTAGTTCTCGGTTTTCCAAAACTGAATTTTGAAAAGGATAAAATTTGTGATGCATGCCAATTAGGTAAACAAACTAGAGTATCATTTAAATCCAAAAACACTGTTTCAACTTCTAGACCTTTAGAGCTCTTACATATGGATTTATTTGGACCAACAAGAACCACCAGTCTAGGAGGAAAACGATATGGCTTTGTAATTATAGATGATTATTCTCATTTTACTTGGGTTTTCTTTTTAGCTCACAAAAATGAAACTTTTCAAATTTTCACGAAATTTCATCGAAAAGTCACTAATGAAAAAGGGTTTTCAATTCAAAATATTAGAAGTGATCATGGAACAGAATTTGAAAATCATGACTTTGAAAATTTTTGTGATGAAAATAGAATTGGCCATAACTTTTCTGCTCCTAGGACAAATGGGGTAGTAGAAAAGAAAAACAGAACCTTAGAAGAAATGGCCCGTACTATGCTTTGTGAAAGCAACCTTCCAAGATATTTTTTGGCAGAAGCTATTAACACAGCATGTTACATTTTGAATCATGCTTTAATTAGATAATTTTTAAAGAAAACCCCCTATGAACTTTGGAAAGGAAGAAAACCAAATATTGCATATTTTCATGTCTTTGGTTGCCGATGTTTTGTATTAAATAATGGCAAAGAAAAACTTGGTAAATTTGATGCAAAATCAGATGAAGCAATCCTTCTAGGTTACTCCTCCACTAGTAAAGAATTTAGAGTTTTCAACAAAAGAACTTTAGTAGTTGAAGAGTCCATACATGTTGTCTTTGATGAATCTAACGATCTTCCTTCAAGGAAGAATGAGGGTGTTAATGATGCAGATTCACTAATAGAAGGTATGAAGGAGATCACTCTGAAAGACTCAGCAACTCCAGAAGACAAGGATCAAGAAGACAAACAAAATGAGAAAGGTGAAGAAGTTCAAGAACAACCTCAAAGTACAAATGACTTACCCAAGGAATGGAGGTATGTTCACAACCACCCTAAGGAGTTAATAATTGGTGATCCTATGCATGGGGTAAAAACACGTTCTTCACTTAGAGATGTACTTAATCATTGTGCATTTGTATCTCAACTTGAATCTAAAACTTTTGAAGAAGCTGAGAATGATCATAACTGGATTAATGCTATGCAAGAAGAACTTAATCAATTTGAAAGAAATAATGTTTGGACCTTAGTGAAAAGACCTAAAGATTATTCAATAATTGGTACAAAATGGGTCTTTAGAAACAAATTAGATGAGCATGGAAATGTAATTAGAAATAAAGCAAGACTGGTTGCTAAGGGATATAATCAAGAAGAAGGAATTGATTTTGATGAAACCTTTGCACCTGTTGCTAGATTAGAAGCCATTAGACTTCTACTTGCTTATGCTTGCTTTATGAAATTCAAACTATTTCAAATGGATGTTAAAAGTATATTTTTAAATTGATATATTTCTGAAGAAGTATATGTAGAACAACCCCCTGGATTTGAAAATCATGCTTTTCCCAATCATGTCTTTAGATTAAATAAAGCTTTATATGGTCAAAAACAAGCACCTAGAGCATGGTATGAAAGGCTAAGCAAATTTCTACTAAATAATGGTTTCTCAAGAGGCAATATAGATACAACCCTATTTATTAAAAGAAACCAAAATGATATGCTAATTATACAAATTTATGTTGATGACATAATTTTTGGGTCTACTAATGAATCCCTTTGTCAAGACTTTGCTAAGCTTATGCAGGGAGAGTTCGAGATGAGCATGATGGGAGAACTCACCTTCTTCCTCGGACTCCAAATCAAACAATCAAAAGAGAGAATCTCCATCACCCAAAGCAAGTACACCAAGGAACTACTCAAAAGATTTGGAATGGAGAACTGCAAACCAATTGGCACACCAATGAGTCCCTCAAGTAAGCTTGACAAGGATGATGAAGGTAAAAGCGTAGACTTAAAATACTACAGAGGTATAATTGGTTCATTATTGTATTTAACTGCAAGTAGGCCTGATATCATGTTTAGTATTTGCTTATGTGCAAGATATCAATCTAATCCTAAGGAATCTCATTTGAATGCTGTTAAAAGAATCCTTAGATACTTAAATGGTACACAAACTATAGGGTTATGGTACTCTAAGGACTCACAAATTAATTTGTTAGGATATTCTGATGCTGATTTTGCTGGATGTAAATTAGATAGAAAAAGCACAAGTGGAACTTGCCAATTTCTTGGAGTAAACCTAATCTCATGGTTTAGCAAGAAACAAAATTCGGTGGCACTGTCTATGGCTGAGGCCGAATACATTACAGCCGGAAGTTGTTGTGCTCAAATCTTGTGGATTAAGCAACAACTCAAAGATTTTGGAATCAAACTTAATGAAACACCAATAAAATGTGATAATACAAGTGTCATAAATCTATCTAAAAATCCAATTCAACACTCAAGATCTAAACATATTGAAATAAGACATCATTTTATAAGAGAACATGTTCAAAACAAAAATGTAATTCTTGAATATGTTTGCACTGAAAATCAATTAGTCGATATCTTTACAAAGGCCCTTAGTGAGGATAGATTCTGTGAAATTAGGAGAAATCTAGGAATTCTAGATCCATTTGTCTGAAATTTCTCAATTTCCAAAGAATAGATGTCAAAAACTCTTAGAGCTCAATTTTCAACATCTATCCTGGTCCCAAAAGCTCAGATTTATCACTCTAAAAACTTATCATTGAGCAAAATTCCTTCTCCCAAAATTTCAAATTTTTCTAGAATTTATTTGCATTTTTCCTGAATTTCTGAACTTCATGAGTCGACCCCCATGAGTCGACTCAATGGCAAACTTGTAAATCCCACCAACTTTCAACGGGTTCATTGTTTTTATAAGGGTTACTGTTTGTGAGACGACTCATCTTTCCTTCGTTCTTCTTCTTCCAAAAGCCATCTTCTCCAACTCTTCTTGCTCCAAATCCAAGGATCAATTCTGAGGCAATTCTCCCTCCTCCTCTCCACCAAAAATCGCCTCCTTCAAAAGATTTTCTGTGCTTTCTCGCTTTGCTTGGCACGGTTTGAACGTGCCCTAGCACTTCACCGAACTTCCAAAATCTACTTCTTTTCTCCACTAAAATTCCTCTTTACTCTCTTGTGATCCCTCCTCCTCTCAATTCAAGTCTTCTTGTCTGCTACTTTTTTGGATATGGCTCCAAAGATGAAACTTCTCCAAAGAAGGAAATCAATCCGTGAGCCTGAGGAAATTGTCCGAAAGAAAAGGCATGCTCAGTCTTCCAGTGTTCCCGATCCAGTTTCAGTACCTGCTCAAGATCTCTCTCAATCCTCCATAAGCCCCAGTGTAAATCCTCTTTCTGATAGAAAAGTAGAAACCGGGAAAAATATAGATTTTCGGTTCTTTGAGAAAGAAGGCTTTACTTTTGCTACCAAGATCAAAAATCAAGGATGGAAACTTTACTGCTCCCTTAAGGAAGTCACCTATGTTGACCTTGTTAGAGAATTCTACCAGAACCTACATTATGGAAACGGGTCAGTGACTTCAACAGTCAAGGGGATTGACATATGCTTGGATTCTAGGATATTAGGAGATATACTTCAGTTGCCTAGTGAAGGATACTCATATATGGAACTCCCAATTAAAGAAGAAGGGATCAGAATTATCTTAGGAGAAGCTTTTTCAGGAAGTTTAAACAAACTGGAAGCAAAGCTATTATCCATTGAGATGAGGGTCCTGCATCAGATTGTAACAAAACTCTTCTTTCCTAGGAGTGGTAGACATGACTTACTGTCTGGCAGAGATGTATGTGTCATGTTTCATATCATCACTCAGACCCCCCTAAACCTCCCTGAACTTATGATAGAGGCCATGAGAGAAACTTTGAATAGATCCAAGGCACACTTGCCTTATGGTATGGCCCTTACTAGAGTATTTAGGAGGTTTGGAGTTAGCTGTGAAGGGGAGACACCTACCAAGCTCTCACATGTGGACACTTTCAACCAACACAGCCTGCACCGAATGGGAATTACAAAGACTGTTGGTGGTTAGACCAAGGGCTCTGAAGAAAGAGCTGAAGAGAGAGCTGAGGAAAGAGCTGAAGACAGAACTGAAGGCAGAGTAGAAGAAGAAGGTCCATCTTCTCCTGTACATGACTTCAGGGCAGCTTCACCAGATACCCAGTTCATTCCTGATACTGAGGCTGGCCCTTCTGAGTTTACTAGGATGCCCACACCAGTGTATCAGCCAGAGAGTAGAGCACCTCATTCAGAGTTAAGACTGGCTGATGATCAGATCGAGCATATATCTCAGCGTGTGGCTTCTTTGCTGTCTAGCCAGTGGAGTAGTACTTCTTTTGCACCTGGAGCTACCTCTTCTGATCAGACCATTACTCCCCACATCTCCACTGTGTTTCAGATGATATCAGATCAGTCCATCAGGATACAGCAGCTTGAGGACACAGTCTGGAGACTTACTGGCAGAGTTCTTGACTTGCAGGGGCAAGTCCTTGCATTGGCCCATCCCCAGCCACAGGAGTCTACTATTGAGGTCACAGACCTCACTGCAGAGGCTGGCAGGCTCAGAGGAGCACTAGAAGGTGGATATGAGCTACTGAGGAAAGAGATCCGAGGATCGAGTGAGCATGCTACCACCCAGTTCACTGCTCTACTTCAATCTATTTCCAGAGCACTGAACGTACTTGATTCTATCAGACTCATGGTATCAGCCCTAGCATCTCAGCATTCTCAGCCACCCAGTTCATCTCGTTCTCCTGCTCGTGCCAGAGGCAGACGGGGTAGAGGACGCACTTCTGATCCATCATCTCCTCACCCTATATCTGATGACTCCGATCATTGACTTATCTTGATCTTTACTAGGTCCTAGGAGTTAGTATCTTGTTCTAGGATCTATACCTTGGGGCCATGTATTGACAATTAGCTGGTTGAATTTTATTTTCAAGAACTATGTATTGAAACAATTATGATATTAATGGAATCATCTTTTACCTATATTTCTACCTCTTTGTAATGATCATATTTTGGTTATATATTTTCTTCTTGTTGAAATATTGTCTTCTCCTTGTTGTTGTTTGCTGTTGATAATTGCTATATTAAGGGAGAGCAAACATCTGTGAAAAACTCTAAAGGGGAAGAAATTAAAGAATATTTCAGAAAAAGGAAGAGTTAACTATGTTTGATGATGTCAAAAAGGGGAGAAATTAAACAAAAACAAAAACTGAAATTAGACAAAAAGCAAAACCCTAAATTATGAGAAAAAGGGGGAGAAATTAAACAAAAACAAAGATTGGAAGATTAAAACAAATATTGGAGAAATTAAACAAAAACAAAGATTGGAAGATTAAAACAAATATTGAAGAAATTAAACAAATATTGGAGAAATTAAACAAAAACAAGGATTGAAAGATTAAACAAAACCTTGAGAAATTTGGTATCGAAATTTGGTATCAGACAGAACTTAAACAAAAAGCCATCCATCAAAAGCAAAATCATAAGTACAATGCAAATAAGTATTTTTTTTGCTCTGATATATTTCAAAATTCAAACTTGCTCTGATACATCTTTTGAAATTTTATTCACCTTGATATATCTTAAGAAATTTGTTTTACTCTGATACACCCTAAAATTTCTTTTAACTTGCTCTGATACATGATAAAATTTGCTCTGATACAGTGTGAAGGTTTCTCTGATAAATTATAACATTTGATCTGATACAGTGAGAAAGTTTCTCTGATATATTATAACATTTGCTCTAATACAGTGTGAAATTTTCTCTGATATATTATAAAATTTTTTTGCTCCGATACATTGTAAAATCTTTTCTGATATCATTGTAAAAATTATTTTTCTTGCTCTGATACATTGCAAAATTTATTTATCTTCTCTTGCTCTGATATATCTTGAACTCAAAATGATCTAATACCCTTTTCAAATCTTTAAGAAAATGGACAAACTATTTTTGCATTTATATTACATGCCAAAAGAATCATACTCTTTTCAAGCATATACACCTATAATGGATTCTTTTGAAATTAATGCATTAACATAAATATTTTTGTTCAAATATTTTGTCATCATCAAAAAGGGGGAGATTGTTGCTCCTAGATTGATTTTGATGATTACAAAGCAGATTGAAGGGATACAAATAATTTTAAAATGAAAAAGTCCTTATGCTCTTCAAGGGCAAAATTATAATTTCACTAAAATACTGATTTGATAGTACCATTTGGTAGAACAAATGATTTGAAATCTATTGGTGAAAATTTTATTGTGTTTGGATTTATATTTTTGAAGTTATGAAGGTTTGAAGTGCATGAGTCGACTCATGAGTCAACTCATGGCACTGTGAGCTGATTGGCACGCAAAAATTCTCCTTGGCACGCTAGTTTTCTGGCTTGGCACGACCTGTGAGTCGACTCATGAGTCGACCCACAAGGCATGAGTCGACTCATGAGTCGACCCCTGCTAATTTGAGCCAAGAATTTCCAGAAACGCATTCTCTGGTTTTTGCAACAGAGGTCGACTCATGAGTCGACCCCTGAAGCATGAGTCGACTCATGAGTCGACCCCTGCGACGGGAAATGTCAGCAACGGCTATTTTTTTTGCCCATTTTAATTGCTATTTATGCTTCCTAAAAATCCTCTAACGGCTCTTTATCTACCTAAATTGTTTTCTCTTGCTTCTAATGCTACAAAATGCTTAAAATGATGAAAGAAATTGCAGATTAAATAGCGGATCAAACGTGAAATCAAAAATGAGAAGAACAGAAGAGAGGATCTGAAATTTGCAAGAAAAAGCCTGAGATCAACGAAAAATCCAAAAAGAAAAAGAGAGAGGATCCACAATATAGCAGAGAGATTGTGAAAGAGAAAAGCAAGATCTTTCAAGGAGAGAATTCTTCACGCCTATTGTTTCAACCTTGATCTAGAGATTGTTCAAAGCTTTCAAGAGATCTTCAATCAACAATCAACCTCTTCTCAAGCATTCAAGTGTTCATCCACTTTGAGAAAATCCGAAAAAGGGGTTCTTCATTTGAGTAAAGCTTTTATTGTTATATTCGCTCATTTAAGGAGCTGTTATTGTATTAATCTGTGCTCAAAATTTTCTAACTCTTTGTGAGTTTTTGTTCTTGTTTTTGGAGGATTTCCAAAACAAGAAAAGGTTGATCCGAACCTGAAATCGGAGTGTTTTGGGTTTACTTGTACCCGGGAAACAAGTGATCTAGCTTGGGATAGCTAGTGTCGGAGTTTCCGACGTTTTGTATTCGGGTTGAATACAAAGGATAGTGGATTGAAATTCCCAAGTAGGATCTTGGGGACTGGATGTAGGTGCAAGGTTAGCACCGAACCACTATAAATCCTTGTGTTTGTGGTGTGCTTTATTGCTTTATCTTATTTCTTTATTATATCCTTGCAATACTGCTTTAGGTAATTAATATTGATTTAAAGTCTTTGTTTTGTTCTTCATAAGTAATCAGTTGGGCTTAAAATTTTTAGAAACCCAATTCACCCCCCCCCCTCTTGGGTTGCATAGCTGGGCAACATATTCCAAATTATGCAAATTGGTATATAATCACAAAATATAATAGAAATCATATAATCATGCCAAAAATAAACAAGGGTGCAATTTGAAGTCATAATACATGACAAGCATATTCAAATAATATAACAAACTCTAATCTTATTAGGCATGCGTAACACCCTTAACCATACATTGATTTAAGCATCATGCTACCATGATAATAAAAATTCTAAATTATCATAAATTCATAATTCTAATAATTGAAATTTAACATCATGGTAGAAATAAAGTCAAAAATATTTTTTTGAGTTTAAAAGTTGATGCTAAAAATAATGCAGCATTTTTGGTAGGATATGTGATCAATAACAATTCTATGCAATAATTTTGCACTTGTTTGATCGAATTAGATAAGGATGGCTCTGATACCACTGTTGGGTTCTAACCACACAATAAAAAATAATTTTTAAAAATTTTAAAATCAAATAAATTAATAGCTTTATTAAATAGAACTATCGAACTAGAATCCAAATCATAGAATCACCTTGCTGATATCGATAAAACAAAAACAAGCATGCAAAAGAGATAGAATTTTATACTTTCACCAAAATAAAAAAAAAATGGTACATTGATATTCTCCATAAGATCTCAAGATAGAAGTCCTCTAATGGTGATCCACACGAAAGTTAGCCAAGGTCCTTCCTAACTGGTGCGCTGTCGCAGCCTAGTCTCCTGAAAAATACTACCGGCATCGAACTTATAGTACGATCACACCAAAGCCCAGTTGCTTTTGATATCACCATCAGAATGATATCAAGAAGACACTCTTTAGATATCTCACAACCTAGGATTTGATTTTTGGCTCCAACACATGGAAAAACCAAACCCTAGGGCACACAAGCAACACTTGCAAAAAATCTCACCACCCTTCTTGCAACTTTTTCCACTCAATTTTCCCTTGCCTTTTCCTCAAATTTTTTCCAAATTTTTTTTTTGTGATTTCCACATCCATCCTTTCTAGTTTCAGCTCAAAATTATAGTAGATAGCCATGCAGGACATCCCAAATATATAGGAGACCAAAGGACGTCATATGAGATGAAGGGATGCCAACCTTTGGCGCTCCAACTTCTCACATGGTGAATAAATTCACTGTGTAGAATTTTTGGTACATCAGATGCTTGTAGTAGAAGGACTCTTCCTCCTCTACATGTCATAAAAATTTCACTTAATTTTGGTGTTAAATCATAGGAGTTTTGGTTTATCTTTTAAGGCAACATGTTTAATTAAGAGCCTTCATGAAGGACTCTTCAACATCACATACTGAAAAGAGGTGGGCGGCATTTATTTTTTAGTGTGGCTTCTAGTGGATGAAGGGGAGTTGATTTATGTCACAAATTGACATAAAAAAGTATCAATTAATATCTAAATTATCTAACTTTATTAAGAAATTGATACTTGTTATTATATTTTGCAGAAGAAGAGATCATCAATAGAAAGAACAAGGAAAGAGGATTCCAACGGCGTAAATTTTATGCAAAACGGAGTTAAATTGACCCAGGAATTGAAGAATGAAGAAAGAAGACTCAATTGGGTCAAACCCGAGTCAAATCAGATCAAAATTGGTCAAAAATCAACTGATTTGGTGATCTGGTTAGCCGCCTGGTCCACAGCAACAGGCGCATGGACCATGGACCCATCGGCACACCATAAACCCCCTAAAACCTCTTAGTCCCACATCGGAAGTTTTGAAAACCTTATAACCCCCAAATGCCTATAAAAAGCCCCCAAAGGCCCTTGTTTTATGTATTCTTCCTTCCGATCAAGCTTGTAACCCTAGATAGTGGGGTTTTTAGCTCTCTTTTCAAGCCTCGAGCTTTGAGGTTTTTGTAATAATTTTTTTTTATATATAAAATCTTATTTTTATGCAATTTCATCTCTTTACATTATGCAATTTATTTTTCTTGCAATTAGGATAGTTTAATTTATGCAATTTAATTTTATGCAATTAGGTTAGTTTAAATTATGCAGTTTAAATTTATGTAATTAGGATAGTTTAATTTATGAAATTAGGGTAGTTTATTTTTCTGTATTTAAATTTTGCAAGTAGATTTAGATCATGTCTAGCTAAGCATCCCTTCTAGGGTTTGCGATGAAGCTAGATCATGAGTAGGGATTTTACATAGGATTCTTTCTTTTTCTTAGGGTTTCTTTTTCTTCCTCTTTTGCCAAGAATTTTTGATGAACTACAGTTGGGTCAGAGTTCCTTCATAGTTCATGCTTGATTCAGTGCATAGGAGGAGAAAACCCTAAGGGATCCTAGTTACTACTCCCCTGTAAAGAATCTTGATGGGTTATCGTTGGGCCTTAGTCCCTTCATAATCTATGCTTGGGAAAGACAAGAGGAGTAGTCGTTAGGATCAATAAGAAAAATTCTAGGTAGAATTCCCTAATCTAGATCTAGTGGATTCAAAAACCCTAGATCCTTAGTCTTATTGTCTTTAGCAAACAACTTTCGACTTTCGATTTTTGTTAAAGCTCGCTTGAGCATAGATTTGAAAATCATTTTTAAAACCAAGTCTCTGTGGGATCGACCCATACTCGCTGGTCGTGCTACTCTGCACACCGTGCGCTTGCGGTTTTATTTACAAATTTTAAGATTTGCACATCAAGTTTTTGGCGCCGTTGCCGGAGATTTGGCGTTTTAAATTATTTTCAAATATTTGTTCTTCGTGCGTTATAACTCTCTTTTTTTTTTCTTTAGGTTTCTATATTTAGTTGGTGATTGCTGGAAAACTCAGGTACGCTTCTAATTTCTCTTTTATTATTTTTAGTTAATTACTTTTGCTTTTAGACCTAATCATTTGAATTTACTTAATCACAAAAAAAAAAATATAAAACAAAACAAAAGACATTTCATAATCGTGAAGTAAAATATCAAAATAAAAAAAAAATTCTAAATTAAAATCTTTTACATTCTTGGTCATCTTGTTTATTTGTATTTGCATTTTCATAATTAATCTAAGGGCATCAACCCATTAACAAGATAAGGTGGGGATTTCATTACCCTTCCTTAGCCCAAAAACCATCTCCATCATATTGCATTACCTAGACTTTTAATCTTAAAATCAATTAGACGTCAACCTTAAGGAATTCGAGCTCAATAGGACAAGGAACCCTAAGAGTTCTACCAAGTTTGAGTTGTTTGATTAGTTGGTGTCTAGGCAAGTCCCTGAGGGTGGTTTGTTAAATTGGTTCAGTTGCTGGCCTGGCCAACTCGTTTGGTGTCTAGAAAGGCAACGATGAGTGAACCTCCCACCTCTTATACTTACCTGGCTAACTAGTTGATCAATCTCCACTTGGAAGGTTTGAAGGGTCATCTTGGAACAGTTAGGAGCTGTCTAGATTTAGGTTAACCCTAGGATAGATTGAGTTTAATTTATTGATTCACTTGTTTGAAAAAAAAAAAAATTTAAAATTTAAATTAATTTGGTTACTTTTCTTTAGATTTAGGACTCCTTAGGATCTTCTCTTTAGAACTTTTTCTCTTTTCTTTCTTTTCCTTATACATAAAAATTTTATTAAAAAAAAAAAATTGTATAAACATCGAGAACCGTACACTTCGTGTGTGGAGAAGAGTGTCAGGTCGTCTAGTTAGAATTGAGTCAATTCCTGTTGTTCCAATGGCTGAACCAATCCAACCCATGACCCTTAAGGATTTGTGTTATCCAGTTGGCTCCATCCAACCATCTTGTATCAGGTTGCCACAACCCACAGCTAACAATTTTGAAATCAAACCTCAAATCATAAATATGCTTCCAAAATTCACAGGATTAGAGGATGCTTATATATTTATTAGAGAATTTGAGGAGGTATGTGCAACCATGAAACTGCAATTAACAGAGGATGAGGTCAAACTTAGATTAATCAACTTTGCCCTTAAGGACAATGCTAAGAAGTGGCTTTATAGTCTGCCAAACTATTCTGTCACTACTTGGGAGGGCTTTGTGAGAACATTTTTAAAAAAGTATTTCCCCCATCATAAAACAGCTAGGATTAGGAATGAAATAAATCAATTTTACCAACTAGCTGGTGAATCATTTTGGAAGTACTTTGATCGTTTCAAGAATCTTTTGACCCAATGCCCACACCATGGAATAGAAACTTGGAGACTATGCCAGATCATCTATGAGGGGTTAGATTCAAACTCAAGAACCATGCTAGAGTCCATGTGCCAAGGCCAATTTATGGACAAAGAAACTACTGAAGCTTGGCAATTCTTAGAAGACCTAGCCGAGAAAAATTTACAGTGGGAAACAACTAGGGAACCTGATAAAGCTACACCTTCAAGAGGAGGAATGCATCAAATTCAACCAACCCTAGCATCAGAGGCCAAGATTGCAACCTTAACACGTAGATTGGAAGCCTTAGAATTACAGAGACCAGCCAATGTAAATCAAATATCTGCACCCATGTGTAAAGGGTGCAATGCACCAGACCATGTCTTAGAAGAATGTTCCTACTCGAATGAGTGTGCACAGGTGAATGCCACCTATCAAGGACCATTGAACAATCCTTATGCACCCACATATAACCCAGGTTGGAGGAATCACCCGAATTTCTCATGGTCCCAGAATCCTAATGTAGGCAATCCAAATTTCAATCAGCAAAATCTAAGGTCCAACCCAGTAATGAACAACCCGCCAGGCTTCCATGATAATGACAAGAAAATTACCTCTTTAGAGAAAAGCCTAGAAGCCATGATGAAAACACATACCAGCTTTATGCAAACTACGGGTCAACTCATAAATAATAACACCCAAGCTATAGCCCGTCTGGAAATGCAAGTAAGTCAGCTGGCTTCGACCATTAGTGAACGAGAACATGGTAGGTTACCTAGCCAACATGAGCCAAATCCTAGGAACCAAAATGGTCCACGACCCCAACAAGGAAACCAAGTTAATGGTATAAATGCCATTCATACCTTAAGATCAGGAAAATAAATAGACAATAAGGTAGTTGCACTTGATGATATAGATGACTCATCTGTCGAGTCACCTTCTAAAACTACTACCTTTCAACCTCAAGCACCAGAAACTGAAAATTCACCTAGTCCAGTACTTAAAAATCCTAGAGCTCCTTTTCCAAACAGACTGAAATCCAATAAATCTGAACATTTAGATAAAATTTTAGAGGTATTTAAACAAGTCCAAGTTAATATTCCTCTTTTAGATATAATCCATCAGGTTCCAACTTATGCCAAATTTTTAAAAGATCTCTGCACTAGGAAAAGGACCACTAATGTACCAAAGAAAGCATTTTTGGCTGCAAGTGTCAGTTCATACCTATCTAGCCATGTGCCAATTAAATATAAGGACCCTGGAGCTCCAACAATTTCTTGTGTTATTGGAGAAACCAATATAAAAAAGGCCTTGCTAGATCTAGGAGCTAGTGTGAATATCCTTCCATATTCGGTGTATGAACAACTAGGATTAGAAAAACTTCAACCTACTGGGATCACATTACAGTTAGCCGATAGATCTCTCAGGATCCCTAAGGGAATGGTCGAGGATGTTCTGATAAAGGTTGAAAATTTTATTTTTCCTGTAGATTTTATTGTTTTAGAGACTGAGCCAGTTGCGAATCCTAAAGGACATATACCTGTCATTTTAGGAAGACCATTCTTAGCTACGGCCAATGCTGAAATCAATTGTCGAAATGGTCTAATGAAGTTATCCTTTGGGAATATGACCATTGAGCTTAATGTTTTTAACTTAGAACAGGAATCCTCTTCTCATGCTGATGTCAATGTAGTCCAAGATGGTATTTATGAATCCATTGACATTAGTGATGATGAAGTCGACCTAGAGTCTAACCCCTGGTTAATCCATGAGTCTGAGGATGTCAATGAAATACTTAAAGAAAATCAGATTAATCAGGAATCGACACTTCCTACTGAACCAATCATTGAGATGGTGAACTCATCACCTAAACCATCGATAGAGGAAGCACCCATTTTAGAACTGAAGCCCCTCCCAGAACATCTCAAGTATGCATATCTAGGACCCAAAGAAACTTTGCCTGTAATTATTGCATCAGACCTAGATCCCAAGCAAGAGGAGGAGTTATTGTCAGTTCTAAAAGCAAATCAAGAGGCAATAGGTTGGGCCATAGCAGATATCAAAGGAATAAGCCCTTCTATAGTTCAACATAGAATATACTTAGAGGAAGAGGCTAAACCAACAAGAGAAGCCCAAAGAAGGCTTAATCCAGTTATGAAGGATGTAGTTAAAAAGGAGATTCTGAAACTCCTAGATAGTGGAATAATTTATCCTATTTCTGATAGCTCTTGGGTAAGCCCAGTTCAAGTAGTACCCAAGAAATCTGGGGTAACAGTGGTCCAAAATGATGCAAACGAACTTATCCCAACTAGGACCCAAACGGGATGGAGGGTCTGTATAGACTATAGAAAGTTGAATGCTGCGACAAGGAAAGATCACTTTCCTTTGCCATTTATTGATCAAATGTTGGAAAGACTAGCCGGACAAGAGTTTTACTGTTTTCTTGATGGATACTCCGGTTACAACCAGATCCCCATAGCCGCTGAAGATCAAGAAAAGACTACATTCACCTGTCCATTTGGTACTTTTGCCTATAGACGAATGCCCTTTGGACTATGTAATGCACCGGCAACCTTTCAGAGATGCATGATCAGCATATTTTCAGATATGATAGAACGATTTCTAGAAATTTTTATGGATGACTTTTCTATTTTTGGTCTAACCTTCTCCGAGTGTCTGAATCACCTGCAATTAGTTCTAGAACGATGTAAGGAGAAGCACCTAGTTCTCAACTGGGAAAAATGTCAGTTTATGGTCAAACAGGGAATAGTTCATGGCCATGTCATTTCTAAAAAGGGGATTGAAGTGGACAAGGCCAAAATAGATCTAATTGCAAGTCTTCCACCACCTAAATCTGTGAAAGAAATACGTTCATTTTTAGGTCATGCTGGATTCTATAGAAGGTTTATTGCCAACTTTAGCAAAGTAGCACGTCCACTGACTAATCTTTTGGCAAAGGATACTAAATTTGAATTTACTCATGAGTGCTTGGAATCCTTTGAATTTCTAAAAAATGCACTTGTATCAGCTCCAATCATTCATCCTCCTGTCTGGTCTGAACCATTTGAATTAATGTGTGATGCGTCCGATCATGTTGTGGGCGCAATCTTAGGTCAACGAATAAATAAGCTGCCTAGAGTGATATATTATGCAAGTAAAACCTTAAATGATGCGCAGCTTAACTACACCACAACTGAGAAGGAGTTCCTTGCCGTTGTCTTTGCTTTAGAGAAATTTAGATCTTATTTGGTTGGGACCCACACCATTGTTTACACCGATCACTCAGCCATTAGACATCTCCTAGCAAAGAAGGATGCCAAGGCACGTTTAATCAGATGGATTTTGCTCCTTCAAGAATTTGACCTAGAAATTAGGGACAAGAAAGGCACTGAGAACGTTGTAGCAGATCATTTGTCCCGAATTCCAGTTGCACCATCTAGTGAACCACCCATCAATGAATCTTTCCCAGATGAGCAACTCATGTCTTTGTCTACTGAACCTTGGTTTGCTGATATTGTAAATTATTTAGCCATAGGCAAGATACCTTCTCATTGGACTAAGCAGGATAAATATAAATTCTTTGCCCAAGTGAAGTATTTCATTTGGGATGATCCTTATCTTTTTAAACAATGTCCTGATCAAATTATTAGAAGGTGTATCCCAGATAACGAAGTCATGAATATTTTATCTTTTTGTCATGATCAAGCATGTGGGGGTCACTTCGCGTCTAAGAAAACTGCTGCTAAGGTTCTCCAATGTGGTTTTTATTGGCCCAATTTGTTTAAGGATGCTCACGAATATTGTAAAAATTGTGCTCAATGTCAGAAAATGGGCCGAATCACCAAGCGACACATGATGCCACTCAACCCAATCTTGGTAGTTGAAGTTTTTGATGTTTGGGGGATCGATTTCATGGGACCATTTCCAAATTCCTTTGGAAATAAATATATTCTAGTAGCAGTTGATTATGTTTCAAAATGGGTAGAAGCAATTGCATGTAGAACACCCGATAGCAAAATGGTCATTAAGTTTCTTAAAGAAAATATTCTCTCCCGTTTCGGTATTCCTAGGGCAATCATTAGTGATCGGGGAACCCATTTTTGTAACCGACCTTTTGCAACATTGATGAAAAAGTATAATGTCACCCACAAATTGGCCACACCATATCATCCTCAAACTAGTGGGCAAGTTGAAGTGTCAAACCGACAAATCAAACAGATCCTGGAAAAAACTGTTAATGCCAATAGAAAGGATTGGTCTTTAAAATTAATTGATGCACTTTGGGCATACCGAACCGCTTTCAAGACCAATCTAGGAATGTCTCCTTATAGGATTGTGTTTGGTAAACCATGTCACTTGCCTATTGAGATAGAACACAAAGCCATGTGGGCCATCAAACAACTAAATACAAATTTGAACGATGCTGGAACCATAGGAAGCTTCAATTGAATGAATTAGAAGAACTTAGAAATGAAGCCTATGAAAATGCAAGGATATACAAGGAACGAACCAAAGCATTTCATGATCAATCAATTATAAGAAAAACTTTCAATATCGGACAAAAGGTGCTCTTATATAACTCTAGATTACATCTGTTTCCAGGAAAGCTTAGGTCTAGATGGACAGGACCATTTTAGTAAAGAAAGTTTTTTCACACGGAGCTGTTGAGATTGAAAACCCAAGTAATGGTGTTATCTTTAAAGTTAATGGTCAACGATTAAAACCATTCTTGGAATTACCTGTCAAGACTGTTGAAGATGCCATGGTTCTTTATGAACCAACTTATTCTGATTAAGTTGCTTCGAGGTTTGGTCTGGCTGAAGACATAAACTTAGCACTTCTGGGAGGCAACCCAGCTTATTTAATTTCTAATGCTTTCTTTGTTTTCAGTTTGCTTAGGACAAATAAATTAGATAAACTCCATTGGGGACAATGTCGGTCAAGTTGAGGGGAGAGCTTGAACAAAATCAGGTGTTATCATTTCCTTTTCCTTCCACTATGAGTTATTCTTGCATTTAATATATTATGTAAAAAAAAATAATAAAATAATAAATATATATATATATATATGAAATAAATTAATCTATAAAAGAAATAAGAGTAAGTTAGAAAGTATTTGCTAATGTAGTGAGTCACGGAGAAGATTAGCTGGTTAGACTCTTGGTGGCTTAGGTCATTTAAAGACTATTAGCACTTCCAATTGCACATGCACACTAACAAGGTAAAGTAGGTGTTAATTGTAAGGCCAATTAGGATTTGAGTATTATTTAAATTAGATAATTTTCTCTACACCCCAATTGAAGAAATTTGAATTTAAGGAAGAGCTACCTGCCTGAAATAAAATGCAAAACACAGAGTAAATGTGGATTGCCCTAAGCCTAGTACGGGTCTCTTCACCTAAGTCAAGTGTTGAGATTCGCGTCAAACGGTGGTGGGAAGGCCAGGATGCTCAGCAAAAAAAAAAAAAAAAAAAAAAAAAAAAAAAAAAAAAAAAAAAAACAGTGTGAAAGCTACCTTAGTTCTTTGTTTAATCTGGGGTGTATAGAAAATTAATCGAACTAAGTTATGAAAAATGATACAATTGGCCTGTACAAGTTAATACTGAAATACTAAGTTAGTTATCACCACACAAGTGCTATAAAACTTTAAGTGTACTCTAAGAAAGCTTCTAAGTAGACTGACTACCGATTCTAATTCGAAGCTCATTACTTAGTAATACTAGAAAACTTCTTGAATTTCGATCTTAAATTAATTTGCAAAGGAAGGATCTTTTTAGAATATGATCTTATTTTGGTACATTGCTAAGGGACTAGCAATGATTAAGTTGGGGGGTGTGATTTATGTCACAAATTGACATAAAAAGTATCAAT
>NC_026001.2:77994907-78029410 GCF_000442705.2 Elaeis guineensis | reverse complement strand
AACGACTCCGTCCGTATTTTCAAGCGCACGCCATTGTGGTCCTCACCGACCAACCCCTGAGGGCGATATTGCGCCGCCCCGACACATCGGGACGACTGACGAAATGGACAATGAAACTCAGCGAGTTCGACATCCAGTACCGACCGTGATCTGCCTTGAAGGCCCAGATCCTGGCCGACTTTATCGCGGAATGCCCGACAGCCGACCAAGGACTGGAGGACGGGAGCTCCAGAGAAGTTGCAATCTCGGAGCCTGACCCTAGGTCTACCTGGGTGTTGCACATCGACGGAGCTTCCAATGCTCTAGGGAGCGGAGCCGGGTTCCTGCTCACGAACTCGGAGGGGGTAGTCACTGAGTACGCCCTCCGATTCGACTTTAAAACCTCCAACAATCAAGCCGAGTATGAGGCGCTCCTCGCCAGCTTGAAGATGGCGAAAGAGCTTAGGATCGACAGCCTCCGAGTCTTCTCCGACTCCCAGCTGATTGTGGGGCAGGTCAAGGGCGAATTCGAGGTGCGAGACCCGACTATGGCAAAGTATCTCCTGAAAGCAAAAGATCTCTGATTTATGTCACAAATTGACATAAAAAGTATCAATTAATATCTAAATTATCTAACTTTATTAAGAAATTGATACTTGTTATTATATTTTGCAGAAGAAGAGATCATCAATAGAAAGAACAAGGAAAGAGGATTCCAACGGCGCAAATTTTATGCAAAACGGAGTTAAATTGACCCAGGAATTGAAGAATGAAGAAAGAAGACTCAATTGGGTCAAACCCGAGTCAAATCAGATCAAAATTGGTCAAAAATCAACTGATTTGGTGATCTGGTTAGCCGCCTGGTCCACAGCAACAGGCGCATGGACCATGGACCCATCGGCGCACCATAAACCCCCTAAAACCTCTTAGTCCCACATCGGAAGTTTTGAAAACCTTATAACCCCCAAATGCCTATAAAAAGCCCCCAAAGGCCCTTGTTTTATGTATTCTTCCTTCCGATCAAGCTTGTAACCCTAGATAGTGGGGTTTTTAGCTCTCTTTTCAAGCCTCGAGCTTTGAGGCTTTTGTAATAATTTTTTTTTATATATATAAAATCTTATTTTTATGCAATTTCATCTCTTTACATTATGCAATTTATTTTTCTTGCAATAAGGATAGTTTAATTTATGCAATTTAATTTTATGCAATTAGGTTAGTTTAAATTATGCAGTTTAAATTTATGCAATTAGGATAGTTTAATTTATGAAATTAGGATAGTTTATTTTTCTGCATTTAAATTTTGCAAGTAGATTTAGATCATGTCTAGCTAAGCATCCCTTCTAAGGTTTGCGATGAAGCTAGATCATGAGTAGGGATTTTACATAGGGTTCTTTCTTTTTCTTAGGATTTCTTTTTCTTCCTCTTTTGCCAAGAATTTTTGATGAACTACAGTTGGGTCAGAGTCCCTTCATAGTTCATGCTTGATTCAGTGCATAGGAGGAGAAAACCCTAAGGGATCCTAGTTACTACTCCCCTGTAAAGAATCTTGATGTGTTATCGTTGGGCCTTAGTCCCTTCATAATCTATGCTTGGAAAAGACAAGAGGAGTAGTCGTTAGGATCAATAAAAAAAATTCTAGGTAGAATTCCCTAATCTAGATCTAGTGGATTCAAAAACCCTAGATCCTTAGTCTTATTGTCCTTAGCAAACAACTTTCGACTTTCGATTTTTGTTAAAGCTCGCTTGAGCATAGATTTGAAAATCATTTTTTTTAAAACCAAGTCTCTGTGGGATCGACCCGTACTCGCTGGTCGTGCTACTCTGCACACCGTGCGCTTGCGGTTTTATTTACAAATTTTAAGATTTGAACATCAAGTTTTTGGCGCCGTTGCCGGGGATTTGGCGTTTTAAAGTATTTTCAAATATTTGTTCTTCGTGCGTTATAACTCTCTTTTTTTTTCTTTAGGTTTCTATATTTAGTTGGTGATTGCTGGAAAACTCAGGTACGCTTCTAATTTCTCTTTTATTATTTTTAGTTAATTACTTTTGCTTTTAGACCTAATCATTTGAATTTACTTAATCACAAAAAAAAATATATATAAAACAAAACAAAAGACATTTCATAATCGTGAAGTAAAATATCAAAATAAAAAAAAAAATTCTAAATTAAAATCTTTTACATTCTTGGTCATCTTGTTTATTTGTATTTGCATTTTCATAATTAATCTAAGGGCATCAACCCATTAACAAGATAAGGTGGGGATTTCATTACCCTTCCTTAGCCCAAAAACCATCTCCATCATATTGCATTACCTAGACTTTTAATCTTAAAATCAATTAGACGTCAACCTTAAGGAATTCGAGCTCAATAGGACAAGGAACCCTAAGAGTTCTACCAAGTTTGAGTTGTTTGATTAGTTGGTGTCTAGGCAAGTCCCTGAGGGTGGTTTGTTAAATTGGTTCAGTTGCTGGCCTGGCCAACTCGTTTGGTGTCTAGAAAGGCAACGATGAGTGAACCTCCCACCTCTTATACTTACCTGGCTAACTAGTTGATCAATCTCCACTTGGAAGGTTTGAAGGGTCATCTTGGAACAGTTAGGAGCTGTCTAGATTTAGGTTAACCCTAGGATAGATTGAGTTTAATTTATTGATTCACTTGTTTGAAAAAAAAAAAAATTAAAATTTAAATTAATTTGGTTACTTTTCTTTAGATTTAGGACTCCTTAGGATCTTCTCTTTAGAACTTTTTCTCTTTTCTTTCTTTTCCTTATACATAAAAATTTTATTAAAAAAAAAAAATTGTATAAACATCGAGAACCGTACACTTCGTGTGTGGAGAAGAGTGTCGGGTCGTCTAGTTAGAATTGAGTCAATTCCTGTTGTTCCAATGGCTGAACCAATCCAACCCATGACCCTTAAGGATTTGTGTTATCCAGTTGGCTCCATCCAACCATCTTGTATCAGGTTGCCACAAACCACAGCTAACAATTTTGAAATCAAACCTCAAATCATAAATATGCTTCCAAAATTCACAGGATTAGAAGATGCTTATATATTTATTAGAGAATTTGAGGAGGTATGTGCAACCATGAAACTGCAATTAACAGAGGATGAGGTCAAACTTAGATTAATCAACTTTGCCCTTAAGGACAATGCTAAGAAGTGGCTTTATAGTCTGCCAAACTATTCTGTCACTACTTGGGAGGGCTTTGTGAGAACATTTTTAAAAAAGTATTTCCCCCATCATAAAACAGCTAGGATTAGGAATGAAATAAATCAATTTTACCAACTAGCTGGTGAATCATTTTGGAAGTACTTTGATCGTTTCAAGAATCTTTTGACCCAATGCCCACACCATGGAATAGAAACTTGGAGACTATGCCAGATCATCTATGAGGGGTTAGATTCAAACTCAAGAACCATGCTAGAGTCCATGTGCCAAGGCCAATTTATGGACAAAGAAACTACTGAAGCTTGGCAATTCTTAGAAGACCTAGCCGAGAAAAATTTACAGTGGGAAACAACTAGGGAACCTGATAAAGCTACACCTTCAAGAGGAGGAATGCATCAAATTCAACCAACCCTAGCATCAGAGGCCAAGATTGCAACCTTAACACGTAGATTGGAAGCCTTAGAATTACAGAGACCAGCCAATGTAAATCAAATATCTGCACCCATGTGTAAAGGGTGCAATGCACCAGACCATGTCTTAGAAGAATGTTCCTACTCGAATGAGTGTGCACAGGTGAATGCCACCTATCAAGGACCATTGAACAATCCTTATGCACCCACATATAACCCAGGTTGGAGGAATCACCCGAATTTCTCATGGTCCCAGAATCCTAATGTAGGCAATCCAAATTTCAATCAGCAAAATCTAAGGTCCAACCCAGTAATGAACAACCCGCCAGGCTTCCATGATAATGACAAGAAAATTACCTCTTTAGAGAAAAGCCTAGAAGCCATGATGAAAACACATACCAGCTTTATGCAAACTACGGGTCAACTCATAAATAATAACACCCAAGCTATAGCCCGTCTGGAAATGCAAGTAAGTCAGCTGGCTTCGACCATTAGTGAACGAGAACATGGTAGGTTACCTAGCCAACATGAGCCAAATCCTAGGAACCAAAATGGTCCACGACCCCAACAAGGAAACCAAGTTAATGGTATAAATGCCATTCATACCTTAAGATCAGGAAAACAAATAGACAATAAGGTAGTTGCACTTGATGATATAGATGACTCATCTGCCGAGTCACCTTCTAAAACTACTACCTTTCAACCTCAAGCACCAGAAACTGAAAATTCACCTAGTCCAGTACTTAAAAGTCCTAGAGCTCCTTTTCCAAACAGACTGAAATCCAATAAATCTGAACATTTAGATAAAATTTTAGAGGTATTTAAACAAGTCCAAGTTAATATTCCTCTTTTAGATATAATCCATCAGGTTCCAACTTATGCCAAATTTTTAAAAGATCTCTGCACTAGGAAAAGGACCACTAATGTACCAAAGAAAGCATTTTTGGCTGCAAGTGTCAGTTCATACCTATCTAGCCATGTGCCAATTAAATATAAGGACCCTAGAGCTCCAACAATTTCTTGTGTTATTGGAGAAACCAATATAAAAAAGGCCTTGCTAGATCTAGGAGCTAGTGTGAATATCCTTCCATATTCGGTGTATGAACAACTAGGATTAGAAAAACTTCAACCTACTGGGATCACATTACAGTTAGCCGATAGATCTCTCAGGATCCCTAAGGGAATGGTCGAGGATGTTCTGATAAAGGTTGAAAATTTCATTTTTCCTGTAGATTTTATTGTTTTAGAGACTGAGCCAGTTGCGAATCCTAAAGGACATATATCTGTCATTTTAGGAAGACCATTCTTAGCTATGGCCAATGCTGAAATCAATTGTCGAAATGGTCTAATGAAGTTATCCTTTGGGAATATGACCATTGAGCTTAATGTTTTTAACTTAGAACAGGAATCCTCTTCTCATGCTAATGTCAATGTAGTCCAAGATGGTATTTATGAATCCATTGACATTAGTGATGATGAAGTCGACCTAGAGTCTAACCCCTGGTTAATCCATGAGTCTGAGGATGTCAATGAAATACTTAAAGAAAATCAGATTAATCAGGAATCGATACTTCCTACTGAACCAATCATTGAGATGGTGAACTCATCACCTAAACCATCGATAGAGGAAGCACCCATTTTAGAACTGAAGCCCCTCCCAGAACATCTCAAGTATGCATATCTAGGACCCAAAGAAACTTTGCCTGTAATTATTGCATCAGACCTAGATCCCAAGCAAGAGGAGGAGTTATTGTCAGTTCTAAAAGCAAATCAAGAGGCAATAGGTTGGACCATAGCAGATATCAAAGGAATAAGCCCTTCTATAGTTCAACATAGAATATACTTAGAGGAAGAGGCTAAACCAACAAGAGAAGCCCAAAGAAGGCTTAATCCAGTTATGAAGGATGTAGTTAAAAAGGAGATTCTGAAACTCCTAGATAGTGGAATAATTTATCCTATTTCTGATAGCTCTTGGGTAAGCCCAGTTCAAGTAGTACCCAAGAAATCTGGGGTAACAGTGGTCCAAAATGATGCAAACGAACTTATCCCAACTAGGACCCAAACGGGATGGAGGGTCTGTATAGACTATAGAAAGTTGAATGCTGCGACAAGGAAAGATCACTTTCCTTTGCCATTTATTGATCAAATGTTGGAAAGACTAGCCGGACAAGAGTTTTACTATTTTCTTGATGGATACTCCGGTTACAACCAGATCCCCATAGCCGCTGAAGATCAAGAAAAGACTACATTCACCTGTCCATTTGGTACTTTTGCCTATAGACGAATGCCCTTTGGACTATGTAATGCACCGGCAACCTTTCAGAGATGCATGATCAGCATTTTCAGATATGATAGAACGATTTCTAGAAATTTTTATGGATGACTTTTCTGTTTTTGGTCTAACCTTCTCCGAGTGTCTGAATCACCTGCAATTAGTTCTAGAACGATGTAAGGAGAAGCACCTAGTTCTCAACTGGGAAAAATGTCAGTTTATGGTCAAACAGGGAATAGTTCTTGGCCATGTCATTTCTAAAAAGGGGATTGAAGTGGACAAGGCCAAAATAGATCTAATTGCAAGTCTTCCACCACCTAAATCTGTGAAAGAAATACGTTCATTTTTAGGTCATGCTGGATTCTATAGAAGGTTTATTGCCAACTTTAGCAAAGTAGCACGTCCACTGACTAATCTTTTGGCAAAGGATACTAAATTTGAATTTACTCATGAGTGCTTGGAATCCTTTGAATTTCTAAAAAATGCACTTGTATCAGCTCCAATCATTCATCCTCCTGTCTGGTCTGAACCATTTGAATTAATGTGTGATGCGTCCGATCATGTTGTGGGCGCAATCTTAGGTCAACGAATAAATAAGCTGCCTAGAGTGATATATTATGCAAGTAAAACCTTAAATGATGCGCAGCTTAACTACACCACAACTGAGAAGGAGTTCCTTGCCGTTGTCTTTGCTTTAGAGAAATTTAGATCTTATTTGGTTGGGACCCACACCATTGTTTACACCGATCACTCAGCCATTAGACATCTCCTAGCAAAGAAGGATGCCAAGGCACGTTTAATCAGATGGATTTTGCTCCTTCAAGAATTTGACCTAGAAATTAGGGACAAGAAAGGCACTGAGAACGTTGTAGCAGATCATTTGTCCCGAATTCCAGTTGCACCATCTAGTGAACCACCCATCAATGAATCTTTCCCAGATGAGCAACTCATGTCTTTGTCTACTGAACCTTGGTTTGCTGATATTGTAAATTATTTAGCCATAGGCAAGATACCTTCTCATTGGACTAAGCAGGATAAATATAAATTCTTTGCCCAAGTGAAGTATTTCATTTGGGATGATCCTTATCTTTTTAAACAATGTCCTGATCAAATTATTAGAAGGTGTATCCCAGATAACGAAGTCATGAATATTTTATCTTTTTGTCATGATCAAGCATGTGGGGGTCACTTCGCGTCTAAGAAAACTGCTGCTAAGGTTCTCCAATGTGGTTTTTATTGGCCCAATTTGTTTAAGGATGCTCACGAATATTGTAAAAATTGTGCTCAATGTCAGAAAATGGGCCGAATCACCAAGCGACACATGATGCCACTCAACCCAATCTTGGTAGTTGAAGTTTTTGATGTTTGGGGGATCGATTTCATGGGACCATTTCCAAATTCCTTTGGAAATGAATATATTCTAGTAGCAGTTGATTATGTTTCAAAATGGGTAGAAGCAATTGCATGTAGAACACCCGATAGCAAAATGGTCATTAAGTTTCTTAAAGAAAATATTCTCTCCCGTTTCGGTATTCCTAGGGCAATCATTAGTGATCGGGGAACCCATTTTTGTAACCGACCTTTTGCAACATTGATGAAAAAGTATAATGTCACCCACAAATTGGCCACACCATATCATCCTCAAACTAGTGGGCAAGTTGAAGTGTCAAACCGACAAATCAAACAGATCCTGGAAAAAACTGTTAATGCCAATAGAAAGGATTGGTCTTTAAAATTAATTGATGCACTTTGGGCATACCGAACCGCTTTCAAGACCAATCTAGGAATGTCTCCTTATAGGATTGTGTTTGGTAAACCATGTCACTTGCCTATTGAGATAGAACACAAAGCCATGTGGGCCATCAAACAACTAAATACAAATTTGAACGATGCTGGAAACCATAGGAAGCTTCAATTGAATGAATTAGAAGAACTTAGAAATGAAGCCTATGAAAATGCAAGGATATACAAGGAACGAACCAAAGCATTTCATGATCAATCAATTATAAGAAAAACTTTCAATATCGGACAAAAGGTGCTCTTATATAACTCTAGATTACATCTGTTTCCAGGAAAGCTTAGGTCTAGATGGACAGGACCATTTTTAGTAAAGGAAGTTTTTTCACACGGAGCTGTTGAGATTGAAAACCCAAGTAATGGTGTTATCTTTAAAGTTAATGGTCAACGATTAAAACCATTCTTGGAATTACCTGTCAAGACTGTTGAAGATGCCATGGTTCTTTATGAACCAACTTATTCTGATTAAGTTGCTTCGAGGTTTGGTCTGGCTGAAGACATAAAACTTAGCACTTCTGGGAGGCAACCCAGCTTATTTAATTTCTAATGCTTTCTTTGTTTTCAGTTTGCTTAGGACAAATAAATTAGATAAACTCCATTGGGGACAATGTCGGTCAAGTTGAGGGGAGAGCTTGAACAAAATCAGGTGTTATCATTTCCTTTTCCTTCCACTATGAGTTATTTCTTGCATTTAATATATTATGTAAAAAAAAAATAATAATAATAATAATAAATATATATATATATATATGAAATAAATTAATCTATAAAAGAAATAAGAGTAAGTTAGAAAGTATTTGCTAATGTAGTGAGTCACGGAGAAGATTAGCTGGTTAGACTCTTGGTGGCTTAGGTCATTTAAAGACTATTAGCACTTCCAATTGCACATGCACACTAACAAGGTAAAGTAGGTGTTAATTGTAAGGCCAATTAAGGATTTGAGTATTATTTAAATTAGATAATTTTCTCTACACCCCAATTGAAGAAATTTGAATTTAAGGAAAGAGCTACCTGCCTGAAATAAAATGCAAAACACAGAGTAAATGTGGATTGCCCTAAGCCTAGTAACCGGGTCTCTTCACCTAAGTCAAGTGTTGAGATTCGCGTCAAACGGTGGTGGGAAGGCCAGGATGCTCAGCAAAAAAAAAAAAAAAAAAAAAAAAAAAAAAAAAAAAAAAAAAAACAGTGTGAAAGCTACCTTAGTTCTTTGTTTAATCTGGGGTGTATAGAAAATTAATCGAACTAAGTTATGAAAAATGATACAATTGGCCTGTACAAGTTAATACTGAAATACTAAGTTAGTTATCACTCACACAAGTGCTATAAAACTTTAAGTGTACTCTAAGAAAGCTTCTAAGTAGACTGACTACCGATTCTAATTCGAAGCTCATTACTTAGTAATACTAGAAAACTTCTTGAATTTCGATCTTAAATTAATTTGCAAAGGAAGGATCTTTTTAGAATATGATCTTATTTTGGTACATTGCTAAGGACTAGCAATGATTAAGTTGGGGGGTGTGATTTATGTCACAAATTGACATAAAAAAGTATCAATTAATATCTAAATTATCTAACTTTATTAAGAAATTGATACTTGTTATTATATTTTGCAGAAGAAGAGATCATCAATAGAAAGAACAAGGAAAGAGGATTCCAACGGCGTAAATTTTATGCAAAACGGAGTTAAATTGACCCAGGAATTGAAGAATGAAGAAAGAAGACTCAATTGGGTCAAACCCGAGTCAAATCAGATCAAAATTGATCAAAAATCAACTGATTTGGTGATCTGGTTAGCCGCCTGGTCCACAGCAACAGGCGCATGGACCATGGACCCATCGGCACACCATAAACCCCCTAAAACCTCTTAGTCCCACATCGGAAGTTTTGAAAACCTTATAACCCCCAAATGCCTATAAAAAGCCCCCAAAGGCCCTTGTTTTATGTATTCTTCCTTCCGATCAAGCTTGTAACCCTAGATAGTGGGGTTTTTAGCTCTCTTTTCAAGCCTCGAGCTTTGAGGTTTTTGTAATAATTTTTTTTTATATATAAAATCTTATTTTTATGCAATTTCATCTCTTTACATTATGCAATTTATTTTTCTTGCAATTAGGATAGTTTAATTTATGCAATTTAATTTTATGCAATTAGGTTAGTTTAAATTATGCAGTTTAAATTTATGTAATTAGGATAGTTTAATTTATGAAATTAGGGTAGTTTATTTTTCTGTATTTAAATTTTGCAAGTAGATTTAGATCATGTCTAGCTAAGCATCCCTTCTAGGGTTTGCGATGAAGCTAGATCATGAGTAGGGATTTTACATAGGATTCTTTCTTTTTCTTAGGGTTTCTTTTTCTTCCTCTTTTGCCAAGAATTTTTGATGAACTACAGTTGGGTCAGAGTTCCTTCATAGTTCATGCTTGATTCAGTGCATAGGAGGAGAAAACCCTAAGGGATCCTAGTTACTACTCCCCTGTAAAGAATCTTGATGGGTTATCGTTGGGCCTTAGTCCCTTCATAATCTATGCTTGGGAAAGACAAGAGGAGTAGTCGTTAGGATCAATAAGAAAAATTCTAGGTAGAATTCCCTAATCTAGATCTAGTGGATTCAAAAACCCTAGATCCTTAGTCTTATTGTCTTTAGCAAACAACTTTCGACTTTCGATTTTTGTTAAAGCTCGCTTGAGCATAGATTTGAAAATCATTTTTAAAACCAAGTCTCTGTGGGATCGACCCGTACTCGCTGGTCGTGCTACTCTGCACACCGTGCGCTTGCGGTTTTATTTACAAATTTTAAGATTTGAACATCAGGAGTCCTTCTCCACTTAAAACTATTTCATGTTGGATAAGGATCCAATTTAAATCGACCCAATCCCATTAGGTCAAAGGCAAGGTTAGCTCAAACACTTTGATCAAAACTAATTTAGGAACTTGGGTTAATACAATATGCTAGCATATCAAATTAATCCATAAAATTTATATTAAACTCTAATTAAATTAGATCAAGATCAAATCTAAACTGTGTGATCCATTGGATTCCAAATCTAGCCAGCAGTGGATCAAGACTTTTGACGTAATCCTAATCCGATGAGATTAGATCACCCGAAGAGTCCCAATCAACTTGGACTCTTTCAAATTGATTCTAAAATCAAATTCTTTTAATTTTAATGAATCTACAAGTTAAGATTGATATCTAGCAATATGTCATAACTAGCCAAAAGATTTAAAATTTTAATAAAAAATTATCAAAATATCCTTCAGTAGTAAGTTATCGTGTAATTCAATCTTTCAGTCAAACAATATCTCAAATGAGCTGTGGGTATGAAAATATGTCAAACCCAATCACTTATCATTATGTATCTTGATCTGAAGGTGATGATTCAGTTGATGATACATTAAAAATCTTTTTCTAATTATCATCCTGTTTTAGCTAAAGACTTTTGAATCACCGACCTATGAGATCATATAGGATGTTCGCTCCTCTTATTAGGAGTGACTGATTTCTTATTGATCACTCACAATTTTCATGCATTCTTCACTATATCTAGAACACCCAATATAAGGATCAAAGGATCAAGTTAGGTAGTGAACTAAAATATAGATCCATGTACACAAGGTACCATGGTGACCTCAGGTCTAAGAATCACTTATACAACTCTCATTAAAGAATCATCAGTTGACATGTAAATAAGACTCCATCTGATATTCTCTCGTAGGTCAATTCAGTGAACTCATTCTCTAATGAGCACCCATATCATTGTATTAGTGTCACCATACAAGTGGTTGTGAGATCAACCACCCTCATTTTTGGGCATACATAGGATATATCAGTCTCATCGGTATCATTGATATCCGACTCAATATACCAACGACTAAGAATATTTTTAGATTAGAGCTATCAAAGATTTAGATCTCACTAGCATGATCGCATCACGGCCCTAAAATCATTATCCGGATCTATGGGGTTCATTATAATCTTAAGAATAACAAGATGTAATATATAATGAATCAAAAATACTAATTTTATTAATAACATAAATGTTAATTACATGAGTCTGGAAGATAAATTACAATAAATATCCTATTGTATTACATATACGATTAACTTGTAGGGCATTATTCTTTCACCAACCCCCCATTGAGTTCTTCGATCCACCCATTCTAAGCCTAAAAGCTAGATTGATAGAAGAAAAAATGATAACAAGTAAGAAAGGGAAGAAGAAGGCAAAAATAGATGGACCGATGGATAAGCCAGCTAAGAAAGAAATAAGGATTGATGGAAAAGAAGACTTGGGATATGCTCGAGAAACCATCCTATGATTGGGTGTTTGGTGGAGACACCAGAAAAGCAATTGAGAATCACTGGTGGAGTCCTGGTCCTTGTGGGAAGAACGTTTTGATCAACACCACCACAACTTGGACAACACTTGTCTCTGATACCAATCACGCACCCTGGTACCACCTAGCTTTGATACCAATTCTTGAAGATTTGGTACCATTTGTTGCAACAAAAAGAAAGAAGAATAAAAAAAATATAATCAAATATGTGGGTCAGCCCAAAACTTACCTTCATGGGGCATGCAAGCTTCACTTATGCGAAAAAAACAAATATAAGAAAGAGAAGATTATACACTCTCAACTCTCATATACTAACCCTCTCTCTCAACTAGAAATACTCATCCATACAATGCTCTCAAAGATAACCCAAGGAGATCCTTTCACAGACCTACCGTACTAAGATCCTCGACATCCTTGGACACTTCTTGTGATGCTCTCAATCGCTACATCATGCCCCAGACTCTGTCCCTAGGCCACTCCCATAGCTATTCTAGGACACTCTCGACTGCAATTGATGCCCCTGATAGTCTCCTTAAGATGCACTCTCAGTCTCCCTAAGATGTTCTCCTGATCTCCCTGAGACATGCTCGGGTCTCCCTAAGATGCCCTCTCGATCTCCTTAAGATGCTCCCAGACCTCCCTGAGATCCATTAAGATGCACTAAGCCACGCTTCTCTCTACAGCCATCAGCCCTCTTTTATAGGATCAAAACCCTCTCCAAATGGAAGATAGTCCTAATTGAAGTCCACAACCATTTCTGACCGTCAGATCCCTTTCGCATGCTATCCTAGCCATCCGATTGTGCTTCTGCCCACCTAATCATGCCTGATCATGCCTGCTCGCTGCCAAAACCATTGGATTGCTCCCCGCAAGCCTCCTAGGCTGTTGGATCGCACAAATCAGCCTATAAGCCATGATTTTTAAACCTTGCACCGCTTTGATCCATGGCGGCCATGTGGACTGTGACTTCCCACATGGTCCACTGTGGACCGTGCCAAATCCACACTCCCCATGAGTCTGGTGCGCTCACCTGTGCCACACACCCATGCGCTCGTGCTGGACCAGCCGCACGCTCCTACGCACATCTGGGCCACGCATCCTGCGAGCCTGTGCGTGCCTGTAGCCATGCCCTCCTACGAGCACGTGCACACTACATCTCTGGGCCTATTTCTGAGCTTCTCACATTATGTGCTGTATGTTGGACTTATCTGCATCTGGTCTTCACAGCTATGGGTCAATTCGAGGTGCTTGATCCCAACAGAACACTGCTATCATAGTTTGAAGGGAGAAAAAAATGAGAGGTGATGAAGAGAGAGATGGGCCTCTATTTATAATTACTCTGGGCAGCTATGATCTTGCATCAGTTCGACCAGAGCCATCAGTTGGCTACCATGTGGCATTGTGGGATCAGCCAAATACGTCCCTCCGAATGGCACATTTATGGACACATCTCAAATAGCGCACTTTACGTTTCAAACCTATCACATCCATTAATAACCACCGCCTGGTGACCCTTCATCAACTGCACCAACCTTCTGACATGACATTTCGTCCGACCTAAGAGATGCAAATGCATCGTTCCACCTAAAGGAGCAAATGAAGGAAACTGATAGGCATTTCAAGTATGCTTTTCAAAAATTTTAACAGCGAAAGATATAAGATTAAATAATTTAATTGTTGCCTAGTAGAACAACCCAAGAGGGGAGGGTAAATTGAGTTTTTCAAAATTTAAGTAAATAATGTGCTGTTTTGAAAATTAGTAAAATATTGATGAGTGTTGAAATAGGATATACAGAAATATAAATGCAAGGAGAGTAAGAAAGAAGAATACAATAAAAAACACAACCGATGTATAGTGGTTCGGTGCCCTTTGCACCTACATTCACTCTCCAAGATCTACTTGAAAATTTTATAATAATCTTTCCAAGATTACTGCTAGTTAGTTTTCTAGGCTCACTATCCTAAATCTAGTGGTTTTACATCGGATCACGAACTACAACCAACAAACAAGCCAACCCTTAGCTTACACTCCAATTCTTAAGCTTGGATGGGCCTATCCCCTAGCTTTAAAATCCTATTGAAGCTAGTTACAACAAGAACAAAAGTAGAAAGACAAATGAAAATAAAACCTCTTTTAATAAGCAATAAAGTCGATGAAGCTCTTGGCTCTTCTTTTGTGGAAGCTTTTAGAGGAATGAGCTTGTCTTCTTACTAAAGAGAATATCTTAATTTGATGTTTCAATAAGTTGAAAATTGAATGCACTCTTTTTCAATGCTTTTTAGATTTTTTCTCTTATTTTGTGCTTCTCACTTTGATTTTGTTGTCTTGTCGCTTCAAAATAGTGTTGGAAGCACTGAAGTACTATTTTGGAGCCTCAAAAGTCATTTCTAGCCATTAGAATCCAAAATATAGTCGTTGGGGCCAAAATTGTACGGTTCTAAATTTTCTGCAGAACTAGCCATTGCGATTCGAGTTGACTCGACTGACTCTTGAGTTGACTCGATTGAACCTCGAGTTCACTTGACTATATTTCGAGTCGACTCGACTAGTTTGTGAGTCTTTTATCCCAAAAATTAGCTCTCTGTTGGCATATTGTGGCTGTGACTCTAGCAACTCGAGTCGACTCGACTTCTCAGCTTGGCTGAAATATTTTCTATTTTGAAACTCTGTCTTTTTCGACCATTGTTCACTTAAGTCAACTCACGTTCAACTTGAGTCAACTCGAGGGTGTGCCGGCTAAAACTTTTTCATGTCAAAATCTTTTTTGCATGCCTTCTAGCTTGAGTCAACTCGAAATAGCCTTGACTTGACTCGAGGTGCCCTCCACCAAATTTTTATGATCTTTTTCTATTTGAATTCCTCTTCAAATTCAACCTTTGAATATCTTCCTCCAGTCTTTTTTGAGATGTGTAACACACTTCGAAAGCTTCCAGATTTCTCCTTATTGATCTTAATTGCATCATTAAAATTTTTTTTTGATACTCTACAATTTCTCCTGAAACATGAACATAAAGAACATATTAGTCTAAATATATACTCAAATATTTTATTATTCATTAAAATCAATCCTTGAGATCAACATTAACCTAAAGAACATGCTTTAGATCTAATCTAAAACACCAACCCTAGGATCTATAACATGTTATATTGTATATATGAGATCTAAAAATAAAAACAGCATGCAAGATCATATCTAAACATGCACTAGTAGATCACATGTATACTATAGATCATATCTATATCAAGCATGAGTTCAAAACCTATCACCTGAGCATGGGTAGTAGATCACTGCATCTGAATCTTATGGTCTTGCTAGTTGCTCGCAGCCGCATAGGATGTCCGGCCTCTATGGATCGTCCACTCGAAGTTTTGTGCTGATCGATCTTCTTGGAAGTGCTAGCTCGCATGAAGATCCTGTTAATGGCTGATCTACTCCTTTCTTTAGATCTCTCAGACTCTTCCAAAATCAAAAACAGAAAAGGAGGATGTGGTGGTGCAAAGAGGGAGGAGAACTCTCTTCTCTTTTTGATTTTTCCTCACCCAAAAATTCTAGATTAGATTTAGATCTCTCACCTAAGAGGAGTGATAGGATCGTGATATTGTCGTTAGAACACCATGCTTATCAAATTAATTCTGACTTTTATAAAAATTAAAAAAATACATAGAAAGTAGCGAGTTCGATCGAATCTACAGAGAAGATAGGATTTTGATTTAAAATCTTTGATTTTATAAAAAAAATTGGGAAAAGTAATTTAAGTTGGAAAATAAAAATTAAAAATATGAAAAATAAATTAGATACTAAAATCTACTATTTAGATCCTACCTTCTACTTGCAATAAAAATAAATAACAAAAATTTAAAGAGTATAAATAAATTGGTACTAAGATCTACTAACTAGATCCTAGCATCTACTTGCAATAAAAATAAATAATAAGAATTTAAAGTACAAGAAAATAAATTTTGTATTAATTGAAAGTTGAAATTCAATTACAAAAAATTTAAAAGAACAATAAAATAAAATAAAACTGTAACAAAGATCGGAAGTTGATCGGCACAATCTTGTCAGGAAGATGGTTGACGACCACCTTTTCTTCTTTCGTACTCTATGGAACAAACTGACTTCTCTTCTTCTTCTTCTTTGGATCTAATCTTCGAGATGGTGTAGGCGTGGAGATAGCACAGAAACAAAGCTCAACTTCTAAGAACCTCCTTCTTAGAAGCCTTCTTTGCAACCCAAAGCCATGCTTGCTGCCCTCTCTCTATGCCTCTCCCACTCTTGGATGCTTTTTCTCTTGTAATTTGGAGTCTTTTTTATAGGCTTTAGGAGGGGAGGGATTTTTGTTGTTTACCGATGTGGGACTATAGGATGTCGCGTGCTGTGAAGAGTTTGAATTCTACTCGGTTTCGATACCTGAATCCCATTAAAATTCCTGGCTTTTATATTTGTACCAAAGTTTCATGCTCGCTGGTCTCGCTCTCTGTCTCATCGCGTCTGCATATCAGTCGGCATCCAAATCCACAGGCCTTTTGAAATGCTCCCAGGCGATCATGCTTGAACTGGCCCCACTCCATTTCCTCGTTCGTTTGAGTCCACATGCACCAGGCCTCTGTGAAACATGCGAAGGTGATCACCATGTCGCGTGACATGCCAGCATCTACTTTGCTTCAAACTCCCTTGGCTCCATGTGAAGCTCAGGCAAACCTTTTCTCCATTTTGAATCATATATGTCCCACATAATTCTCCTCTTCACAACAAGTCAACAGCCCCTTTTTCTTTTAAGGTTATGGGTCTACTTATTTGATTCCTCTTGTTTCCACTTACTGAGCCTCAGCTTCAAGCCACATGCCTTTTTTTTTTTAATTTTTTTTATTTATTAAATCCCTATCAGGCATCCATAAATTATTGTATGTCATACACCTAACAAGTCTGAATTTAGACATGAGCTTCATCTGTACGTGTTGAAGGGCCATTGCTGGTTGATTTGTGATTAATTTCTTATAATTAATTATTTTTGAAAAAAATATAAAAAATATCAAATATAAAATAATATAGCTTAAATATCAAAAATTTTAATACTTTTTATGGTATATTTGATGTACTGATCACACCCTCCAACTTGAACTTTACTTGTCCTCGAATAAAGAAAGAATTTAGAGTTAAGTATTGTTTAACTTAGAGTTTCGAATTTCACCAAATAATTTTAAAAAAGATCACTGATGTTCAGTAGAGCATGAGTGAGGTATATTATTGGGGTATTAATACTAATTAATGTAAGAGTTAAGCTAAGAATAATAAATTTTTTTAGAACTTTCTCTAAATTACCCGTACCTTTATCTCCAAATCATTAACCTTCATATGGATAAGTATATTATTATTTTTATCATTTATTTATTAAAAAATATCTTCACATTACTCACTTTTTGATGCAAACCATAATACTTACTTAGGTGAAGGAGCTCAGTTACTCGGTGGAAGATTAATATTTAGATTTTATTTTTATTTTTATTTTTTTAATATTGTATCACTATTGAGTGTCTTAACCCCTTAAGCTTTTTATTTGACTTATATAGCGAGTTTTCAGCCAATGACTCCCAATCCAGATGACTTTAGGGCATCAGGTATAAAATATCTCTCAAACTTACTCGAATCAAATAGACTACGAGTTAAAACTAGCTTCATAACAAAGCTTCTTTACCCTTCATACCTTTTGATACGAAACTCAATTCTTGCTTAGGCAAAGAAGCTCGGTTACTCAACATGAAGTACTTAAAATTTTTTTTTTATTTTTTTTATATATATGAAGAAATGTATAGTTATCCTACACAAGCCCATAGGAAGTAAACTCTTCTTTGATACTGATAGAAAAATTTAAAAATATTCAAAAAAAACTGTTTAAGTTCTAAACTTAACTCTTTATTGAGTTTTTTTAATACTTGATCCCTCAATATCTCACAAACTCTCTAGTCTGTGCATCATTTTTTTAAAAAAAAATATTTGATTTAACTCAATTCTTAAGTGTACTCAGGTGCTTAAATGCTAAATACTAACTTATTTCAGAACTTTAAAAATTTAAAATTTTTATTATTTTCTCCCTCCAACTAAATCGATATTGTCCTCAATAGAGTAAGAAAAATAAAGGGTGCATACAAAGAGAAAGAAAAAAGAGAGATGTCACATGATCCAGAAGTCTTTTCAAAATTTATTTTCTCTCCAACTTAGCCAATTTATCTTCAAATCTTTACAAAAGACACTAAGTAAGACTCGATTAACCTAAATCAAATGTAAAAGATATCAAAAAATAAAAGTTGGAAATGAAACTGGGTTATCTCCCAAAAAGTGCTAAGTTTACCATCTTCAGCTAGATCATGCAGATTCTTACCTCACCTATCTCGTGTCAAATATTGGATTGATAAATTTTAATAATTTTGAATTATCAATCTCAGGAAGATGGCCTATAATAAATTTCAGTATTTTATTACCAATCTCCAAAAAATAATTCATGACCCCATTCTTAGTTAGTTTCATCTTTCCAATATTAAGAAGATAATTTACAAACCCATTCACAGACCCTTATTTGTTGAGAACTTTTCCTATTTGTTCTTCTAAAATACTCATGAATTAAGTTTTTAGGTTAGGAGTTGAGTTCGATGTAATGGGTACTGAAAGTGTGTCACTTGATTCGAAACATGCATACTCAGGTGTGACCAAGGACAATTTTTGTTCTAGAGGAGGTGATTCTAAAGAAGAAGAATCGATTTTTAGGACAGAAGAAAATGGGATTCTTGATTTATATGTCTCGCATAACTCATCCACTTTCTTTTTTTCTTTATCTTTCTCACTCAAATCGGAACCAACATCAGTATCAGTTTCGAACTTAGATTCTTCTATTGGGTTAGTCTCAGTACTAACCTCTTCTTTCAAATTCTCATTTTGGCTAGCATCAGTACTAGCCTCACTCACCTAATCTTGGTAAGGGTCCTTAAGAATCCTACCACTTTTAAGCTCAAAGATTACTTTATCATTTTCAAATTGAGAATTTTTAGGTGGGACATTAGATTGATGACTAGGTCTAGGTGGTTGGTGGGTGGGTGGGTTATTTTTGAAATTCGATATTGGTTGGCTCGACAATTGACCTAATTCTCTCCTCATGGAAGACTCAGCTAATTGATCTATTTGTGCTTCTAGCCTAACGAGGGATTGCTATTGGATCATAATCATTTGTTGAAGTTGTTTAATCCTATCATCGACTAGAGGGGTCTGTTGAGGAGGTGGGTATGAAGGCTGATTGTAATAGAATGGCTGGGTAGGCTGACTAGGCTGACCTCTATTATAGGTATAGTTTTGATATTGAGGCCTATTTTGAAAGTTTTGCATTGAAAGATTTTGGGTTTGAGCCTGAGTCTGTTGGGATCTCCAAGAAAAATTGGGATGATTTCTCTAACTTGAGTTATATGTGTTTGAGAATGGGTCATTGATAGATTTGAAGTAACTTTGGACAGCTTGAACTTGTTCTTGGATAAAAGATAAAAACTATGCAGCCGTGGGACATTCGCTCACATGATGGGCTGGACTAGCCCAAATAGAATAAATCTTCTGATAATTGAAAGGTGGTGTGTATTGCACAGGAGATTATTGACCTAGGATTAAGAATTGATCTAATTTTTGAGCAAGAAGGTCGACTTTATCTAATTTTTAGGCTATCAAGTTCAAATCGGCCTTAAGACTAGAGTCAGAATGTTTGATCCCATAGAATGATGAAAATATCAATAGCTTATAGATGGAAGGAATAAAATATTTCTTCATCTACCTAGATGGTTCTCAGAATTTCTAGCCATTTAATTATCAGGTTTAATATGAATCATACGTTCAATTTTAGAATTAGGTTCAACTAGGTCAGGGTAAGGAGATCTCCTATCGTGCATATACCAGTGCAAACCCTAATGTGTGTGGTTCAAATTTTTTTTTTAAAGAAGAAAGGAGAAAAGAAAGGGAAGAAAGAGAAAAATTCTAAAGGTGAGAACCTTAAGAAAGCCTTAGACCTAAAGACAATAGATGAGAAGAATTAGTTATGGTTAAGTATTAATTACCATCAAGTTAGCAAGCAATTAAACCTAGATACCTATGGGTTTCTTAAACCTAATAGTTTGATGTAGAGTGGCTTAGCCTAAATGCAAATTAGATTTGTTCTCACTTCCTTTAACTAGCCAGGTAAGAGGTGGACTTATGGGGGTCCCCCAATTGCTTGCCTTAGACACCATTTAGATTGATCAGATAAGCTAACAAAATTAACTAAATAACCACGAGTCCACTTAGGCTTAGCCTTTGTAACCTCTTGCCTTAGACATCAGTTTCAAGGGTGAGTTCAAACTTACTTTACACTTGACTTCACCACAACACTCAAACTGAACTCAGTTAATCCTAGGGGTCAATATCTACTGAATTTTAATTGCGTTAGAGTTAATGTAGGATGCTGGTTGGTTATTTTTGGGCTAAGGAAGGGTGATGAAATATCCATCTTATCTTATTATGGGTGTTGTCCTTAAATTGATTTGAGATGAATATGCACAATCAATTTCAAACAAGGGGTTCTATGCAACTAAATTAGATGTATGAAACTAATTAAACATGAAAGCTTATCTTATCTCCAGCGATCACCAAAATTAAATCTAAGATAATGAATACTTCTAAACAATTAAGTTTCTACTCTTGTCATATGATTTTTATTAGATTTATATGGATGAATTTTAGGTTAATTTAAAAAAAAATAATTAATACTAAAAAAATAGTTAGGATTAGGGTTAGGATTGATCACATCAAATTGAAGCATTTCATCCTTTTTTTCTTCTTTTTTTTTTTATAAAAAGATAAAAAAATCAAAAAAATTAGTAAGCTATATTTATAAGAAAATCAAAGACATCAAATATTAAAATTGATGCCTTCCCTAGTAACGACGCTAAAAATTGATAGGATCGCAATGTTATTATTAGAACATCATGCTTATCAAATTAATTCAATTTTTATTAAAATTAAAAAAACATGTAGAAAGTAGCGAGTTGAGTCGAATCTATAGAGAAGATAGAATTTTGATTTAAAATCTTTGATTTTATAAAAAAATTAAGAAAAATAATTTAAGTTAGAAAATAAAAATTAAAAATATAAAAATTAAATCAGGTACTAAGATCTACTATTTAGATCCTAGCTCTACTTGTAATAAAAATAAATAAAAAAATTTAAAGAGTATAAAATAAATTGGTACTAAGATCTACTAACTAGATCCTAGCATCTACTTATAATAAAAATAAATAACAAGAATTTAAAGTGCAAGAAAATAAATTTTACATTAATTGAAAGTTAAAATTCAATTACAAAAAATTTAAAAGAATAATTAAATAAAATAAACTGTAACAAAGATCTGAAGTTGATCGATACAGCCTCGTCAGGAAGATGGTTGAGACCTCTCCTTTTCCTTCATACTCCATGGAGCAAACTGACTTCTCTTCTCCTTCTCCTTTGGATCTAATCTTTGAGATGGTGTAGGCATGGAGATAGTGTAGAAATAAAGCTCAGCTTCTAAGCACCTCCATCTTAGAAGCCTTCTTTACAACCCAAAACCATGCTTGCCGCCCCCTCTCTATGCCTCTCCTACTCCTGGATGTTTTTTTTCTTGTAACATGGGGTCCTTGTTATAGGCTTTAGGAGGGGAGGGATTTTTGTTGTTTACTGATGTGGGACTATAGGATGTCGTGTGTTGTGAAGAGTTTGAATTCCACTCGGTTTCGATACCTGAATCTTGTTAAAATTCTTAGCTTTTATATTTGTACCAAAATTCCATGCTTGCTAGTCTCGCTCTCTATTTCGTCGCATCTGCATATCAATCGACATCCAAATTCGCAGGCCTTTTGAAATGCTCCCAAGCGATCGCCCCTGAACTGGCCCCGCTCCACTTTCATCATAAAGTTACATCTTCTTTGAACTCCTGTGCTGTGATGAAGTCCTTAGAACTATGCTAGTATGCAATAAAGAGAGAATTTATCATATAGTTCTTAAACATATTCGTGATCAAATGATACGTCATTACAGGACGATGATGTTTATTGAGTGAAAGTCATGTGTGTCATATGGATTGGTTATCCTCTTAACTAAGAAGTGTGGTAACACTGGTATGGCATACAGATGAGATGTAAGAGTACATCGTCACTGAATAAGTGACTCACCTACTGAGCGTTCTGCTATCAAAAGCTGCTCATGAAGCACATGGGTATATATGTCCTTCAGACCCAAGATTATCATAGTGACTTGCAAGCAACTCACTGTGCTTTGGTACCAGACTATCTGAATTTCTAATGCAGTGATGGAAGGCAATTGGATACAGTCAAATACTTACGAAGTCTGTGTGTAGATCAAGATGGGATTGACCCCTCCAGATTATTGGAGTTGATGTATCACTGTATTTTAATTTAACAAAGCCTTGGCTAGGATAATCATTGAGATGGATTTGAAAGGTTGAAATATAATATGGATGAAGCAATCTCGGTTGATAGTTAACCTGAAACCATCCTAAAGTATTCAGGGTCAAAAGAATGAATTATGTGGTAACCATATGTATGGATTCTGAAATATTTTTTTATAATAATTCGACCTATCCGAACGTTGGAAACCATTGTTAGATGGTATCTTGATTAGTGTAGAAATTGGTTCATGTGCTACCGGCTTAGCATTTGAATCTATGGAGTCACGCACACAAGTCAGATAAAGTAGGAAAGAATTGGTTTATGTTTATAAGTCTAATTTGAAAGTACTTGACTTGATTGAACATATAAGCTAACTTGATTGAGAATTAAGTTAAAGATCAAATGAGATTGAAGGGTTGACTATGTCTAGCTAGCACTACACATAAGGCTCAAGTTTGATCCCGGGGATGAATAGTTTTTGATCTATGATCTATGGAGTATATGAAAGATTGGATTTAAATACTAATTAATTTTAGATTAGATCTAAATTAATTAAGCTCAATTGGATCTAAAATCTAAGTTAGATTTGGTACAAGAGTCCTAAAGAGTTTAGGATTGACAGTCTTTTAAAATTATTTCGAACCAACTTCGAATTAGATTCGAATTGGATCCATTTTGGATGAGATATGAGAAATCCTTCTTGCACTAGGAATCTCCTCTCATATGGGCCAACCAACATCAAGAATAGTGCTAGTTTGGAGAGTCTCATGTGGGTGAGAGATTAGGTGTAAAGTGATTGTCATATATGATGGCAATTCTATCTCATGTAGGAATCCTTCTTTCATGAGTATTGGACTGATTTAAATTAGATTTGAGTTAGGACTCCCATACTTATTGGATCATGAGAATCATCTATAAATAGAGAGGTTCTCTACCTATGGATGCATAGCAAAACAAATCAGATTGAGAGAAGAGAGAAAGAGAGAGAGGTGTGTGAAGAGAGAAGCTTTTCTTCTTCTCCTTGGCCTCTCTCCTTTGGTGCTGCCCCTGAAAGGAATATACGCTACAAGTCAATCGAAATTTATATTTTGATAGGCTTTTCTGACAATCTTCCACACTCATATAATTGATATTTTATAAATAAAAGGTGTTGCTCCAAGAATTGATTTTGAGTCCACATGCACCAGGCCTCTATGAAACGTGCGAAGGTGATCACCATGCCGCATGACATGCCAGCGTCTACTTTGCTTCAAACTCCCTTGGCTCCATATGAAGCTCCAGCAAACCTTTTCTCCATTTTGAATCATATAGATTCTGTTGGAGTTTTATGGTTTTATGCATGTATGATTTTGAAAAAAAAATATGTGACATAATTTAAAAATTTTCAGATCAAATCTAATTTAATCTAAGCATGCATAAAATCATATCTTCAAACAATAATCAGAATCATCATATGTGAGATAAGATTTAGATACAGAAATCAAATAGAGAAAAATAAATAAAAATATATCTGGACATGAATCAATCTTCAATGCGAATAGATGATCATGGATGTCCTTCGAAGGTCTCTTGTAGCCGCACAAGCGTCCGACCTCTATAAGTATCCATACGAGACTCTGATCTGAACAGAAGCCTTTTGATCTCATCAGGATGCTAGTTTCCTTACAGAGATCGCATCTTAATGGTTGAAAATCTCATGCCAAATCCATGGATGCCGCCGCTTCTTCCCTTATTTTTCTCTATGTCAATGCTCTAGTTTTTGGGCATCATAACCTGCTGGTCTTCCCTCCCAAACCATCCCATATAGGTGGTCTTTTATAGGCATTGGATGAGTTAGACTTTGGATAGAATTCAAGAGTCCAAGTAGCCTTGGACTCTTCCTATTTTGTGCTGCCCACACCAAGTATTTTTGCCTATGTTTACATGATAGAAAAGGGATGAAATCCCTTCTCTCTTGCACGTTAAATAAGAGGAAGAATCACGTTGAAAATCTGGTGAGTGTGGGTTGATTTGTGGCACACAAAATTAGTTGGCATGGAGTCCTTTTTGGTGCAAGGAAAGGAAGAGTTTCAAGAACATGGGACTCTTCATTACATGGCTGTTTTAAATCTAATTAAAATATCAATTAATTCTAATCATATTAGGACCAGATTAGACTCAAAAAGATAAAAATTCAAATCTGATTTGGAGCTCAATTAATTTAGATTGAATGTCTCATAATTGGAGGAGTCCTAGTCCAATTGGACTCTTTCTTGGTGCTTGAGTCAAATTCAATTTTAATTCTAATCCCATTAGGATTTGATGCAGCATGAAAATAAAGATTCCTAGTCCAATTAGGAATACATATATCCTAGTCTAATTAAGAATGGGGTCAAATCTAGATCCTAATTCAACTGGAACTAATCATCCAATCCTTTTGGGGTTATCCTATAACCCTATAGGATTGATCAAATGAAACTCAAAATGAGTCAAATTAAATTCAATCAAATTAGACATGATACAAGTCCCATTGCTCAATCAAATTGAGCCAATTAACAATCTTATTGCTAATTAATCTTCCTATAATTCACTAACTCTTTAATAAGTTATATAATGCAACATTTGCATTATATCAATTATTAATTAAATTGATAATCAAATTCTGTTACAATTCATAATCGTAATTCAACCATCTGATCAATCAAAAGTCTCTTTTGTGTGTGACCCCATAGGTTCTATTCTATCTCATAGTAAGATATATTATGATCTCTATCATAATATCATTGAAACTCTTTTCAATGGGTTGGAACAATTCTAACTCAGTCCACCAAGGATCATTGATCATCAAGATGATCCTTATGAGTCTCATAATCCATCAGTGACACCTAGCAGTATGTAGTGGTGACCCAACAGAATAAAAGATGAATCTCTAGGTGTAGTTAACACATGATACAATCCCTCTATCGTGAGTCCCAATCAGATGGCAGGTCATGGATAAATCATCAAACCTCAACATCGGTCATATGATAGATTCAATCAGCTCAAGTCCATATATGATTCTATGAAAACCTTTTTTCATCAATCATACTGCTATGGTCATAGACTTAAGGACTCAGCCTCTTAAATCTCATAGGAGTACTCCCTTTACTAGGACCGATAGATCCCATCTTGATGCATACCTCACTCCAACAGTAGACCAACTATTGCCAACATCCACTACAATGGCTCTTTGAGATCCATGTTGATGTGTCAGTCAAACTCCAGCAACCTCACTACGAGCAGTAGTGTCATCTCAGGTCAAAGGACCAGTCATACAACTACAGCATCGAGAAAGTCACTAACGAGTGAGCAGACATCCATATGACTTCTCATGTTGGTCACGCTCAGTGCTAGTTGTTCTCTAACAACCATCTGCACTCTCGCTCCAGTGTCTCTGCACTGCAAACTTGAGACCCATCTATTCGAAGGAAGCGATCCATGCACTGATTTATCTGGATCAATCACCATCCCCATGATGATCCTATGACCAGGAGTAATTTAAGAATTAAGCATCAATGACGCATGCCTCAAATTTTTAATTTTTTGAGAATATGTGTCATCATCTTGTTAATCCCTTGGATGATTTATGGACACATAAACATGAATTGTAATATAACTATCCAATAAGTATAAATTATGTCCTAGAGATATACAATATGTCAGTCAAGATTGGCTTCTAGGACATACATCCAACAATCTCTCACTTGCACTAAAGCCAATCTGTCATGTACCAAGCTCTATCTTCACAAGACAAGCTTTTAGTCTTAGGTTGGCTAAGTGACTTACTAGTAGGTCATCCACATCATATATAGAGTTTGCTCTCTGTACCTTTATGTATTTTTACTTGAGGTAGTCGCATGTTCTACTATTTTATGTGCTTGGATATCTGGTGAGACCTAGGCTCCTTAGCAAGGGCTATAGTGCCATTATCCTTGCAGTATAGTGTCACGACATCTAATGACATGATAACCTATTCTGCAACTAACATTAAAGTCAGAATGCAACCTACACATCTATAGTGTACTCAGCTTCTATTGATTGATTATTTAGAACCCTTCCAAAATATTGACATAGGAACACACCCTATGATATAGATATTTTACAATCAATATCAGACATAAAATCTGAATTAGTGTATCCTCCCACTCCTAGCTTGATCCTTCTCCAAATTAAGAACATATCCTTAGTTCTTCTCAAGGATTTAGGGTCATTTTCACAGCAATCCACCACTCGCAGCCTGAATTCAACTGATATCTACTCGTGACATTCACGGTATTATTTATATCAGTTCAAATACATTACGACATCGACTATGCTTGAGAGGGTAGCAGACCCCTCTCTGAGATTTCTATGCTCAACTCTTTCAGCATTCAGTCTTTGTACTTTATCTGTGAAAACACAAGCATCCAGTTGCATCTATCTCTATAGATCTTTAGGATGCCTGCTTTATATTTTTCATGAAAAAATCTATATTCAACCATATTTTAATCGATGTCAATTTTGGATACTCCCACTATCCCTTTTGAAAGCTACATAATTTCTTATATCTGATGAAATAATTTGATCATATTAACGTAATGACAATTCTAACTCCAAGATTTTTATAAACTTTATGATCTTCTATCACAAGAAGTGAAATTCATAAGCTATTCTATACAAAAATCTTCAGAAGGTCTCTTCTCAGGAAAGCTATTTCACATCTCTTTCTTGAAGCCGATGTCCCACATCGCTCGTTGTAGGTTTTGGGATCATCTCTATGCTCCTCATCTCTCATGAGAAAATAACTTTCTCTACACCCTCTGTAAAGCATACCCAAGTACCTTTCGAGAGGATAGGAGATCGTACTATATGTACGAGGTGGAGGAATATACATCTACTGGCTCATCATGATCAATAGGTTCTTAAGGTCCCAAGGCTCACTGCTCTTCAGAGACACCCTCTTTGAACTAAACTTTCCTCCCACTACTTTATCCTGGTCAAACAATTTTCCAAGATGATAGCATGTCGGGTTACAATCACATTGTAATCCCATCAGAAAGTAATATCCCAAACTCTTTTAGGATGAGCTTTATAGATCTTTCCTCTAACAGATCCACCTACTGTCCTAGACACAGGCTAGACATCCTCAAATCTCAGAATAACTAAGATTCAGTTCTCACCATGCCATATCTCATATGGTGTGGTAGGAATAGGTTTAGAGAGAACCCAATTCTATATAAATAAAGCACGTCCCTAAAGAAATATAAATAAGTCAATGAAGTTTATTATGGACCAGACCATATCTCATATAGTCCCATGACTCTTCTTATCTTATTGAGCTGCGATGTACTAAGAGCAGTCTAATATGAAACCATGCCATATCTCATATGCAAAGTAGAGATAACTCCTTGGTTAGCATATCATATGAGCTACACACATCAAATATATACAAGGATAAGTATCTTAGTGGTCCTTTTTCTCTTGTCCCACAAGAGTAGCTTAGTCATATTTTTTTAAAGAGATGATACACAAACTAAATTTGACTTAGCAGTTAATAAGCCCAAAGGCCCATAATTCTTCCAATTTGTTAATTATTTCTTCTCCAATTTGACTCAGCCTAAGGATCCACATATACTTTAAGGTTCATCTGAAATCTGGATCTTTCGGATCCAATGACATTCACTGATTGCTCAATTAAGTTTACATATGCATCACTATGCAAATGATAGAGACCATCTCTCATCACTAAATCCAAATAATGATCACAAAGGATACATACCCATGGCCACAATAGCAACTATGGCCCTATAGCTAATTTAAGGGTTACTTCCTCAGCCCTCTATTTTTCTATCGACTCTACATTAGAGTCCATAGCTCAACAGAAAGAAGAAAAAATTATAAGGATAACATTGAGCAATCTTGACATGCCTACTCTAGGCATGTCTTTGTTTCTTTAGGCTCTCCAGGTATTTGCCTTTGCACTCTTTCAAGGTTTCTTTATTATCAACACTTTAACCAATTCAGATAAGGTGCCATAATGGTCTTTTATATGGTAGCTTACCATAAACTATCTATATAAACTAATCACAGATTGCAGGATCAAATCCATAAGCAATTTCTCGTGCATGATCATGTCGAGCTTTTTAAGCTCCTTAATATCCTTGATCATTATCAAATAATGATAATGCATCACATGCACTGTGCAACTCTGATCATCTCACAACACTTATAGATGAATCAACATATCATAGGCAGTGAATATATGCTCATGCATAGCACCTATCTTAATTATCATTGTCCATCCACTCATCAAGTATAGCTTGTTGACTATGGGTTGGATGAGTTGTAATATTAGAATAACCTGGTAGAGAACATAGCTTAATTTTCTAAAGTTAAGAATAATTCTTAAATTTGTGAGCCAGTCTATGTACTCGATTTTGGTTAATCGATTGATATCTAAGATTTAAGCTAGAGGATTGGAAGCTGATACAATAAACAGCAGAGAGCAAAGATTTTAATTGGATGTTTATACTTCTTTTATGATTTGCACTAAGGACTTTTAGATATAAAAAGAGACTTCTACTATTTTATCAGATCTTCCACACTCTCTGGATGGAGAAATGAAAACTCTGACACGATAATTAAGTTTCTAGTGGGTGTTGCGATCTCACCGATGCCGTGCACTTCACCTAACAGTTATTAGTAACACAAATAAACACCGATGCGTGGACAACTCTTTGTCCAGATACTTCTCAAAGCATGTTGTAGCCACTTGATCTCTAAGTCATGTGGGCTCACCTAACAGTTATTACCCATACTCTTTAGTTAAGTCAGACCCACTGTTCATAAGTAGGCGCAAAGCCATCTTGGGTCGTCCAACTCCATCTTTACCCCACAGTAACTCTTTGCTAATAGAGTGGTTGCGTGTTTCCAATGCAACTGAATCACTGTGACCAGCCGAGAATAATCAACGCCAGTAGCACACTCGCACATCTATAATGGTGGAAGACCTTGAACTTAATATTTGGTGGAGAGATTTGGATTTAGGTCTCATCTAATCAGTCATCACATGATTGATGTAATTGGCATGGGCTTAATCAAACCACCAAGCAACCATAATTGATACTCAATCTTTCAAATTGGCTAGGTAAGTGAAGATTGGTGGAGGTCCCCCCGTTGCTTTTTTTAAACACCAATAAATTGATCAGGTAAGCAAACGAAATCAATTAAATAACCACCTTTCAGTTACTTGCCTTAGACACTAATTGGATAATTAATCCGAATAGCTTAGCTTAGGTGAATTAGACTCGAGCCACAGAGCCAAATTAGGTCCTTGGGTTTAATCGATTCTACATTTGGATGTTAATCAATTCGATTAACAACAATTGTATGATCTTAAGCTCTATTGATCTTATCTTAATCAACACTTGACTTGGTTTAATCAATTGCTAAATCGATTCTAACCCAATGTGATCAAATTAGAAATCTTTTGATGTAATCTAATTACATAACCTAATTTGATCTACCCATGACCAATTTCTTATGCACAAACACTAATTTCAGATCTTAAATCAATATTTTCATATCTAAATTCTTTACATGAAGTATAAATTTTGAGCTCAAAATAATTTCAGATCATGCACACAAGTATTTATCATATACATAAACAAGTTCAGATCATAGAAATAAATTTCAGTCCTAAACTTACTTTCATATATCACATATATGAATCAAAATAGATCTCAAAACTTCTTTCAGATCTAAATAACAAAACATATATCACATATATGCTGCAAAATCAGATTTAAAAATTCAATCTAATTGAAAATATTAACATCATTCTAAGACAACTATACAGCATAACAAATTATGCTCGAGCAACCTTATATCAGAACGACATCAAAACCTTTCAGATCTAAAATTTTTTACTACAAATTTTAAATCTAAATCTAAATCTCATGCATATAATATGGAGCTGATACCACTGTTGGAGTTTTATGGTTTATGCATATATGATTTTGCAAAAAGAGTACGCGATGAAATTTAAAAATTTTCAAATTAAATCTAATTTAATCTAAGCATGTATAAGATCATATCTTCAAACTATAACCAGAATCATCATATGTGAGATAAGATTCAGATACAGAAATTAAATAAAAAAAATAAATAAAAATATACCTGGACATAGATCAATCTTCAACGTGAACAGATGATCATAGATGTCCTTAGAATGTTCCTTGCAACCATACAAGCATCCGACCTTTACGGGTATCCAGACGAGACTCTGATCTGATTAGAAGCCTTTTGATCTCATCGGAGTGCTAGTTTTCTTACAGAGATCGCATCTTGACAGTTGAAAATCTCACGCCAAACCCATGGATGCCGTCCCTTCTTTCCTTATTTTTTTGCATGCCAATGCTATGGTTTTTGGGCATCATAACCTACTGGTCTTCCCTCCTAAACCATCCCATATAGGTGGCCTTTTATAGGCATTGGATGTTTAGACTTTGGATAGAATTCAAGAGTCCAAGTAGCCTTGGATGCTTCCTATTTTGTGCCACCCACACCAAGTATTTTTGCCCATGTTTACACGGTAGAAAAGAGATGAAATCCCTTCTATCTTACATGTTAAATAAGAGGAGGAATCATGTTGAAAATCTGGTGGGTGTGGGTTGATTTGTGGCGCACAAAATTAGTTGGCATGGAGTCCTTTTTGGTGCAAGGAGAGGAAGAGTTTTAAGAACATGAGACTCTTCATTACATGGCTGTTTTAAATCTAATTAAAATATTAATTAATTCTAATCATATTAGGACCAGATTAGACTCAAAAATATGAGAATCTAAATCTGATTTGGAGTCTAATTAATTTAGATTGGATGTCTCCTAATTGGAGGAGGAGTTCTAGTCCAATTGGACTCTTTTTTGGTGCTTAAGTCAAACTCAATTTTAATCCTAATCCCATTAGAATTTGATGCAGCATGAAAATAAAGATTCTTAGTCCAATTAAAAATGCATATATCCAAGTCTAATTAAAAATTGGGTCAAATCCAAATCTTAATTCAACTGAGACTAATCATCCAATCCTTTTGTGGTTATCCTATAATCCTATAGGGTTGATCAAATCAAATCTAAAATGAGTCAAATTAAATCCAATCAAATTGAACTTGATACAAGTCCCATTGCTCAATCAAATTGAGCCAATTAGCAATCTTGTTACTAATTAATCCTCCTATAACTCACTAACTCTTTAGTAAGTTATATAATGTAATATTTGTATTAGATCAATTATCAATCAAATTGATAATCAAATTTTGTTACAATTCATAATCATAATTCAACCATCTGATCAGTCAAAAGTCTTTTTTGTGTATGATCCTATAGGTTCTATTTTGTCTGGTAGTGAGATATATTATGATCTCTATCACAATATCATTGAAACTCTTTTCAATGAGTTGGAACAATTCCAACTCAGCCCACCAAGGATCATTGATCCTCAAGATGATCTTTATGAGTCTCACAATCCACTAGTGATGCCTAGCAGTATGTAGTGGCAACCCAGTAGAATAAAAGATGAACCTCTAGGTGCTGTTAACGCATAATATAGTCCCTCTATCATGAGTTTCAATCAGATGATAGGTCATGGATAAATCGTCAAACTTCAACATCGGCCATATGATAGATTCAATCAGCTTGAGTCCATATGTGATTCTATAAATTTTTTTTTTCATCAATCGCACTGCTATGGCCATAGACTTAAGGACTCAGCCTCTTAAATTTTATAGGACTACTCCCTTCTGCATGGGTCGATAGTGTTAGATATGTGCCCTAGATGCCAGATTGGCTGACACATTTCTGTACTAATCTAAGGGTAAATTTATAATTTTGACTATAAATAAATAAAAGGGTTATTCTACTATCACATTATGTATATTATGTCTGTGATACATTCTTTGAGTTAGTAGGAATGTTAATTCATATTTTCAAGAGTTGAAAATTTAAGGCATGAATTTACATAACTAACTCATAAACAACTCCTGACCATAGGATCATCACGAGGATGGTGATCGATCTGGAAGGTTGGTGTTTGATCGCTTTCTTAGAGTAGATGTATCTTGAGTCTACGGTGTGGAGAACCAGAGTGAGAGTACAGGTATTTGTTGAGAACGAGAATACTGAGCGTGACCACCTCGAGCAGTCATAAGAAAATCTACCTTCTCGTCGATGACTAGCTCGATACTGCAGCTGTGTGTCTTGTTCTTTGATCTGAGGTACATCGATAGTTCACCTTGAGTGTGTTATAGTTTGACTATACCATAACTCGATCTCCTAGCCATTCAGAACCTTAAGGTGTATGTTGGCCGTAGCATATTCATTGTAGGAACCAGATTGCACCAAGATGGGATCTATCAACCTCGATAGATAAGAGTAGTCTTATGATGATCGAAAGATTGAGTCCTTAAGCCCATGGCCATGGTAGAGTGAAATAATGAAAAAAAAAAATTCATTAAGATTTCACATCGGACTTGGATCGATCGATTGATTCATATGACTGATGTTGGGTTTGACAAGTTCACCTTAACCCTAATTCAATTGGGACTCATGATAGAAGAACTCAATCACACAGGTAGCTGCACCGAGAGGTTCATCTTCATTTCTGATGGGTTGCCACCATATACTGCTAGGTGTTACTGATGGATTTTGAGAGCAATTAGAATGATCTTGATGATCGATCATTCTAATTGTCTGAATCAGAAGAGTTCTGGTCCATCGAAAGGAGTTTCGATGATGTCGATGATGAGATCATGACATGTCTCATTACCATATGGAAATGAATCTAACTGGGTCACACAAATAAGAGTTAGGGTCTGGATGTCATCAATTGAGCTAGCCCAGTTTGATTGATTTGGATTAGATCCAATTAGGTTCAAAAAAATCGTGCTAGCACACGATTGAGCCTAACTTTCTCCTCATGTAATCTTTTCTATCTTGACTGAGCCAAATGTGATTTGACTCACCTAGAGAACCTTGAAAAGATTTCTCACAGTCTGACTAGAGCCAGTCTAGCTCAGAAATGACTTGTCTTCATTCATGAGATGAATGTACGACAACACCTGCTAATTCCTGTCACCTGCCATTTCCGTTTTAGGACATTGCTCAAACGTTGATCCATGGACCTTGGACTGAAGGCCACTTGGCAAGAGGTCATTGGAGATTTTTTATGGTGTGTCCACCTACTAAATTGGGCCTCAAAGTGAGTGCCATATTCAGATTGGGCATGCACCCCAAGTGGATAAGGATAGAGTCTCATGAGATGAGGACTCTGATCCCTTGATCAACTTGGACTGTGGGGCGCAAATCTCACTGTGCTTATCCAGTGTTGGTGCCAACAGTAGGAGGGATTGTAGGGATTCTTATCTGATATGATCAGATAACATCACTCCATCAATCAAAATTTTTCCAGAATTAATTAAAATTTTTTGATTGATCGAATGATGTGGCACTGCATGATGCAGCAGGGTCTATTTAAACCCTGTCTGTGCCTAGGGATGTGAGACTCTATGCAATAACTAGCAAAAGCCTGAATCCTTTCCACTTCTCTATACCCCCTCTACTTTTTTTCCTCCTCTCTTCATATCCAAGAGGTTGGGCATCCATCTGGTGCTTGTCCAAGGTGTGGTGGCTTCCTGATTAGAAGGCTGTAAAGATTTATCGAGAAGCTGCTGCTCCAGCTTTAGAAGATCTTTTGAAGATCTTCCAGATCAGATCCAGATTTGATTTTTGGTATAAAAATTTATGAGGAGAAGATGATCCAGATCCTGCTCAAGTAGATATCGATAGAGGCCAGGCGACTGCATGGCTATTTTAGAACCTCGAGCATTGCTGCAATCATCTACAGGGTAATCTGGTTACCCTAGAGTTATTTCTCTATTCCTCATATTTTTAAATTTAATTTTAGATTTAATATCAGATAATAGAAATTAGATCTAATAGATCTTAGATCTAAAATATTGTAGAATAATTTTTTTTGAAATATTCTACCCCAGATCTCATTAGATCTGGAAGATCCTACAAGAAAAAACCGATTTTT
>NC_026001.2:77876830-77994807 GCF_000442705.2 Elaeis guineensis | reverse complement strand
TGTGGCGCAAGGTGGAATCCTAGTCTTACTAGGATTCTATCTTATGACTTATTTTAATTTGGTTTCTCAAACCAAATCAAACCAAAATTAGATCAACCTAATTAAAATAGATCTTAACCCAATTAAAAACCTAATTTAATCAGATTAAATTAGATTTAAATCTGATTTAATTTTCTAATCAAATTAGAAATTAGGTTGACCCAAGTCCTAGTTGAACTAGGACTAGTTTTCCTTGCACTTGGCTTATCCAATAAACCAATTGGACTTGATCCAATCAAGCCCAAAATGAATCTAATTAAATCATATTTAATTAGACTTAATCTCAGCCCATTGGCTTAATCAAATTAAGCCAATTAGCAATTGAATTGCTAATTGATCCTCCTACAACACTTGCACTAGGTTAAATGCCAATCGTATTGATCATTTAACCCTAGAACGATTCTTAATCATAGATTCAACCATACGATCGGATCATGAACTCTAATGTGTGTGACCTCATAGGTCGAACCTAAGCCGGTAGCATAGGAATAATTTCTGTACCAATCGAAGTGACCATCTAGCAATGGTACCCGACGATCGGATAGGTCGAATGTGTAGAACAACATCCTTAGAACCCATGCGGATATAGTTTTCATATAAATTCATCCCCTTGACCAAAATGATCATAGGACACCCCAGAGTTCAACTGTCAACTCTGATCAGGTTGTCCACATTGTATTTCAAAATATCAAATCCATCTGATGGATTACCCTGGCCAAGGTTTTGCTAAATTGAAATACAGCGACTCATTCTTCTCCAACTCTTGGAGTGGTCAATCCCATCTCGATCACACTCTGACTTCGCAAGTACTTGACTGTGTCCAGAAGCCTTCCGTCTCTGAATTAGAAATTCAGTTAGTCCAGTACCAAAGCACAGTGAGTTGCTTGCAGTCACTGAGGCGATCTTAAGTCTAAGGGACACTTATACCTATATCCTATCAGAGACATTCTCGATAGCAGAATCCTCTAGAGTTGTCACGTTCAATGACGATGTACCTTACATCTCACCTGTATGCCATACCAGTGTCTCCACACTCCTTGGTTAAGAGGACAACCAACCCATATGGCCTACAGCGACCTATGCTCGATAGAAGCTGTCGTCCTTATTAACAGCTTATCATTTGGTCATGAATAGTTTTAAGGACTAATCGATAAATACTCTCTTTATCGAACTTAAATAGTTCTAAGGACTTCATCATAACAATGGAGTTTTATTAGAAGATGAAAGCTTATGATGAAGATGCCAAATATATTTTATTTATTAACAAATCAATTACAATACTTGGTTGCTCAACCGTCAACAGCTTGACGATTGACTTTTTGGGATACATTTCTCAACAGATAGACCCTATCTCATTAGGTCAAAAACAACTGATTTAGTTAGCTCAAACACTTTGATCTAAATCAATTTAGGAACTTGGGTTAATACAATATGCTAGCATATCAAATTAACCCATAAAATTTATATTAAACTTTAACTAAATTAGACTAAGGGTAAATTCTAAATATGTGATCCATTAGGTTTCAAATCTAGCCAGTAGTGGATCAAGATTTTCGATGTAACCCTAATCCGATTAGATTAGGTCACCCGAAGAGTCCCAATCAACTTGGACTCTTCCAAATTAGTTTCAAAATTAAACTCTTTAATTTTTATAGTCTACAAGTCAAAATTGATATCTAGCAATGTATCATGGCTATCCAAAAGATTTAAAATTTTGGTAAAAAAAATACTAAAATATTTTTCAGTGGTAAATTTCATGTAATTCAATCCTTTAGTCAAACAACATCCAGATGAGCTGTGGGCATGAAAATATGTCCAACTCAATTACTTATCTTTATGTATCTCGATCTGAAGGTGATAATTTAGTTGATGATACATTAAAAATATTTTTTCAATTATCATCCTGCTTTGGCGAGGACTTCCAAAATCACCGACCTATGAGATCACATAGGATGTTCGCTCTCCTTATTAGGAGTGACTGATCTCTTATTGATCACTCACAACCTCCATACATACTTCACCATATCCAGAGCATCCCATACAAGAATTAAAGAATCAAGTTAGGAAGTAAACCAAAAGATGGATCCATGTACACAAGGTACATGGTGATCTCAGATCAAAGGATCCATTCACACTAACTCACTAGAGAATCATTAGTTGACATGTAAAGAAAGTTTCATTTGATATTCTCTTGCAGGTCTATTCAGTGAACTCATTCTCTAATAAACATCCATATCTTTGTATTAGTGTCACCACACAAGTGATTGTGAGATCAACCACCCTTATTTCTGAGCATACATAGGATATGCTAGTCTTACCGGTATCATAGATCTCCAACTCAATAAATCAATAACTTAAAATATTTTAGGTCATGGCTATCAAGGATTTAGATCTCACTGACGTGATCTCATCATGCCCCTAAAATCATTGCATGGACCTATGGGGTTCATTATAATCTTAAAAATAATAAGATGCAGCATATAATGAATTAAAAATATCTATCTTATTAATAATATAAATATCAATTATATGAGTCTGAAAGATAAATTATAATAAATTTCTATTTATCCCATATCTGATTGGCTTGTAGAGCATTATTCTTTCAATCTTCCACTTGCACTAAAGTCAATCGCCCCTATACTTGATACCCATGCTATCAAGGTGCGGTCAATGCTACATTGACAAGACCTTAGTGAATGGATCCGTTATACTGTTCTTGGTGTCAACTCACTCCACAATCACATCGCATCTTTCGACTATCTTCCAAATGAGGTAGAACCGTTTTAGGATGTGTTTGGATTTATGATAAGACTTTGATTCTTTGGCTTGAGCAACTGCCCCAGTATTATCACAATAAAGGGACACTGATTGTTCAATCCCTGAAACCACATTCAATTATGTGATGAATTTTTTCATCCAGATGGCCTCCTTAGTAGTCTCACTAGCAGCAATATACTCAGCCTCAGTGATCGAGTCAGCAACAGTTTGCTATTTAAATTTTTTTAATTTACTACACCACCATACAGAGTGAACATATATCCAGATATAAATTTACTATCATCCGGATCAGATTGAAAATTAAAATCTGTATAACCTTTCAGTTTTAAATCAGATCTACATATATTAGAAAATATCTCTAGTCCTTCTCAAGTACTTGAGTATATTTTCACAGCTTTTCAATGATCCTTCTTGGATCAGCATGAAATCTACTTACAATGCCCAAGGCATAAGCCACATCAGGTTTGGTACATAACATAGCATACATAATTGATCCTACAGTCAAAGCATAAGGAGTAGAACTCATTTATTTCTCTCTTCAAGTGTCTTAGAAGATATTTTCTTAGAGCATTGTATGCCATGACCTATGGGCAAGTAATCTCTTTTACTTCCCTCCATGTTAAACCTCTTCAACATAAGGTCAATGTACCTAGACTAAGACAAGCCTAGCATCCTTTTTGATCTATCCCTATAGATCTTTATACCAAACATAGGATGCCTCATCCAAGTCTTTCATGAAAAGCTTTTATGATAGCCAAGTCTTGACCGATTGCAACATCAAGATATCATTTCCAATGAGCAGTATGTCATCCACATATAAGATCAAGAAGATAATAGCACTCCCACTAGTCTTCTTGTACACACAAAGTTCATCTATATTTTTGATGAAGTCAAATGATTTGACCATCTCATCAAAATGGATGTTCCAGCTCCTTGATGCTTGTTTAATCCATAAATGGATCTATTCAGCTTGCATACATGATTTGCTCTCCTACTAGAGATACATCCTTTTGACTGAGTCATATAGACTTCTTTCTCAAGATTTTAATTAAGGAAGACAGTCTTGACATCCATCTGTCAAAACTCATAGTCGTGGTATGCTGCAATAGCAAGCATTATCTGAATAGACTTGAGCATGGCTACTGATGAAAAAATTTCTTCATAATCAATACCTTATTTTTGTCTGAAACTTTTTGCCACTAGTCTGATCTTATAGGTCTCTATTTGGCCATCTACTCCAATCTTCTTTTTGAAGACCCATTTATAGCCTATTAGGGTCACACCTTCAGGCACATCAACCAAAATCAAACTTGGTTGGTATACATGGAGTCCATTTTGGATTTTATAGCATTGAGCCATTTGTCAGAGTCACTGTTAGATGTGTGCCCTAGATGCCAGATTGGCTGACACATTTCTGTACTAATCTAAGGGTAAATTTATAATTTTGACTATAAATAAATAAAAGGGTTATTCTACTATCACATTATGTATATTATGTCTGTGATACATTCTTTGAGTTAGTAGGAATGTTAATTCATATTTTCAAGAGTTGAAAATTTAAGGCATGAATTTACATAACTAACTCATAAACAACTCCTGACCATAGGATCATCACGAGGATGGTGATCGATCTGGAAGGTTGGTGTTGATCGCTTTCTTAGAGTAGATGTATCTTGAGTCTACGGTGTGGAGAACCAGAGTGAGAGTACAGGTATTTGTTGAGAACGAGAATACTGAGCGTGACCACCTCGAGCAGTCATAAGAAATCTACCTTCTCGTCGATGACTAGCTCGATACTGCAGCTGTGTGTCTTGTTCTTTGATCTGAGGTACATCGATAGTTCACCTTGAGTGTGTTATAGTTTGACTATACCATAACTCGATCTCCTAGCCATTCAGAACCTTAAGGTGTATGTTGGCGTAGCATATTCATTGTAGGAACCAGATTGCACCAAGATGGGATCTATCAACCTCGTAGATAAGAGTAGTCTTATGATGATCGAAAGATTGAGTCCTTAAGCCCATGGCCATGGTAGAGTGAAATAATGAAAAAAAAAATTCATTAAGATTTCACATCGGACTTGGATCGATCGATTGATTCATATGACTGATGTTGGGTTTGACAAGTTCACCTTAACCCTAATTCATTGGGACTCATGATAGAAGAACTCAATCACACAGGTAGCTGCACCGAGAGGTTCATCTTCATTTCTGATGGGTTGCCACCATATACTGCTAGGTGTTACTGATGGATTTTGAGAGCAATTAGAATGATCTTGATGATCGATCATTCTAATTGTCTGAATCAGAAGAGTTCTGGTCCATCGAAAGGAGTTTCGATGATGTCGATGATGAGATCATGACATGTCTCATTACCATATGGAAATGAATCTAACTGGGTCACACAAATAAGAGTTAGGGTCTGGATGTCATCAATTGAGCTAGCCCAGTTTGATTGATTTGGATTAGATCCAATTAGGTTCAAAAAAATCGTGCTAGCACACGATTGAGCCTAACTTTCTCCTCATGTAATCTTTTCTATCTTGACTGAGCCAAATGTGATTTGACTCACCTAGAGAACCTTGAAAAGATTTCTCACAGTCTGACTGGAGCCAGTCTAGCTCAGAAATGACTTGTCTTCATTCATGAGATGAATGTACGACAACACCTGCTAATTCCTGTCACCTGCCATTTCCGTTTTAGGACATTGCTCAAACGTTGATCCATGGACCTTGGACTGAAGGCCACTTGGCAAGAGGTCATTGGAGATTTTTTGTGGTGTGTCCACCTACTAAATTGGGCCTCAAAGTGAGTGCCATATTCAGATTGGGCATGCGCCCCAAGTGGATAAGGATAGAGTCTCATGAGATGAGGACTCTGATCCCTTGATCAACTTGGACTGTGGGGCGCAAATCTCACTGTGCTTATCCAGTGTTGGTGCCAACAGTAGGAGGGATTGTAGGGATTCTTATCTGATATGATCAGATAACATCACTCCATCAATCAAAATTTTTCCAGAATTAATTAAAATTTTTTGATTGATCGAATGATGTGGCACTGCATGATGCAGCAGGGTCTATTTAAACCCTGTCTGTGCCTAGGGATGTGAGACTCTATGCAATAACTAGCAAAAGCCTGAATCCTTTCCACTTCTCTATACCCCTCTACTTTTTTTCCTCCTCTCTTCATATCCAAGAGGTTGGGCATCCATCTGGTGCTTGTCCAAGGTGTGGTGGCTTCCTGATTAGAAGGCTGTAAAGATTTGTCGAGAAGCTGCTGCTCCAGCTTTAGAAGATCTTTTGAAGATCTTCCAGATCAGATCCAGATTTGATTTTTGGTATAAAAATTTATGAGGAGAAGATGATCCAGATCCTGCTCAAGTAGATATCGATAGAGGCCAGGCGACTGCATGGCTATTTTAGAACCTCGAGCATTGCTGCAATCATCTACAGGGTAATCTGGTTACCCTAGAGTTATTTCTCTATTCCTCATATTTTAAATTTAATTTTAGATTTAATATTAGATAATAGAAATTAGATCTAATAGATCTTAGATCTAAAATATTGTAGAATAATTTTTTTTTGAAATATTCTACCCCAGATCTCATTAGATCTGGAAGATCCTACAAGAAAAAAACCGATTTTTTCTTCAACTGGTATCAGAGCCAGGTTGATGGCTTTATTTCAGATCTAATTTAGATCTATTTTTTTTTTATTTATTTGATATTAATAGATTTTAGATATCATATCATATATGATAAGATCTAAAATCAAAAAAATTTAAAATTAAATCTAAGTAGATCTAACATGTATGAGATGCATGACTAGACTAGGAGTGGTTTGATCTATGAATAGTCTTATAGTTTTATATTTTAATATGATTAAAATATAAATTAGATCTAATTTATTCTCTATTTTTTTGATGTTATAAATATTATATTTAGATTAAAAAATAGAAAATAAAATTTTAATTAATACATAAGATTGATCTGTTGCATGCCTAGACTAGTTGTAGAATTGTTCTAGTAACTGTCTAGAATAGATTTTATATTGAATAGTTCAATTTAAATCTTATTTTTTAGATCTTATATGTGATGTATCAAATCTGAAAATATACTAATTAGATCAAATTTTAATACATGAGATGTATGCAAAGCATGTATAAGTTAGATTTGAAATTATATATGTGATATGTAACTTAGATCTAACTAGTTTTGTTGTTAAATTAATATTTTTGATTAAGATGTTCCTCATGGCCGTTTGATCATAAGAACAAAGTAGAGTTTAAGACCCTCTCCTCCCATTCAATGGGGTGTTCTTATGACATGTAGGGGTGCTACGTGTTCATCCTTAATCAGAAATCAAAATTTACTTTTCTGCAAAACCCTAGATCTTGAAACTCTAGGATTTATTTACATATTTTGTTTATGAACCCAAGACTTAATTAATGAATTAAGCTTATGAAATCAAATTAGGTCTAAAATTGAAAATTTTTAGATCTAAGCCATTTTCATAAAATTGGGTTCGGACTTAGGTAGCTTAATTAGGTCTAGCGGTTGATCAAACCGAATCAAAAGTTAGTTAGATGAGATCATGAAAGCTAATAATTGACCAGCCTAATAGGATTAAGTCTAGGTCAAAGTCGAATCACATTTAGATGTGACTCGATCAAGTTAAGATCTAATTTAGCTCAGTGGTTAGAGCCTGGATTGTAGACTAACCCAATTAGTTCTGGTTTGATAATTTGGTGTCTAAGGTAAGTTGGGCAGATGCGATCGAATGGTTTTTAATTGGGAGCTACTCGACTTGAATGCGTTCTTGTCAAGTTAATGGCATATCCCTTCCATCGGTCTCACTTATCTGGTCATATGTGTCGATCCAGTTCTGATTTGAGGTGGCTAACAATTCGAGCTAGCCCATGTCACTAGGTTAGTCATAATTGTTATGACTATATCAAGTCAAGTTTAATGAGATCTAAATCAAATCTCCTTAAAAAATATTAAGTCTAAGGTCTTCCACCATTGTGGATGTGCGGGTCCTTTTCAGGGTTGATTGTTCTCGACTGGTTACAGTGGCTCAGTTGTACCAGAAAGACACAACCATGTCCATTAGGCATAGGATGCTATGGATTAGAGGATGGATTGTGCTCAATATTTCGGATATGGTGAGGGATCCAATCAGGAATCTAATTTGTGCAAATGGTGGGTCTGACTTAACTAAGGATTGGAGCAATATTTTGGACACGGTGAGCTTCATGAATTAGAGATCAAGTTTTGGATGAACCATGATTAGAGAATCATTGAACAAGAGTTGTCCACTCATCGATTGACCCATCATCAATAATTGTTAGGTGAGGTGGTGAGCCAGTCAGTGAGACCGCACCACCCACTAGAAATCACTAATCACGAAGATTTTCACATCTCTACCTAAGGAGTGTAGGGATCTGAGAAAATAGTGAGAGCTTAATTTGTTTAAAAATAAAATCCCTAACAAATTGGTTAAGTCTAATTACAAAATCTAACTAGAAATTTTTGACTCTCTACAGGAAATATGTCTGCGTCCAACCCGCTGACCAAAATACTAGACACCCACAAATTGACTGGATCTAATTTCAAAGATTGGTTGAGGAACTACAGAATTATTTTGGATTTTGAGAAACTGACTCATATCTTGGACCAGGACCCACCTGCCATACCAGCACGTCCGATTGCTGAACAGAGAGCGTCTCTGAAAAAATGGATGGATGATGATAACAAAGCCAGGTACTACATGTTGGGTGCCATGTCTGATGACTTGCAGCACCAGCATGAGAACATTATGACTACCCACCAAATGTTGGCTCACCTATAAGAGTTGTTTGGTGAACAAAGTCACGCAGCCAAGTATCAAGTCTGTCAAAGACTTTTTAAGACTAAAATGCATGATGGACAGTCAGTCCAAGATCATTGTTTGTCAATGATCAAGGACCTTGAGGAGCTTGAGAAGCTCAGTGTCACCTTAGATAGAGATTTTTAGATTGATGTGATCCTTCAATCCTTTTCTGATGCATATGGTCATTTCATCATGAACTTCCAAATGCATAAGATGCAGTGTACCTCGGCTGAGTTAATGAACATGTTGCTTACAGCTGAGCTTTCTTTGAAGGGTTCAAAAGGCTCAGTCCTTACTGTGGAGCAGACTTCTTCCAAGAGAAAGTCTTTTGAAAAGAAGAAGAAGTCTGTGAAGAAGCAGAAGGTGGATGGGAAGAAGAAGAAGATAGAATCGAAGAAGAAGGCTGCTGAAAAGAAAAAATATTTCCACTGCAATTTAGACGGCCATTGGAAGCAGAACTATCCTCAGTACCTGGCCACCCTGAAGAACAAGAAGGATGGTCCTTTTGGAGGTATGCTCGTTATAGAATCTAATCTTATGGTTTTCTCTCATCCAGTTGGGTACTTGACTCTGGTTCTAGTGCTCATTTGTGCACTTCTATGCAGGATCTTGAGGAGAGCAGGAGGCTGAGGGTTGGGGATATGATCCTATGCATCGAAAATAGAGCAAGAATTACTGCTGTGGTCGTGGAAACCTATCCTCTGCGATTACCGTTATGATTAGATTTAGTTCTTAGAGATTGTTATTATGTGCCTGCAGCAAGCAGGAATTTAATTTCTGTTTTATGTTTAGCACAAGAAGGCTATGTGATTAGCTTTCATAAAAACCATTGTAATATATTTTATGAAAATAATAAAGTTGCAAATGGTTTTCTTATTAATGGTCTCTATCAGCTATGTATTGATGTATCTATATTTTATATCGAGCAAAATGTAAATGCCATGAGAATTAAAAGGCCTAGAGATAGTCTAAATGATAGGTATCTGTGGCACCTAAGGCTAGGTCATATAGCGAAAGACAGGGTTAACAAATTAGAGAAATTCAGGCTATTAAGTCCATTGACTTCTGAGTCATATCCAGTTTGTGAATTATTCCTTCAAGGCAAAATGACCAAGCTCCCTTTTACAGGACATAGGGAAAGGGCCCCAGACCTACTTGTCCTAGTACATACAGATGTGTGCGATCCATTTGATGTGCCGGCTAGAGGCAACTATGTCTACTTCATTATCTTCACCGATGATATATCTAGGTATGGATATGTATTTCTAATGAAACACAAGTCTGAAGCCTTTAAAAAGTTCAAAGAATTCAGACATGAAGTAGAAAAATAAACAGGAAAGCCCATTAAGGTTGTTCGATCAGATTGAGGAGGCGAATACCTTAGTCGGGAGTTCTTAGACTATCTTAAGGATAATGGCATAGTCTCTCAATGGACTCCACCTGAAATGTCATAACTCAATGGGGTTTCAAAATGGAGAAACTAGATCCTATTAGATATGATCCGTTCCATGATGAGCTTCACGGACCTCCCTGAGTTTTTTTGGAGATATTGTCTCAAGACAGCAATATATGTATTGAATAGGGTTCCTTCTAAAACTGTTCCTACCATACCGTATGAGATATGGTATGATAAGAAGTCAAGTCTGAGTCATCTCAAAATTTGGGATTGTCCGGCTCATGTCAAGAGATAGCAGGCAGATAAGTTAGAGTTCAGATCTTTTAGAGTTTGGATCATAGGATATCCTAAAGAGTCATTAGGATATTATTTCTATATTTCAGAAGATCACAATGTGATTGTGAATCGATATGCTATTTTTTTTGAAAAATAGTTTATTCAAGATAGTGGCATCAGAAGAATAATTAAGCTCAAGGAGAATGTCTTCAAAAAGCAATGAGCTAAAGAACCTGAGGAACCCAATCAATTAGAACTAGTCCTAACACAACCTCTTCCACCTCGTAGATCGACTAGGATTTTTCGTCCTCCTGAAAGGTACTTAGGTACTATACAAGAGGAAGTAGAGAAAATATTTCTCATGAAAAATGGGACTCATGGTGATGACCCCAAGACCTATGATGAGGCGATATCAAATATTGACTCTGAGAAATGGTTAGAGGCAATGAGATCATAAATTAACTCGATGCACTCAAACCAAGTCTGGACCTTAGTAGATCCACCTGAAGGTATTGTACCTATTAGGTGTAAATGGATATTCAAGAGAAAGATAGGTGCAGATGGAAATGTAGAGACATTCAAGGCTAGGCTTATAGCAAAAGGTTATAGTCAGCGCGAAGGCATTGACTATCATGATACCTTTTCTCCTGTAGCCATGTTAAAATCCATCTGCACATTACTTGCTGTTGCAGCCTATTTCGATTATGAAATATGGTAGATGGATGTGAAAACGGTGTTCTTAAATGGATATCTTGAGGAAGATATCTATATGAAACAGCCGCTTGGTTTCACATCCAGTGATGATGATCACAAGATCTGCAAGCTACAAAGGTCCATTTATGGACTTAAGCAAGCATCTCGGAGCTGGAATACTCGTTTCAATGATGTGATCAAAATATTTAGTTTCATCAAGAATGAGGAGGATCCATGTGTGTTCAAGAAGGTCAGTGGGAGTGCAGTTATCTTCCTCGTACTGTACGTAGATGACATCCTCCTGATTGAGAATAATATTTTCATGTTGACCTCAGTCAAAATATGGTTGTCTAAGGAGTTCTCTATGAAAGATCTAGGAGAGGCATCCTATATACTGGGTATTAAGGTCTATAGAGATAGACCAAATAGGATGCTGGGACTCTCACAGAAGATGTACATAGAGGAGGTGCTAAAAAAGTTTAGCATAAAAAACTTCAAAAGAGGTTTAGTATCTTTTAGACATGGCATTCATCTCTCCAAAAAGATGTGCTCTAGCACACCTGAGGAGATTGAACGCATGAGCAAGATCCCTTATGCTTCGGCAATAGGAAGCCTCATGTATGCCATGCTATGTACATGACCTGATATAGCCCATGCTGTGAGTGTCACTAGCAGATATCAGTCAAATCCAGACGAAGAGCACTAGACTTCTGTGAAATGTATCCTTAAGTACTTGAGAAGAACTAAGGATATGTTTCTAGTCTTTGAGAATGGAGAACTCCAAGTTCAGAGATTTACAGACTCAGACTTTATGTCTAATATAGATGATAAAAAATTGACATCTGAAAGTTCATTCATTTGCAATGGTGATGCAGTTAGCTAGAAGAGTTCCAAGCAGACGGTGATTGCTGATTCCACCATGGAGGTAGAGTATATTGCTGCATCGAAAGCTGTGAAGGAGGCATTATAGTACAAAAAGTTTGCCGCAGAGCTTAGAGTGATGTCATCGGATGCCATCCCTCTTTACTGCGACAATAATGGTGCCATAGCCCTAGCTAAGGAGCCAAGGTCTCATCAGAAGTCCAAGCATATCGAGCGACGATTCCATCTGATCTGTGATTACTTTGAAAAAGGTTATGTCGAGGTTAAGAGAGTCGACTCCACAGATAATGTGACAGACCCACTGACAAAGTCATTAGGTCAGCAAAAGATCGAAGCCTACCTTGAGAAGATGGAACTTAGATATGTAGCCAATTGACATTAGGTCAAGTGGGAGTTTGTTAGATGTGTGCCCTAGATGCCAGATTGACTGACACATTTCTGTACTAATCTAAGGATAAATTTATAATTTTGACTAAAAATAAATAAAAAGATTATTCTACTATCATATTGTGTACATTATGTCTGTGATACATCCTTTGAGTTAGTAGGAATGTTAATTCATATTTTCAAGAGTTGAAAATTTAAGATATGAATTTACATAACTAACTCATAAACAGCTCCTGACCATAGGATCATCACGAAGATGGTGATCGATCCAGAAAGTTGGTGTACGATCACTTTCTTAGGATAGATGTGTCTTGAGTCTACAGTGTGAAGACACCGGAGTGAGAGTACAGATATTCGTTGAGAATAAGAGTACTGAGCGTGACCACCTCGAGCAGTCATAAGAAATCTACCTTCTCATCGATGACTAGCTCGATGTTGCTGTTGTGTGTCTAGTTCTTTCACCTGAGGTACATCAACAGTTCATCTTGAGTGTGTTATAGTTTGACTACACCATAACTCGATCTCCTAGCCATTCAAAATTCTGAGGTGTATGTTGGCCGTAGCATATTCATTGTAGAAACCAGATTGCACCAAGATGGGATCTATCAATCTCGGTAGATAAGAGGAGTAGTCCTATGATGATCGAAAGATTGAGTCCTTAAGCCCATGGCTATGGCAGAGTGAAATAATGGAAAAGAGTTTTCCATTAAGGTTTCACATCGAACTTGGATCGACCGATTGATTCATATGACTGATGTTAGGTTTGACGAGTTCATCTTAACCCTAATTTAGTCGGGACTCATGATAGAAGAACTCAATAACACAGGTAGCTACACCGAGAGGTTCATCTTCATTTCTGATGGGTTGCCACCATATACTGTTAGATGTCACAGGTGGATTTTGGGAGCAATTAGAATAATCTTGATGATCAATCATTCTAATTGTCTGAATCAGAAGAGTTCTGGTCCATCGAAAGGAGTTTCGATGATGTCAATGATGAGATCATGACATGTCTCATTACCATATGAAAATGAACCTAACTGGATCACACAAATAAGAGTTAGGGTCTGGATGTCATCAATTGAGCTAGCTCAGTTCGATTGATTTGGATTAGATCCAATTAGGTTCAAGAAAATCATGCTTGCACACGATTGAGCCTAACTTTTCCTCGTATAATCTTTTCTATCTCGACTGAGCCAAATATGATTTGACTCACCCAAAGAACCTTGAGAAAGTTTCTTATAGTTTGACTGAAGCCAGTCCAGCTCAGAAAAGATTTATCTTAATTCATGAGATGAATTTAAGACAACACCTGCTAGTTTCTGTCACCTACTATTTCTATTTTAGGATATTGGTCAAACGTTGACCCATGGACCTTGGACTGAAGGCCACTTGGCAAGAGGTCATTGGAGATTTTTTATGGAGTGTCCACCTGCTAAATTGGGCCTCAAAGTAGGCTCCATATTCAGATTAGGCATGCGCCCTAAGTGGATAAGGATAGAGTCCCATGAGATGAGGACTCTGATCCCTTGATCAACTTGGACTGTGAGGCGCAAATCTCACTGTGCTTATCCAGTGTTGGTGCCAATAGTAGGAGAGATTGTGGGAATTCTTATCTAATATTATCAGATGACATCACTCCACTAATCAAAATTTTTTCAATATTAATTGAAATTTTTGATTGATCGAATGATGTGGCACTACATGGCGCAGCAGGGTCTATTTAAACCCTGTCTGTGCCTAGGGTTGTGAGACTCTATGCAATAACCAGCAAAAGCCTGAATCCTCTCCACTTCTCCATGCCCCCTCTACTCCTTTCCCTCCTCTCTTCACATCCAAGAGGTTAGACATCCATCTGGTTCTTGTCCAAGGTGTGGTGGCTTCCTAATTAGAAGGCTGCAGAGATTTATCGAGAAGCTACTGCTCTAGCTTCAGAAGATCTTTTGAAGATCTTCCAGATCTGATCCAGATCTGATTTTTGGAGCAAAGATTTATGAGGAGAAGATGATCCAGATTCTGCTCAAGTGGATATCGGTAGAGGCTAAGCGACTGCGTGGCTATTTTAGAACCTCGGGCATTGCTGCGATCATCTACAGGGTAATCTATTTACCCTAGAGGTATTTCTCTATTCCTCATATTTCTAGATTTAATTTTAGATTTAATATTAGATAATAGGAATTAGATCTAATAGATCTTAGATCTAAAATATCGTAGGATAATTTTTTTTGAAATATTCGACCCCAGATCTCATTAGATCTGGAAGATCCTACAAGGAAAAAGTCAATTTTTTCTTCAGATAGATCTCATCTTGATGCACACCCCACTCCAATAGTGGACCAACTGTTGTCAACATTCACTACAAAAGCTCCTTGAGACCCATATTGATTGTCAGTCAAACTCCAATAGCCTCACTGTGAGCAGTAGTGTCATCTTAGGTTAAAGGACTAGTCATACAACTGCAGCATCAAGAAAGTCACTAATAAGTGAGCAGACATCCATGTGACTTCTCGTATTGGTCATGCTCGATGCTAGTTGTTCTCTAATAACCACCTGTACTTTCACTTCAATATCTCTACACTGTAGACTCGAGACCCATCTGTCTGAAGGAAGCGATCCATGCACTGATCTATCTGGATCAATCACCATCTCCATGATGATCCTATGATCAGGAGCAATTTAAGAATTAAGCATCAAGACACATACCTCAAATTTTCAACTCTTTGAGAATATGTGTCATCATCTTATTAATCTCTTAGATGATTTATAGATACATAAACATGAATGATAATATAACTGTCCAATAAGTACAAAATCATATCCTAGAGATATAAAATGTATCAACCAAGATTGGCTTCTAAGGTATACATCCAACAGGTCCCACATAATTCTTCTCTTCACAACAAGTCAACAACCCCTTTTTCTTTTAAGGTTATGGGTCTACTTATTTAATTTCTTGTTTCCACTTACTGAGCCTCAGCTTCAAGCCGCATGCCCTTTTTTTTTAAAAAAAAAAAATTTATTCATTGAATCCTTATCAGGCGCTCATGAATTATTGCATGTCGTGCACCTAACAAGCCTAAATTTGGACATGAGCTTCATCTATACATGTTGAAGGACCGTTGCTTGTTGATTTATGATTAATTTTTTATAATTAATTATTTTTAAAAAAAATAAAAAAGATCAAATATAAAATAATATGGCTAAAATATCAAAGATTTTAATGCTTTTTATGGTTTGATGTACTGATCAAGGAATTAGATCTTCTCTAATCTCACACGTCAAAGAAGGCTTCCCACCCCAAGACCTCATGCCCCATTTCTCAAATTTTCTCATGGTAATCTGATCATCCATTTTGTTGCACAAAATTGAGAGGGTTTTAAGGTTGGTGTGGAGATGAGGATAAGGCCTAGTTCAAATCAAATTTGAACTAAGATATAGATTAAGTTCCAAGTTGAATTCAAATCCAAATAGAATTCAAGTTGAACCAAATTTTATCCTCATCTATTAGGGTGTGGAGAAGGGACGAGAGCCATCTTTTGGGCTTCTAGTTTTTTCATGTAAATTTTGAATTTGTGTTGAGAAATGTGGTGTGGGTAAAGATGGTCGGTGCTAGGAAGAGTCCAACCTATTTTGGACTCTCGGGTGTTATCCAATTGGTTCTCATCCTAATCAAATTAGGTTAGACCCAATTAGATAACAAAATCTAATCTAATTAGATATCATATAAATTAGATTAAATTTTAATTAAATCAAAATTTAATCGAGCCCAATTAGGAATCAATCATCCTTAGCGATTAGGTTATCTCATAATCTAATCGGATCAAATCTAATTGAATTTAATTCAATCAAACTCGAACCAAACTATATTGCTTAATCAAATTGAACTAATCAGCAATCTAATTGCTAATCAATCATCTTATAATTTACTAATCTTTAGTAAATTAATTTATCATAACTTTTGCATAAGACTAACCATCAATCATATTGACGATTATACCCTCGAATGATTCTCAATCACTGATCAGCCACTTGATTAGATAGAAATTTTTTTTTGAGTGTGACCCCATAAGTTCGAACCTAAGCCGATAGTGTAGAAATAAATTTTTACACTAATCGATGTGATCATCTATCAATGGTACCCGATGTCCAGATAGGTCAAATATTTGCAAAGCAATATTCAAAAATCTTAGGGTATGGTTACTGTATAATTCATCCTTTTGACTCTCAGTGCTTAGGATGACTATGAGTTAAACTATCGACTCATAATCAATACATCCATAATATGTCTCAACTGTATAAATCCTGTGACTCTCATAAGGACTATCTTAACCAAGATTTTACTGAATTGAAATATAATGTAGTATTAACTCCTAAAATCAAGAGTAGTCAATCCCATTTTGACTCGCACACTGACTTAATAAGTACTTGACTATATCTAAAAATCTTTCATCACTAAATTAAAAATTCAGATAGTCTGACACCAAAGAATAGTGAGTTGCTTGCAAGTCACCATAGTGATCTCAGGTCAGAGAGACACTTATACCCATATCCTTCGCAAGCAACTCTTGATAGCAGAGTGCTCTGTAGTTGGATCATGTTCAGTGATATGTACTCTTACATCTCAACTGCATGCTATACCAACATCTTCACGTTCTTTGGTTAAGAGGATAACCAATCCATATGGCACACAATGATCTATACTTGATATAGCTATCATCCTAATAATAGCATATCGTTTGATCGCGAATAAATTTTAAAGACTAAAAGATAAATCCTTCTTTATCAATTTAAAATAGTTCTAAGGATTTCATCATAATACAGAGTTTATAAAAGAAGATGTATAATTTATGATGAAAAAATTAAATATTTTTTATTAATTAAAATTTATATATAATTATAAATATGAGCTCAACCATCAACAGACTGACGATTGACTTTGGGATATAATTTCTAACAACTCCCACTTGAACTAAAGTCAATCGATACAGTATCGTATACCCATCTTCAACTTGTGATCATCGAACTCTTTGATTTTGAGGGTTTTAGTAAATGGATCGATCAGATTCTCTTTTTCATTGATCTTCTAAAGTTTGATATCACCTCGATCCATGATCTTCTAGATCAGATTGTAGTGGTGTAGAATATGCTTGATGCGCTGATGGAACTTCGGTTCCTTCACTGGAGTAATGGCGTCAGTGCTGTCGCAATACAGTATGACTGGACCATCGATGAAGAGTACCACTCCCAGCTCACCGATAAACTTCTGCAACCATACAACTTTCTTCGTAGCATCAGATACTGCGATATATTCCACCTCGCAAACTGGATCGGCTACAGTGTGTTGTTTGAAATTTTTTCAGCAGATCGCTCCATCATTTATGATAAAGATGTATTACGACATATTTTTGCTATCGTCATGATCTGACTGAAAGCTAAAATCTGTAAATCCCATAAGTTTCAAGTCAAATTCTTCATAAACAAGCCACTGGTCCTTAGTATTTCTTGAATACTTAAGGATGATTTTTATGACCTTTCAGTGGTTCTCACACAGATCAGACTGACACCTGCTCACTATCCTTAGTGAGTAGGTAACATCTGTTAGTGAGCAGGCAATATCTGATCTCGTACATATCATGGCATATATAATAGATCCCACTGTCAAAGCATATAGGATTCTACTCATACGCTCCCTCTCTCGAGGAGTTGTCAGATAATCTTCTTTGAGAGAGAAATTCTATGACCTATTGATAGATAATCTTTCTTAAAATTCTCTAAACTAAACCACTTCAATACGATATCGATGTATGTGGATTGTGACAATCTAAGCAACCTCTTCAATCTATCTCTATAGATCTTCATTCCTAGAATGTAGGATGCTTCTCCCAAATTTTTTATAGAGAACTGAGATGACCACCAAACTTTTATTTTCTATAATGCAAGGATGTCATTCTTGATTAAAAAAACATCATCCATATATAAAATAAAAAATATAACTATAGAACCATTTGCCTATTTGTAAATGCATGGTTCTTCTTCATTCCTAATGAAGCTATATGTTCTAATCACTTTATCAAAATGCATGTTCTAACTCCAAGATGCTTGCTTCAATTCATAAATAGATCTCTAAAGCCTGCACATCTTAGATTCATCTATGAATGTAAATCCCTCAGGTTGTATTATATACATCTCTTCTTTCAGCTCTCCATTTAGAAAAGTGATTTTCATATCCATTTGTCAAATTTCATAGTCCAGATGTGCCGCTATCGCAAGCATAATTTGAATGGATTTGAGTATTGCCACAAGAGAAAATATCTCATCATAGTCAATATCATAATATTGACGATAGCCCTTGACAACTAGATCAATTTTATAGATCTCCACCTTCTCATCTACGCCCCTCTTCCTTTTCAAGATCTAATTACAACCTATAGGTTTTATCCCTTCAGGTGGATCAACTAATGTCTATACATCTTTGACCTTCGTGGACTTTATTTCAAACTTTATGGCCTCAAACCACTTATCAAAGTTGGATCTCTGCATTGCATCTATGTAGGTGATTGGATTCTTATTGTTCTTATCGAGTTTAACAGGATCACCATCCCAAACCAAAAAACTATAGTATATATCTGGTTGATGCGGTACTCTATCAGATCTTCTTAATAGTACATCTACAACGGACTCAGAGTTTGAACTTCATCAAGTTCAATCTTAGTGACATTAGTTCCTTCCCCAAGGAACTCTTTTTTCAAAAAGACAGTCCTAAGGCTGACGAACACCTTTTGTTCTGTTGGGTTCCGGTGGCACAGCGGAAGGGTTAGGTGTTTAAAATTTTTATTCAAAATACCCAATGCACCGAAAGCCCTAATGCCCAGAAACTCTTGACTATAATAATTAAAGCATAATAAATATAAATTAGGATAAGAAGAATACCTGTAGCACTAATCATAATTTTTATAAGGCATCCAAGTGTCTGCCCTCTAATGTGATCCACATGAAAATTTAACCAAAGACAGTGCTCCTTCTTCACCTTGCTTCAAGAGTTTTAGCCCCTAGAACTCGACTAGCCTTGTACCGGTCAAGTTTCTTCAAGAACTTGACCTCACCCTCTTAGAATCTCCTCTGAACTTCTGATTCTCCTTCTTTAGGACCCTTACAATTCTTGTTAGGACTAGATAAGGCTTTGTCTTAAATCCCAAAGTCTTGTCCTAAAACTAAGATAGGTTGTAAAAAAGAAAGGAGAGCAACAGGAGAGAAATTGGAAACCCCTCTTCGATTCCACGGATACCCAGCATCCCGGCCTATTTATAGCCTCCAAAGGGATGCCAAAAGAGAGGGACATGCCTTATCCAAAAGGTATATCTGATCTGATTATTAGAGATAAGAGTTCCTTCAAGTAGAAAAACTCTTATCCATGATACGTCGATCTGCACCCTAGTCTGCGCGCGTGCAACCAAAGAAGGGATATTTTTCACATCCCTTCTCAAATTAAAAAAATCCTCAAAAATTACATAGATTGGAGATTCAATCTAAATTCTAAAAAATTAAAAATAGTGATAAAATTATCACGGAAGGATGCTATACTCGCACCTCTTCATGCGAGTGCTGATCACCACGTGTGTAGGCATCAGGACCGAGTTATGGCATCCATTTGGCATCTAGATAAGTATAGAAAAATTCTAAAAAAATTATCAAAAATATATATCTAATGTAGAATGTCATCACCAAAAATTGTTCCAATATGAAAGCATTTGATAGGGATAATGACTCTCCAAATCATGGAGAGATGCAACACTTCTGCATGCGCATGAGAGACATCCTTCTTTTTCTAATTTTTTCTCTTTCTCAAAAATTTCAGAAAAAATATATCTCATACTTTGAGATGTGTACTAGAGGATGGAGGGTGATGTGAGCTACTACACATAATTTTAATCTCACAAAAAATAATATTTTTTCTTCTACCCACGCCAACACTTGTACGCAGAACCTATTTTGCACCAAGAGTCCACCACAACTTGGACTCTTCATAATTGGTGTTAACATGGGATGTGGTGCCCCAATTTAGGTTGCTTCTAGGTGATATAACCTGACCCAAATGTCTACCAAATTGGGCTAGCTAATTAGCAAGGGATGGGACCAAATTGGTCTCCAAAAGAGCAAGGGTTTCCACACGTGCTAGCATACTTACCGAAACCCTGATTGAATCCAAAATTTCAATCAACCTTTTTCAAAAGGATCCTTAGCCAATTTTTATATGTGTGTGATCCATTAGATTCCACATCTAACTGGTAGTAGGTCCAGATATAAGTTGATCAAATTTGATTAGATTTTAATCTAATCAATTTTGGTCCAATCGAGCTAACCCGAGATCAATAATTAGAATCATTTCTAATTGGCAATCGAATTAAACTCTTTAATTCAGTCAAAAACTAACAAGTCAAGATTGACGTCTAACAATATATCATGACTACTCAGAAGATATAAAATTTGATGAAAATATCAAATCTATCCTTCAGTGGCAAATTATCGTGCAATTCAATCCTTCGATCATCCTTGCACATTGAATATGTTCATGAGTATGGAATCATGTCAAACTCAAACACATATTCATATCGATTCTCAATTAACCAATAATGACTCCAATGAAGAAGCATTAAAAACTCTTTCTAATCTCCTTCCTACTTTTGGCCAAAAGACTTTTCTGAGTCATCTAGGATTGAGAATACACAGGATGCGATCTCGTCTTACTAGGAGTGATCGATTCTATATTGACCTACTCACAACCTTCATACACACTCCACCATATCCAGAACACCCCATACATGTCTTAATGCCATGCCTGGATATGAACCAAAATATGAGTTTATGTGCACAAGATTCCATGGTGGTTTCAGGTCTAAGGATCACTTACATAACTCTCACTTAGAGAACCATCTTTGATATGCAAATAAAGCTTCCATTAGATGTTCTCTTTCATCGAGTCAATTCAGTGGACTCATTTCTCAAATGAGCACCCACATCCTTGTATTAGATCTCACACAAGTGGCTAGTGAGATTTGCCACCCTCTCCATTGAGCATACATAGGATGTGCCAGTCTATCTGAAACATTGATCTCCGACTCAATGCTCCTATGACCAGAAATATTTAAGATTAGAATTTTAGGATTTTAGGTCTCACTAGCATGACCCATTCATGTCTCCTAAAACTATTATCCTAATCTTTGGGGTTCATCATAATCTTAGATATATTAAGATGCAGCTAATATGATGAATCAATGCCTTAAATAATAAATATCATTTCATGAGTTGAAAAATTTTAAAGAAAGTCCCATCGCAACACTCTTACGATTGGCTTATAGGGCACTCTTCTTTCAATCTCCTACTTGCACTAAAGCCAATTGCCTTTGTATCTCATACAATTAAGATAGCGATCATATAGCTACTGTGGTATGGCCTTAATGAATAGATCTACTATATTGTTCTTTCTGTCTACTCATTCAAAGACAATATCTTATCTTTAACGAGATGGAAACGTCTGAGGATGTGCTTGGATCTATAATGAGACCTAGGTTCCTTATTTTGAATAACGGTCCCAGTGTTATGAAAATAGAGTGACACCAGTCCTTCAATCTTAGGAATGACTCTTAAATCCATGATGAGTTTCTTCATCCAGATAGCTTCCTTAATGACTTCACTTGCAGCAACATACTCTGGCTCAGTAGTTGAGTCAGCTACTATCTGCTGTTTGGAACTCTTCCAACTCACTATACTATTAATTAGGATAAATATATATACCCTGATATTGACTTGCTATCATCTACTTTTCAATGATCCTTCCTTAGATTAGCCTGAAATCTACTAGCTATGCCCAAAGCATAAGCTACATCAGGCTTGGTACATAGTATGGCATACATAATTGATCCCACAGCCGAAGCATAAGAGATTTCATTCATCTTTTTCCTCTCTTCTGGTGTCTTTAAGATATATTTTCTTAGAGAGACGTATACCATAACTTACAGACAAGTAACCTTTCTTACTTGCCTCCATATTAAATCTCTTTAATATGAGGTCTATGTACCATGACTGGGATAAGCCTAACATCCTTTTAGATCTATCTCTATAGATCTTTATACCCAGTATATTGGATGCTTCACCCTAGTCTTTTATGGAAAACTTATTTGATAGCCAAGTTTTGACTGATTGCATCATTGGGATATCATTCCTAATGAGCAGTATGTCACCGACATACAGAACCAAGAAGACAATAACACTCCCACTTGTCTTCTTATATACACATGATTCATCCTATTTTTGATAAAGCCAAACTCTTTGATTGTCATATCAAATCAGATTTCTAGCTCCTCAAAATCTGCTTCGATCTATAGATAGATCTCGTTAGCCTGCATACTTGATTTGCTCTCCCACTTGAGACAAATCTCTCTGGCAGAGTCATATAGACCTCTTCCTCTAGATTACTATTGAAAATCGATCTAGACATCCATCTATCAGATTTCATAATCATAGTATGCTGCTATAGCAAGCAAAATCCAGATGGACTTGAGCATAGCCACAAGTGAGAAGGTTTCATCATAGTCAATTCTTTACCTTTGACTGAAATCTTTCGCCACTAACCTAGCTTTGTAGGTTTCTACTTGGCCATCTACTCAGATCTTCCTTTTGAAGATCCACTTGCACCCTATTGGGGTCACACCCTCAGGTGCATCAATCAAGGTCTACACTTGGTTGGTATTCATCGAGTCCATCTTAGATTTTATAGCTTTCAGTTATCTGTTTGAGTCTCTATTCATGATAGCTTTCGAATAGGTCAGTGAATCAACATTCTAAATGATGTTAATAGAATTGTTATTCTCAATGATAAAATTATATCTCAGAGATGCTTGACGCACTCTATCTGATCTTCAGAGAGGAAGTGTGTATAGTGGATGTACCTCATCTTTGGATACTTTTGATTGAGGATCTTCTTGTGGTCCAACCACTGGTATTTCGGGATCGGTTTGTAGATCATGAATTTTCATAAATTTAATATTCCTCCCACTGCCTCCTTCTTGGATAAATTTATGTTTCAAGAAAGTGGCGTGCCTACTAACAAATACCTTTTGTTCAGTAGGGTGGTTGAAATAATATCTATTAATTTCATTAAGATACTCTACAAACCTATACTTATCTGATCTAGCATTAAGCTTATGTCCAAAAATATTTTTGACATAAGTGAGACAGTCCAAAGTCTTTAAGATGTTTAAGATTAGGCTTTCTTCCATTCCATATCTCATATGGAGTGCTTGCAATAGACTTTGAAGGCATTCTGTTTAATATATATGTGGCAGTCTCTAGGGCATTATCCCTAGAAAGATATTGAGAGATCAATGAAGCATATTATGGACCGCATCATATCCATAATAGTACGATTTCTTCTTTCTGCTACACTATTTAACTGAGACATATTAGGAGAGATCCATTCAAAGAGAATACCTTTACTTTTATGATGATCAAGAAATTCAATGGATAAGTATTCTTCTCCTCGATCAGATCGAAGAAGCTTGATACTTTTTTTTTTCAGTTTATTTCTCGACCATACCTTGATACTTCTTGAACTTATCAAAGGTTTCAAATTTATGTTTCATAAGATAAACATATTCGAATCTTAATAAATCATCTGTAAAGATTAGAGTATCTTCTTCTAGCCTGAGTTATTATCGGTCCATATACATTTATATGTACTAGAGCTAACAACTCACTTGTCCTCTCTCCATATCCAGAAAATGGAGTCTTGATCATCTTACCCATGAGATAAGATTTATAAATTTCCAATGATTCATAATCATTTGGATCAAAAAATTTTTCTTTGTATAACTTGTTTATCCTTGACTCATTAATATGACCAAGGCGACAATACCAGAGATATGTGACATTCATATTTTCTTTCTTTCTTTTCATATTTCTTTTAATATGAAAAATATTTTATTGAGTGCAAGAATTAAAAGATTATTATCAATATAATCACTGCCATAAAATTCATTAGAAAAAAAAATGGAGTATCCATTTTTCCATTAGCTTTATTTCATAACCTTGTTTTAATAATAAAGGTATAGAAATAATATTTTTAATGACCTTTGGCATGAATAACAGTCTTTTAATTTTAAAGTTTTACCCGAAGGTAAATCAAGCATACAGGTTCCCACAGCTTCTGTGCTAATGGACTCTCCACTTGCACCATAAAGCTCAGGGTTATCTCTTTTCAGATTTTTGATATTCTATAGTTACAGTAACGAACTATAAAAGTATGATCCACAGGTAGTATCCAATACCCAAATATCAGAGTCTGAATCACTCAATTGAAAAATAGATCTGTATCATATACACACCTTTTGGTATTATACTTGCACCCTACTTAAATCTTACAAGATTATTCTTGCAATTATACTCTTAATTTTTAAATTTGCCATAAATAATATCCATACGAACATCATTATCTTCTCATTATTACTGACCAATCTAGGGTCAGAAATATCCAAAATATCAGAGTTTTTTTCTGATATAAACCTAATTTGTAAGTTCCTCAATCAATCCACATAGTTGTATCAATCAACATAGTTTTATTTATTATATCATGGGATAAAAATAAAGAAGCCATAATGTAGACTTAAATCTACATAAAATAATAGTATAAGCAGATCACTCATGTTTGACATGCATAACTAGATGAGGACTTTTAAAACTAGTTATGTCTCTCACTATTTTATCAGATACCATAGCCCTCTCCTATGGTAAATGAGATATATTTTATATTTATCTTAGTGAAATTGAGATCCTAATTCCTCATAACGATCTTATGTTAACACAACAAACCCTTATGAGTTCATAGGTAGGAAACTCTTTCCAATTACATCTCATACAATTCTCAATATTTTATCTTGGCCTCTAAAATATTATTAGCCTTGTGTTAACACAACAAGCTATAATATTTTAGTTAAGTAAGACCCTTCATTTTAATACAATCAAAATTGAATATAATTGTCCTTGTGTAAGCACAACAAAGCAGTATATCCAAAATTGCCATAAGCATCTTTTATGCACCAGGATTATGTTATATCAATCCTTATGACAAGCCTTATGGTAACATAATAAACTAGCCATAGTTCATGATGTAACATTAACCTAGCATGAAGGAAGGCCCTTAGTAGTGTTTAAAATACTAAGCTACCTTCATTCAAGATTCGAACTAATCTAATTGGCCAGAAAAATGTTAAGATTGGTCGGGGTCCCCCCATTGCTTTTCTTAGATACCAATAAAATTGGTCAGATCAATAACGGAACCAATTAATTAACCACCACACTTGAAACACTCCTTAGACACCAATTAATTAATCGATTCAAGAAAATAGGTCAGCTTCGGTTCACAACACTACGACTTAATATGATTTTTATGAAGACTTTAATGGTCTCAAACATATTTTAATTCAATCTATCATAAGAATGCACTATAATAATTGTATCTTAATAATCATAACAACTAATTATGGCATCTTATCATATCTCTAAGATATGAAAGCAGAATCATACAACATGATTATAACTAAACATCTAAAGCATATCATATATGCATGAAGTTCTAATAACATGCATGCATATAAAATACTCTTTTCACGATTTTTCTTCTTGGAACATCACAGTGGCACCCCTACATGCCATAAGAGTACCCTATTGAATAAGAAGAGAGGATCTCTGAACCCTACTTGCTCTTATGACCAGACGATCTGGTAATAAAATCCAATTAAAGTACTAAGCTACTAAGAAAATTCTACACATACATCATACATTTTATATTTAAAACATATCTCTAAGATATGATAGGATTTGGATGTTTAATCGGGTTCAACCCTTGACCTGACTTGAACCAAACCAAAAACTCATGCTTGATCATAATCAAGATAATAATTTAATATTTGATTATATATATCAAGATAGGCTCTGATATCACTGTTGGGTTTCGATGGCACAGCGGAAGGGTTAGGTGTTTAAAATTTTCATTCAAAACACCCAATGCACCGGAAGCCTTAATGCCTAGAAACTCTTGACTATAATAATCAAAGTATAATAAATATAAATTAGGATAAGAAGAATACCTATAGTGTTAATCCCAATTTTCATAAGGTGTCCAAGTATTCGCTCTCCAATGGTGATCCATCCAGAAATTGAACCAAAGACAGCACTCCTTCTTCACCTTGCTTCAAGAGTTCTAGCCCCTAGAACTCGACTAGCCTCGTACTGGTCAAGTTTCTTCAAGAACTTGATCTCACCCTCTTAGAACTTCCACTGGACTTTTGATTCTCCTTCTTTAGGATCCTTACAACTCTTGTTAGGATCAGATAAGGCTTTGTCTTAAATCCCAAAGCCTTGTCCAAAAACTAAGATAGGTTGTAAGAAAGAAAGGAGAGCAACAGGAGAGATTGGAAATCCCTCTTCGATTCCATAGATACCCAGCACCCTGATCTATTTATAGCCACCAGAGGGATGCCAAAAGAGAGGGACATGCCTTATCTAAAAGCCATATCTGATCTGATTATCAGAGATAAGAGTTCCTTCAAGCAAAGGACTCTTATCCATGATACGTCGATCTACACCCTGGTCTGCACGCGTGCAACCAAGAAAGAAGAGATGTTTTTCATGTCCCTTCTCAAATCAAAAAAAATTCTCAAAAATTCATGTGGATTGGAGATTCAATCTAAGTTATAGGAAATTAATAATGGTGATAAAATTTTCATGAAAGGATGCTATCCTCGTACCTCTTCATGCGAGTGCTAATCACCACATGCATAGGCATCAAGACCGACTTATGGCATCCGTTTGGCATCTAGATAAGTCTAAAAAAATTCCAAAAAAATTATCAAAATATCTTATCTAATGTAGAATGTCATCACCAAAACTTGTTCCAATCTGAAAGCATTTGATAGGGATAATGACTCTCCAAATCATGGAGAGACATGATGCTTCTGCGTACGCATGAGACATCCTTCTTTTTCTAATTTTTTCTCTTCCTCAAAAGTTTTAGAAAAAATATATCTCATATATTAAAATGTGTACTAGAGGATGGAGGATGATGTGAGCTACCACACATAATTTTAATCCTACAAAAAATAATATTTTTTCTTCTGCCCACGCCAACACTTGTATGCAGAACCTGTTTTGCACCAAGAGTCCACCACAACTTGGACTCTTCATAATTGGTGTTAACATAGGATGTGGTGCCCCAATTTGGGCTACTTCTAGGTGATATGACCTGATCTAAATGTTTACCAAATTGGGCTAGCTAATTAGCAAGGGATGGGACCAAATTGGTCTCCAAAAGAGCAAGGATTTCCACACGTGCTAGCATGCTTACCAGAACCCTGATTGAATCCAAAATTCCAATCAACCTTTTTCAAAAGGGTCCTTGACTAATTTTTATATGTGTGTGATCCATTGGGTTCCACATCTAGCTAGTAGTAGGTCTAGGTATAAGTTGACCAAATTTGATTAGATTTCAAACTAATCGATTTTGGTCCAATCAAGCTAACCCAAGTTCAATAATTAGAATCATTTCTAATTGGCAATCGAATTAAACTCTTTAATTTGGTCAAAAATCTACAAGTCAAGATTGATGTCTAGCAATGTATCATGACTACCCAGAAGATGTAGGATTTGATAGAAATACGAAATCTATCCTTTAGTGATAAATTACCATGCAATTCAATCCTTCGATCATCCTTGCACCCTGAATATGTTCATGAGTATAGAATCATGTCAAACTCAAACACATATTCATATCGATTCTCAATTAATCAATAATGACTCCAATGAAGAAGCATTAGAAACTCTTTCTAATATCCTTCCTACTTTTGGCCAAAAGACTTTTCTGAGTCATCTAGAATTGAGAATACACAGGATGCGATATCCTCTTACTAAGAGTGATCGATTTCATATTGACCTACTCACAACCTTCATACACACTCCATCATATCTAGAACACCCCGTACATATCTTAATGCCATGCTTGGGTATGAACCAAAATATGGGTTCATGTGCACAAGATTCCATGATGGTTTCAGGTCTAAGGATCACTTGCACAACTCTCACTTAGAGAACCATCTTTGACATGTAAATAAGGCTTCCATTAGATATTCTCTTTCATCGAGTCAATTTAGTGGACTCATTTCTTAAATGAGCACCCACATTCTTGTATCAGTATCTCACACAAGTGGCTAGTGAGATCTGCCACCCTCTCCATTGAGCATACATAGTGTTGCTGTAGAAATCCGCTCGCGCCGGAGAAGCTGGAGTCGAGGGAGTCACGGTCGCCACCGGGGACCTGCAAAGGAAGTCTAAATCGGAGGTGGGGTTGCTCTGGCAAGACCCTCCGATGCTCAAGTCAGTTCTCCGCCTCAACAAGAATGGAGTGCTCGAACAGAGAATTTAGCAGAGTTTTTAGGTAAAAAATGAGAGCTTATCGAATAATGTATCTGGGGCCCCCTTTTATAGGCGGAGGGGGCAGTAGCCTGATAGCGATATCTGTAACCATCTGGCAGTGGGCTTCCCAGGGTCAGGCGGAGTTTGTTGCGAAGAGTAGTGGAGTGGACCCGTGGCTAACACCGGGGCGTGCCACGTGGAGTCTGTCACGGAGAGTGGAGCGGCGTCTGTTGTCGCGACTTGCCAGCGGATGGGAGAATCGCGCGGTATCCGTCGCAGGAAGTGGAGCAGGATCGTGGCCGTTATTGTGGCCTGCCAGGGAGTAGTGGAGCTGTGCGGGATCCATCGTAGGAAGTGGAGCAGTGCTGTGACCGTTACTGCGGCCTGTCAGGGAGTGATGGAGCAGCGTGGAATCCGCCGCAGGAAGTGGAGCAGTGCTGTGACCGTTACTGCGGCCTGTCAGGGAGTGATGGAGCTGTGCGGAATCCACCACAGGAAGTGGAGCAGGATCGTGGCCGTTATTGTGGCCTGCCTGGGAGTGCAGATCCGTCGGCTGAAGTTCAGCAGCGGTCGGAGCTGATGACGGAGTCCGGCTCCCGTAGGAGTTCGGGCGGAGTCCTCCTTGAGGTAGGAGTCGTGGGCGGAGCCCGGCTCCCGTAGGAGTCCGGGCGGAGTCCTCTCAGAGTTGAAGTTGCGGGCGGAGCCCGGCTCCCGTAGGAGTTCGGGCGGAGTCTACTTGCGGTTGAAGTCGTGGGCGGAGTCCGGCTCCCGTAGGAGTCCGGACAAAGTCTGTCTGCAGCCGTTGGAGTCGAGGACGAAGCTCGGCTCCCGTAGGAGTCCGGGCGGAGTCTTCCTACAATTAAAGTCAAAGGCGAAGTCCGGCTCCCGTAGGAGTCCAGACAAGGCTTACCAGCATTTGAAGTTGAGGACGGAGCCCGACTCCCGTAGGAGTCCGGGCGGAGTCTACTTGTGGTTGAAGTCGTGGGCGGAGTCCGGCTCCCGTAGGAGTCCGGACGAAGTCTGTCTGCAGCCGTTGGAGTCGAGGACGAAGCCCGGCTCCCGTAGGAGTTTGGGCGGAGTCTTCCTACAATTAAAGTCAAAGGTGAAGTCCGGCTCCCGTAGGAGTCCGGGCGGAGTCTACTTGCGGTTGAAGTCGTGGGCGGAGTCCGGCTCCCGTAGGAGTCCGGACGAAGTCCTCTCGGAGTTGAAGTCGCGGGCGGAGCCCGGCTCCCGTAGGAGTCCGGGCGGAGTCCCCTGCAATCAAAGTCAGGTGCGAAGTCCGGCTCCCTTAGGAGTCCGGACGGATCTTACCGACGGTTGAAGTTGGCGACGGAGCCCGGCTCCCGTAGGAGTCCGGGCGGAGTCCTCCTTGCAGTTGGAGTCGTGGGCGGAGCCCGGCTCCCGTGGGGGTTCGGGCGGAGTCCTCTCGGAGTTGAAGTCGCTGGCGGAGCCTGGCTCCCATAGGAGTCCGGACGGAATCCCCTGCAATCAAAGTCAGGTGCGAAATCTGGCTCCCGTAGGAGTCCGGACGGATCTTACCGGCGGTTGAAGTTGGCGACGGAGCCCGACTCCCGTAGGAGTCCGGGCGGAGTCCTCCTTGCGGTTGGAGTCGTGGGCGGAGCCCGGCTCCCGTGGGAGTCCGGGCGGAGTCCTCTCGGAGTTGAAGTCGCGGGCGGAGCCCAGCTCCCGTAGGAGTCCGGGCGGAGTCCCCTGCAATCAAAGTCAGGTGCGAAGTCTGGCTCCCGTAGGAGTCCGGATGGATCTTACCGACGGTTGAAGTTGGCGACGAAGCCCGGCTCCCGTAGGAGTCCGGGCGGAGTCCTCCTTGCGGTTGGTGTCGTGGGCGGAGCCCGGCTCCCGTGGGAGTCCGGGCGGAGTCCTCTCAGAGTTGAAGTCGCGGGCGGAGCCCGGCTCTCATAGGAGTCCGGGCGGAGTCCCCTCGGAGTTGATTCTGTTGAGAACTTCGGCTGTGGGTATTTTATACCCAACACCAGTCTCCCTACTTTCGAGTTTGAATTTCGAATGAAGGAAGTACAGAGAGATTGGCATAGCCAAAGTTGTCCCCTCGAATCCTGCGCACGGCCGCCCCCATATATTTTGGCATTAAATGTGCGCGTGCTGGAGTCTTTTCGAATTGGGGCGATACGAAGGGACCCTTCGAAATTCCCGCCGGTACACTGGTCCAGGTACGGTGCCATAATGGCTCTGTCGATCTGTCAGCCACTTTTAGCCGCCCATCGGGGGGAGTGGGACACGTGTCGGGCGTGGGCTGGCCTGGGGGGATTCGCGATCATTATGGTGTCGGATCCCAGGGTCTATTTAAACCCGTCCTTCCACCTTTAGGGGCCCTATTCTGTTCCAAAGTTTTATCAGTGTCTGCCTTCCCTTCGAGAGCCCTGTTTCAGTTGGTATCTTCTCGAGCCATAGGCGCCCTCCAAATCATCTCTGTCTTCGTCCCTCTGGTCCCTCAAAGCAATCTAGGTTAGTTCCAGCACCTTCATCCTTCTTCTCACCGCTTAGGGACTTCTTCTTTGCCATTATTTTTTGTATTCCTCCGAGTTGGTTTCCTGTGACCCCTCGCCCCTCATCCTGTTCGTCTTCTTCGGGATCTTTAGAGCCCTCATTCGAAGCTACTTGAAATATCGTCCGGCTCTTCTGCTCCCTGCAGTTTCAGGAGTTCTTCCGCCTCAAACCCTCAGGTCCCTTGCTCTGTAGACGAACCCGCGTCTGGGGCTGGGCTCCGCCCGATTTTTACACCGGGCGCCATTCCATGTTCCCTGACTCCAGAGGAACTCTTTCTGATAAGGGTTCAGTATGGAGTTCCTCCAGAGTACGACCTGGAGCTGTCTAGCCCTTCTGACCGGGCTAGCACTCCCCCATCCGGTCGTTTTTGTCTGTATCAGGAGGCGTTTCGTGTCGGACTCTGACTTTTACTTCCTTCCTTTGTTGTCGCCCTCTTCCGCTTCTTAGACATCTCCTTGGCTTCTGTGGCCCCGAATTCTTTTAAGTTTTTGATAGGATTTCTCTCCCTTTGCCACGTAGTCGAGGTCCAACCGTCCCTCTCTCTGTTTAGGCACTTCTATACTTTCAAGCGCCATCCTTCGACGAAGGACTGGTGGTACTTCTCCCCCCAGTTTGGCTAGAAGGGGTTGCTGAAAGGTGCCCCTTCTTCAATCCACAATTGGAAGGGAAATACCTCTTCGTCCACTGCCCGACCCTGAGGCTGGGCCTGCCCCCTTGGGGCTCTCTGAGGGATTCTGTCCACCGGGCCCCCAGCCTGGGGGAGGATGATCTCCAGGCTGCCCAGAAGCTTCTTGCCTATTCCGCTCCTTCCCTTCCCAATCTTCTGAGGGAGCAATTTCTGTTCAACATTGGCTTGAGTCTCCAGGATCCTGCGAGTATTTCATCTTTTCTTTTATCTTCTTTTTTCATGCCTTTCTTCTTTTTCTTTCTCTTTTTTTTTACCTCTTCTTCCTTCTCTCTCCTTTTCTCCTCTCTTTCTTCTTTTCTTCTCTTTTCTCTCTTCTTTTTCTTTTTCTTTCTTTTTTTTTTCAATTTCTGGCTCTTGATTGATTGGTTTGCTTCTTTTTCTTCTTCTCTCCTTTTTTTTTTTTTTTTTAAGGAATGGACGCTGAAGCAGCGCGGATGCTTGCCAGGGGCCTCAGGGCCCACAAAAGAAAGGGTGTCGCGACCTCTGAATCGGCGAAGAGGACCAGGGCGGAGGAGTCGAGCTTGGCCGCACCTGCCCAGGCGGCTCCAGCGATTGACATTCCCTCGGATGCCAAGGCAACGGCTCCCCGGGCCTCCTCGAGGAGTCCGCTGACTGGGGCCCCTGCTTTGGGGGTCCGCTCCACGGAGGCGCCCGTGGTCGAGAGGGGGAAGAGAAGGAAGTCGGTGGCTCGCAGGGTGAGTAGCCGTCGAACTGCCACTGACGAGTCCCTCTGCTCCGAAGAGGGGCCGGAGAATCCCTTCAATGACAGGGACTTGATCAGGCGGTTGATTGACGGCTGCATTCTGCCCGACGTCGTCGAGAGGATCGACCGCGTCGATCCTGAGCAGTGGGCCTGGGACTCTTTAGGGTCCTTCCTTGAGGTAAGCAAATCTTTATTTACATGGCTATTCGGCCTTTGTTCTGATCCCCTAACCGTCCTTGCAGATTGGGCACCAGCTCCTCGCCAATATCGAGGTGGTGAACCGTGCAAGGAGGGACATCCTCCAGGTGGAGGAGCGCTATCAGGCCGAGGTTGCTCGCCTCCAAGCAAAGATGGCCGAAGTAGTCGCCCTCCAAAAGGCCTTGGAAAGGGAGAAACAAGCTCGGGAGGAGGAGAGGCAGACCTTGGAGGAATCGGCGAGGAAGGTGGAGGCCGAGGTCGCCAACTTGGCTGAGCAGATTTTGGTCCTGGTCTCGGAGGCTAGAGTCCTTGCGGTAGAGGAATTCAAGGCCTCCGTGGAGATGAGGGACCTGAAGGTCCAATTTGGCCAGGAGGCGTTCATCAAGGGGTTCGAGCTCTGCCAAGAGAAGGTGGCCAGAAAATTTCTGGAGCTCGACCTCAGCTTCCTAGGCGAGGAGTCCGAAGACGAGGTCGGTCCCTCGCCAGCCACCACTGCTATCGCAGCCCCTTGCCGGGGATGCCGAGTTCTCCAACCCTCGCCCCTGAGGTCTGAGACCTCCGATCTTGTATTTTTATTTCATTGCAATTTTTCTTTTCTTTTTTGTCTTCAAAAATCATCCGATCAATAAAGTTGAATTTCTTGTCGCGGATGGCTTCTCCTCCCTCCCCTTCTTCTCTCTGCTTTTCTTCCTGCGATGAGTCATGCTTTGACGCTTTTGCTTTCCGACGGCAGTGTCCTGTAGAAGTACTTCCCCTGCCCCTGGGGATCCCGCTGAAGTCAACGATCCAGCGGCTGAAGAAGGAAGTCCTTCACTTGACAAAGAAGTCAAAGAAGATGGAGGGCGAGCTTCACAGATTGAGGGAAGGTCATTCTGAAGCCACCACGGAGGCCACCCACTTTCGGAATCTCCACGTGAAGGGGATCATGGAGTATAGCCGGAGGAAGGCGGATTTCACGAAGGAGCTTGAGGAATGCAAGAAGAGTGCCAGCGATCGAATTTGGGCTCAGGCCGCCAGGATTAGCGCCCTCAAGGTGGAACTGTCAGCCGCGAAGGGGAAGATCGGCCAGCTGGAAGGAAGTTCATCCCGACTCTTGGCTTGGGTCGACAGCGACCAGGAGTGGTCGAAGAAGGTCTCCGACCTTCAGCAGTAGCTTCAGGATGCCGAGGTGAGCCACGACGTGCATCGGGCCAGCTGGCGCAGGCAGGCGGAGGAATATAAAGGGAGACTCAGGGCGGCGACCGACGAAGTCGCCCGTCTCCAGAGGCAGCTGGCCAACAGGGCTCAGCTTACTTTCGCCTGGGATTCTGATGAGCTCCAGTCCCTAAGAGGAACCGTTGAAGAGATTTCTGTCGCCCTCGGGGAAAAGACAGCCGAGCTGCAACAACTGAAGATCCAACTGGTGTACGAGCAGTGGGCCCTCGTAGATGCGGAGGCAGAATCTGAGGTCTTGAGGAAGAGGCATCGAGAGGCGGAGGAGAGAGCCAGCGACTTCGTCGGGCGCTCCAGGATGCGCTACAGAGAAGGGAGGAGCTAGAAGAAGAAATTGAGAATCTAAGGCAGTCCTGGATGAGGGGTGGAGCAGATAACTCTAGGTCGGAGGGAGCAGAGCCTCCTTAGAGCTCTTTTCGTCCTTCCATCTTTTCATGTATATACTTCCCTTTTTGTTGTTTTGTCTCGCTTTTGTCGTTTTGCTTTTCTTTCCTTGGCCTTCCGGGCTTTGTAGTGTGTATTTTGGAAACGGAATGAAAAAGGTATTTTGTGTTACCTCGTCCGCATGTTGTCTTAATTGTCATCCGTCGAACTTTTCTTGTCATTCGACTTGTCTGATGTTGACGTCGTTGGGAGGTGCTCGGTCATCGATGCATTAGCTTGCCTTCCTCATCGTACATGGCTGCAAGCCCGAGCTTGGCGGTCTGGACTCCGCATTACTTCAGGGACGTTGCTGTCTTCCTGACCTGTGTCGGGAGTCTTCTTAGAGGCCGGGGGTGTTTGGTAGGCACTCCCTATCTTTGTTGGGACGAAGTTCTTTAGGTCTCTGGTGCGGTCCATCCTTCATCTGTTTCTGTCATAGCTCATCACCCTTCCATTTTAATTTTCCTCCTCTCCTCAGAGTGAGGGCCCTACCCTCGCTTTTTGCGAGGTTGCATAGGAGCATGGAGGTGCCGCTGAGGGGCTTTTTTCCTTCATCCGATCTTATTGGGCGACCAGGTTTCATCACCATCAGGACGAGGTTCTCCCCCCGTTCTCGCGGGGGCACGTAAGGGCCATTACAGAGCGGGCGGAGTCTTCCTTGCTGCAGAAGTCACGGACGGAGCCCGACTCCCGTGGGAGTCCGGGCCTTCCACCTTGCTCAAGTCAGGGTGGGGTTCTCCTCCTGTTCCCGACATGGCCGTGGGGGCACGTTAGGGCACTGTAAGGCCTCTCCCCCCATCCGGTCTAAAAGAATCGGGCCTTTGACTTTGCTCATGTCAGGACGAGGTCCTCCTTCTGTTCTTGACATGGCTGTGGGGGCACATTAGGATGCTGTAAGGCCTCTCCCCCCATCCGGTCTAAAAGAACTGGGCCTTTGACTTTGCTCATGTCAAGATGAGGTCCTCCTCCTGTTCCTGACATGGCTATGGGGGCACATTAGGGCACTGTAAGGCCTCTCCCCCCATCTGATCTAAAAGAACCAGGCCTTTGACTTTGCTCATGTCAGGATGAGGTCCTCCTCCTGTTCCTGACATGGCTGTGGGGGCACATTAGGATGCTGTAAGGCCTCTCCCCCCATCCGGTCTAAAAGAACGGACCTTTGACCTTGCCCATGTCAGGACGAGGTCCTCCTCCTGTTCCTGACATGGCTGTGGGGGCACATTAGGGCGCTGTAAGGCCTCTCCCCCCATCCAATCTCGAGATAATCGGACCTTCATTTTAGGCATGTTAGGATGAGGTTCTCCCCCCGTTCCTAACATAACTTTGTTTCATGCGTTTGAAGGGGTTATATCCAGTCGTGACAAATCCATGCCAAATGGGAAGAGTACGTCAAGTAGAAAGAAATTTAGATTCAAGGTGAAATCGTAAGTGATACATTTACAAGTTTTTCGAGTTCCACGGTTGCGGAAGGTCTGCTTTCCTTGAGGCCCTCCAGTGATGGAGTCGATGGTCCCATGGGAGGCCGGTCCCCGGGCTACTCCTCCCTTCTTGGTGGTTCAGGTTGCGGAAGGGCCCTTGGCCGATCTCCTCTACCCTCAGGCCTACGTCGGATGAACCTGTCGAGTCGACCTTGCCAGATGAGTTCCTCGATCTCATCCTAGAGCTGGATGCATTCCTTCGTGTCATGGCCGTGGTCGCGGTGGTAGAGACAGAACTTGTTGGGGTTGCGCTTCCCGGGGTGTGTGCGCATCCTCTCCAGCCTAGGGAGCTGCTCCCTGACCTCCATCAGTACCTGGGCCTTCGAGGCGTTGAGGGGGGCGTAGTTGCGGAATCTTCCCGGTGGAGAACCCCGCCGAGCCCCACGATCTGGACTTCTCTGCCTGCGCATCCGGGGTGGAGTATGGGCATGCTTGTGCCCAGGAGGAGATCGAGAACGCGGTCGGGCTTCTCTTGGCCTTTTTTCGATTGCGGGCTTACTTGAGTCTTCCGCCTGCCGCTCCCTCGCTGTCTCTTCATCCTTCATTTTGAAGGCTTCTTCCACTCGGGCGTATCCTTCAGCCCGAGCCAGCAAATCAGCAAAATCTCTGGGGTACCTCTTCTCTAGAGAGAACAAAAGGTTATTCTTCTGAAGGCCACCCTTCAGGGCGGCCATTGCGACTGATTGGTCCAAGTTCTGGACCTCCAACGCCGCAATGTTGAAGCGGTTGATGTAGGCCCGAATGGACTCCCCTTCCCTCTACTCGATATTGATGAGGGACTCCGAACCTTTCTGGGGGCACCGGATGCTGACAAAATGGGCCACAAATTGGTGGCTCATTTGATCGAAGGAAAAGATGGTACCCGGTTTCAAAGCCGAGTACCAGTTTCTCGCCGCTCTCTTCAAGGTGGATGGGAAGGCCTGGCATAGAATGGCGTCAGGAGCATCGTGAAGTAGCATCATCATCCGGAAGGCCTCCAGATGATCAACCGGGTCCGAAGTCCCGTCATAGTTTTCGAACTGGGGGAGCTTGAAGTTTGGCGGGATCGGTTCCTGCATGATCATTTGAGAGAAGGGAGGGTCAGTATAAATATCCTCACCATAAGCGGGGGGAGCATGGTGGAGTTCTTCGATCCGCCGGTTCATCTCCTGGAGCCTCCGGTCCAGGAAATCCTCCCGACTTCGAGTCTCGAGGGTCCTCTGGCAGAATGGGGGCAGGGATCTTCCAGGGGTGGAGTCGTGGTCCGATTGAGGGCTCTCCACCCTTGGATTTATTTTCCCAGGAAGGACGGGGCGGCTGGCCCAGGTGGCCTGCCCCGCCGCCAGATTCTGGTGTTCCGGGGACACCCTTTCCAGGCGTACTGATGCCTGCGGCTGCTGCTGCTGCTGCTGCATAGCCTGCACAGCTTCTGTGAGGCCTTTGACCTGCTGCGCCAGCAGGTCAAACTGCTCCGCACCGACCGCCGCCGTCGGAGGAGGAGGAGGAGGTTGAGAAACAGGAGGGGAGACCGGAGCCTGAGATCTGGCCGCGGAGGCCGTGGACCATCGCGTGGATGCCTTGCGGGGGGGCATCAAGTAAGGATCCCGTGAGGGAAACAAGGAGTGGGTGCCGAAGGAGACGATCGGAGGCGGCTCCATTGAGCGCTCCTTTAAGAACAAGGGTACTGCAAAGATACAGCCCTTCCTCTAGCGCCAATCCTGTTGGTGCAGAAATCCGCTCGCGCCGGAGAAGCTGGAGTCGAGGGAGTCACGGTCGCCGTCGGGACCTGCATAGGAAGTCTAAACCGGAGGTGGGGTTGCTCCGGCAAGACCCTCTGATGCTCAAGTCAGTTCTCTACCTCAACAAGAATGGAGTGCTCGAACAGAGAATTTAGCAGAGTTTTTAGGTAAAAAATGAGAGCTTATCGAATAACGTATCTGGGGCCCCCTTTTATAGGTGGAGGGGGCAGTAGCCTGATAGTGATATCTGTAACCGTCTGGCAGTGGGCTGCCCAGGGTCAGGCGGAGTTTGTTGTGAAGAGTAGTGGAGTGGACCCGTGGCTAACACCGGGGCGTGCCACGTGGAGTCTGCTGCGGGGAGTGGAGCGACGTCTGTTGTCGCGACTTGCCAGCGGATGGGAGAATCGTGCGGTATCCGTCGCAGGAAGTGGAGCAGGATCATGGCCGTTATTGTGGCCTGCCAGGGAGTAGTGGAGCTACGCGGGATCTGTCGTAGGAAGTGGAGCAGTGCTGTGACCGTTACTGCGGCCTGTCAGGGAGTGATGGAGCTGCGCGGAATCTACCGCAGGAAGTGGAGCAGTGTTGTGACGTTACTGCGGCCTGTCAGGGAGTGATGGACCTGTGCAAAATCCACCGCAGGAAGTGGAGCAGGATCGTGGCCGTTATTGTGGCCTGCTTGGGAGTGCAGATCCATCGGTTAAAGTTCGACAGCGATCGGAGTTTTGACGGAGTCCGCTCCCGTAGGAGTCCGGGCGGAGTCCTCCTTGAGGTTGGAGTCGTGGGCGGAGCCCGGCTCCCATAGGAGTTCGGGCAGAGTCCTCTCGGAGTTGAAGTTGCGGGTGGAGCTCGGCTCCCGTAGGAGTCCGGGCGGAGTCTACTTGCGGTTGAAGTCGTGGGCGGAGTCCGGCTCTCGTAGGAGTCTGGACGAAGTCTGTCTGCAGCCATTGGAGTCGAGGATGAAGCCCGGCTCCCGTAGGAGTTCGGGCGGAGTCTTCCTACAATTAAAGTCAAAGGCAAAGTCTGGCTCCCGTAGGAGTCCGAACAAGGCTTACCAGCATTTGAAGTTGAGGATGGAGCCCGGCTCCCGTAGGAGTCGGGCGGAGTCTACTTGCGGTTGAAGTCGTGGGCGGAGTCCGGCTCCTGTAGGAGTCCGGACGAAGTCTGTCTGCAGCCGTTGGAGTCGAGGACGAAGCTCGGCTCCCGTAGGTGTCCGGGCGGAGTCTTCCTACAATTAAAGTCAAAGGCGAAGTCCGGCTCCCGTTGGAGTCCGGGCAGAGTCTACTTGCGGTTGAAGTCATGGGCGGAGTCCGTCTCCCATAGGAGTCTGGATGAAGTCCTCTCGAGTTGAAGTCGTGGGCGGAGCCCGGCTCCCGTAGGAGTCCGGGCGGAGTCCCCTACAATCAAAGTCAGGTACGAAGTCCGGCTCCCGTAAGAGTCCGGACGGATCTTACCGGCAGTTGAAGTTGGCGACGGAGCCCGGCTCCCGTAGGAGTCCGGGCGGAGTCCTCCTTGCGGTTGGAGTCGTGGGTGGAGCCTGGCTCCTGTGAGAGTCCGGACGGAGTCCTCTCGGAGTTGAAGTCACGGGTGGAGCTCGACTCCCGTAGGAGTCCGGGCGGAGTCCCCTGCAATCAAAGTCAGGTGCGAAGTCTGGCTCCCGTAGGAGTCCGAACGGATCTTACCGATGGTTGAAGTTGGCGACGGAGCCCGGCTCCCGTAGGAGTCTGGGCGGAGTCCTCCTTGTGGTTGGAGTCGTGGGCGGAGCCCGGCTCCCATGGGAGTCCGGGCGGAGTCCTCTCGGAGTTGAAGTCGCGGGCAGAGCCCGGCTCCCGTTGGAGTCCGGGCGGAGTCCCCTGCAATCAAAGTCAGGTGCGAAGTTCGGCTCCCGTAGGAGTCCGGACGGATCTTACCGGCGGTTGAAGTTGGCGACGGAGCCCGGCTCCCATAGGAGTCCGGGCGGAGTCCTCCTTGCGGTTGGAGTCGTGGGCGGAGCCCGGCTCCCGTGGGAGTCCGGGCGGAGTCCTCTCGGAGTTGAAGTCACGGGCGGAGCCCGACTCCCGTAGGAGTCCGGCGGAGTCCCCTCGGAGTTGATTCTGCTGAGAACTTCGGCTGTGGGTATTTTATACCCAACACATAGGATGTGCCAGTCTATCTGGAACATTGATCCCTGACTCAATGCTCCTACGATCAGAAATATTTAAGATTAAGATTTTAAGATTTTTGATCTCACTAGCATGACCCATTCATATCTTCTAAAACTATTATCCTAATCTTTGAGATTCATCATAATCTTGATATATTAAGATGCAGCTAATATTATGAATCAATACCTTAAATAATAAATGTCGTTTCATGAGTTAGAAAATTTTAAAGAAAGTTCTATCGCAACACTCTTACGATTGGCTTATAGGGCACTCTTCTTTCATTGTTCATTAGCAAGATAGAAATAATACCCCTTAGTTTCTTTCAGATACCCAATAAAAAGATATTTGTCAGACTTAGGTTCGAGTTTGTTTATTTTCAAATGCTTGACATAAGTCGGACATCTCCAAACCCTAAGGTGTGAGAGCACCAGCTTACGTCCAGTTCAAATCTCATATGATATTTTACTTACAGACTTACTTAAAATCTTATTAAGTACATAACAAATCAACTCGAGTGCATATCCCTAAAAAAAAATCAACAGACTAGCAAAGCCCATCATGAATCGAACTATATCCAATAGGGTTCGATTCCTCCTTTCAGATACATCATTGTGTTGTGGTGTCCCAGGAAGAGTCCACTGTGAGAGAATTTTATTCTCTCCTAAATATGTCAAAAACTTACTGGAGAGGTATTCACCCCTTCGATCAGACCGAAGAGTTTTAATACTTTTTCTAGTTTGTTTCTTTACCTCATTATGGATCTGTTTGAATATTTCAAACGATTTAGATTTATATTTCATCAAGTAGATGTACCCATATCTAGATAGATCATCAGTGAATATAATAAAGTAGTAATATCCATCTTTGACACTTGTGTTCATGGTTCTACATACATCAGTATGTACGAGACTTAGAACTTTAGAGGCTCGTTCACCTTTTTTAGTAAAAGATAACTTAGTCATCTTCCCAAGAAGATAAGACTTATAGATTGGCAATGATTCACAATCATTGACTTCGAAGATTTTCTCTTGGGTCAACTTATTCATTCTGTTCTTATTAATATGATCGAGCCTACAATGCCAAAGGTAGGCATCTGAGATATTATCCATCCTAAGGCATTTATTTGATGTGTACATTATACTAGATCATGTTACAATATAAATGCCATTGTTTAATTGTCCATTCATCATAGTAATACCATTCAAAATAATATCACAAGAATCTTTCTTTACTAAAATTTCAAAACTGTTCTAGGCTAAAAGACCTATAGAAATTATATTCAATAAGAAACTTACATAAAAGTGACAATCACTAAGAACAACAATATGAGAATTGAATACAAGCTTGATAATTTCTAAAGCTAGAACTAGAATAGATGTTCTATCCTCAATGTTTAGAAATCTCTCACCATCTCCAAATCTCTTATTGACCTAAAGTTTCTACAATGAATTACAAATATTAATAAGACTACCAGTATCTAATACCCAGATCATAGTACCACAAATAGAGAAGTTGCAAGGTATTATCATATAATTATTTTATTCAGTAACCGCTTGCTTCTTCTTCTTATTCGACATATTTGGATCAAGAGAGGCAATGTACTAAGGACAGTTCCTCTTCTAGTGACCCTACTTCTTACAGTAAAAGCACTCTGTCTGACTCTGGTCAGACTTGGACTTCTTGGTCTAACCCCAGCATACTGTATCTTTTTATTTTTATTTTTTTTCTTTCTTAAAGAGATGATGCCCCATGGAAGAAGATCCTCCCACTAAATTCATCGTCTCCCACTAAATTCGTCATCTCCTTGTGGAGCTGGTGATCTCTCTCAAAAGTCTACAGTAACCCCAACAAATCATGGTAGTTGACAACAGGCTTCGTCATTCTATAATAACTGAGATAGGAGAGATAGGACTTTGACAGAGAATTCAGAATCGTATCTTTCCCAAGCTGTTCATGCAAGAAAAAGTCAAGCTTACTCAGATGCTCGATCTATTCGATCATGTATAATACATGATCGATGACCGACGCTCCCTCTCTCATTCAAGCATTGAAGATGGCATAACTAGTCTTATACCTCTCAACATCATGGGAGGCCGAAGGATTCATTCAACACTTGTAACATCTTCTCCAGTGAGCATCCTCAAATTTATGATTGAACTTATCATTCATCGCAATTTGCATAATGCATTGCACCATGGTGTGGTCGTTAAGCCACTTCTGATAAGTATCTCATATCATATCACGTGCATTCAGAGCAGGCTCCTTTGGTGTCAGATCTGTCAGCACATATAAGATTCACTCGTGCTCTAGGATAATCTTCAAATTTTGATACCAGCTATCAAAATTGAGTCCCGTCAACTTATCACTATCCAACAGTGATCGGAGCGACAACATGATGGTCATAACTGCATAAAAGGAAAGCCAAAATCCTAATTAGTATATGAATTATAAAGCCTAAATATTAAAACTCTAGTCTAAAGGTTTTCTTATTATTTTATATGAATTGGTACCTCTACCTCCAATTCAAGGGAATTATCTTAATTTCTTAATAGATACTAGAATCCACACAGACTGCATATGGATTTGACTTTGGTTGGCTAATTTATGTGCATCTATGGGTAGATTCTTAACCAAATATTTCACTAAACAACTTCTAAAAATTAATTTTGCCTCAGGTTACTTTTCAGTAAGCTTTGGCCTTCTCTGCAAGTCCTGATTAGGTCTAACGATTAACATGACCATACTCAGTGTATCTAACAAATGAATGATTAGGCCCAACTTTGGCTGACCAACCTAACCACCCATCAAAGAGACATGATTGAGTTATCATATTATGAATGATAATTTTAATTAGTAGATAAGCACCAAGCCTTTGGGCCTCCAATGATTATCAAACTAATGGATCCATTATCACCCAACTTAATAGAAGACTATGATCTAGTTATTTTCATAACTATTTTATTTTATGAACCTAATAATATAGAGGATTTGGTTAACACATTTCAAGAAAGAGAAGAGATTGACCAGTCCTCCCACTGACTTCACCAAGTCAGATCAAAGAAAACTAGATACGAGCCAGTCCAGGGGCACCTAAATCAATCATACTGATTTTCTTAATGACATGGCTCAACTGGAATCACTTATAGATCTAATCAAAATATAATTTATCATGTTGGTCAGATAAGTAAGATTGGTGGGAGGGATATGCCATTAACTCACTATAGACTCAATCTAGGTGACTAGCTCTTAATTAATAACTACCGATCAAGACTGCCAAACTTACCTTAGACACCAGCTAGTTAATTAGTTTTGATTTGATCTGCATAATGACTCAGGCTCGATCACTCAGCCATAATCAAGATCCATCTAGTCTAATCAAAGACATAAATTTGATCAATTATAACTATTATATTGGTTCTAGACAAATCTTGATTTAATCTAATTCAACTTTTAGTTAGATTTAATTAATTTTTTTTTTAGTCTATTTGATTCTAACCTTAAGTCTAATCCAATTAAGAGGACCTGATTTAAGCTAACTCATACCTTCATATTTTATACAATATCATTAGATCTTTAAATCACAATTCCAGATCCAAAGGATTCAACCCTTAATTCATAATTACGTATGTAATCAACATGGATTTAAGTTGGATTTGAAACAATTTTAATTTGTAAATATTTTACATCATTTTATGTAAAAATTTTTTGCTCTGAAACTTAGTCGGCTCACTCTTGGATTAAGCCAGCTCACTACACTGGGTCGACTAAGTCTACAACTTAGTTGACTCACTGTAAATGAACGGTAACCTGTTCCATCTGCTTACTATAACTGGATTGGCTTAGTTAGAAACTAAGTTGACTAAACTAGGAGACTGAGTCGACTTAGATCAAAACTAAGTCAGCTCAGCAGGCGTGCTAGTAACTTTTACAAAATTTTAGTTTTAAAAAATTTTGCATAAACAGAAATAAAAACAATCATATATGAACCTTTAAATCTAATCTAAATTTTTTATGATTCCAGATTCTATTTTTTATGATTAAAATAATTTTAATCATAAAGATTAGATGTTTTACTTTTCATATAATTTATATCACATATAATAAAATCTAGGGTTTTCAGATTTAGGATTTTACAGAAATTTTTTTTTTTGCATTCTTTGTCATCAGATATAATCACATGGCACCCCTACACATCATAAGAGCATCCCATCAAATGAAAAGAGAGGGTCGTTAAACCCTTCTTGCTCCTATGACCAGACAGCCTGATGATAAACCCAATCAGAGTACTTGCTACTAGGATCATCTAATCTAATCATATCACATATGAGATAGATCAAAATCAAATCTTGATCATAAAAATTGTTTAGAACTAATCTAAATAATACAAATCAAATTTATACATGCAAATATATCATATTATAAGGAACCTAGCTCTGATACCATTGAAGAAAATCGATAGGCATTTCAAGCATGCTTTTTAAAAATTTTAACAATGGAAGACATAAGATTAAATAATTTAATCTAAGGAACATGCTTTAGATCTAATCTAAAACATCTATTCTAGGATCTATAACATATTATATTGCATATATGAGATCTAAAAATAAAAACAGCATGCAAGATCATATCTAAACATGCACTAATAGATCACATCTACACTATAGATCATATCTATATCAAGAATGAGTTCAAAACCCATCACTTGAGCATGGATAGCAGATCATCGCATTTGAATCTCATGGTCTTGCTGGTTGCTCACAGCCACATAGGGTGTCTGACCTCTATAGATCATCCATTCGAAGTCTTGTGCTGATCGATCTTTCCAAAAATGCTAGCTCACGCGAAGATCTTGTTGATGACTGATCTGCTCATTTTTTTGGATCTCTCGAACTCTTTTAAAATTAAAGATAGAGAAGGAGTTTATGGTGGTGGAAAGAGGGAGGATAACTCTCTTTTCTCTTTGATTTTTTCTCACCCAAAAATCCTAGATCAGATCTAGGTCTCTCACCCAAGAGGAGTTAGATCTCCTCTAATCTCACACGTCAAAAAAGGCTTCCCACCCGAAGACCTCACACCCTGCTTCTCAAATTTTCTCATGGTAATCTGACCATCCATTTTGTCACACAAAATTGAGGGGTTTTTAAGGTTGGCATGGAGATGAGGATAAGACCTAGTTCAAATCAAATTTGAGCTAGGATATAGATCAAGTTCCAAGTTGAATTCAAATCCAATTTGAATTCAAGTTGAACCAGATTTTATCCTCATCTATTAGGACATGAAGAAGGGAGGAGAGCCATCTTTTTGGCATGTAGTTTTTTCACTCAAATTTTAAATTTGCATTGAGAAATGTGGCATGGGAAAGGGTGGTCGCTGCTAGGAAGAGTCCAACCTAGTTTAGACTCTAGGATTTTATCCAATTGGTTCTCATCCTAATTAAATTAGGTTAGATCTAATTAGATAACAGAACCTAATCTAATTAAATATCATATAAATTAAATTAAATTTTAATTAAATCAAAATTTAATCAAGATCAAGTTCTGATCAAATCAGGAATCAATCACCTTTGCAATTAGGTCATCTAATAACCTAATCGGGTCAAACCTAATTGAAACCAATTCAATCAGACTTGAACCAAATCATATTGCTCAATCAAATTGAGCTAATCAGTAATCTAATTACTAATCAATTCTCTTATAATTCACTAATCCTTAGCAAACTAATTTATCACAACTTTTGTATAAGGCTAACCATTAATCATATTGATGATTATACCCTCAAATGATTCTCAATTATTGATCAACCACTTGATCAGATAGAAACTTCTTTTGAGTCTGACCTCATAAATTCAAACCTAAGTCAGTAGCATAAAAATAAATTTTTATACTAATCGATGTGACCATCTAGCAATAGTATCTGACATCCGGATAGGCTGAATATTTGCAAAACAACATTCAAGAACTCTGGACTATGGTTACTGTATAATTCATCTCTTTGACTCTCAGTGCTTAGGATGACTATGAGTTAAACTGTTAACTCATAATCAGTACATCCATAATGTGTCTCAATCTCATAAATCTTGTGACTCTCACAAGAACTACCCCCTGGCCAATATTTTGCTGAATTGAAATACAATGTAGTACTAACTCCTGAAATCAAGAGCAGTCAATCCCATCATGACTCATGCATCGACATAGCAAGTACTTGACTATGTTCAAAAATTTTTTATTACTAAATTAGAAATTCAGATAGTCTGACACCAAAGCATAATGAGTTGCTTACAAGTCATTATGATGATCTCAGATCGGAGGACACTTATACCCATATCCTTTGCGAGCAACTCTTGACAACAGAGTGCTCCACAGTAGGATCACATTCAGTGAGGTGTACTCCTATATCTCATCTGCATGCCATAGCAGTATCTCCACACTCTTTGATTAAGAAGACAACCAACCCATATGGTACAAAATAATCTACACTTGATATAGCTATCGTCCTAGTAATAGCATATCATTTGATCACGAACAAGTTTTAAGAACTAAAGGATAAATTCTCTTTTATCAATTTAAAATAGTCCTAAGGACTTTATCATAACACAGGAGTTCATAAAAGAAGATGTACAACTTATAATGAAAAAGTTAAATAATTTTTATTAATTAATATTTATATACAATAATAAATATCAGCTCAACCATCAACAAGCTAATTATTAGCTTTGAAACATAATTTCCAACAGTAAAAATGTGATATTGTCCTTAGCCAGCTTGACGAAGCCAGCCTAGCATACTCCCTTCATCTATCCCAATCCTAGTTCAGACTTGGGAATAGGGGGTATATGATACGGATGAGAAATTTGGCCTCGATTAAATTTGATGCACCTGCCTCAGCCTATGCTGAAGATGCAAATTGCCTCAGACCTACCGACACTAGCTTCAACCGACCCATGGTACCCAGACGATTTTATCTGATATAAATAAAAGGATTGAGTTAAGGCTCATGCATGAATTTTCAAATCCTACAACCATTGAGAAAAGCTAAAGACAAAGTAGATAAGGCAATGAACAACCATTGAATCCCAAAAGATTAGACAAGAAATATCAGGGATGTTGCACTTAGAATGATCAAAATGACTCCCATAATTCCATCCTCTCATAGCTCTCACCTCTATCTATAAATAGAGGTTTGGAGGCCCATGTATGCAATCTCTCTTTCTCACTAACTTCTTCCCATCTGTTCTGAGTTCTTGACTAAGTGTCAGAGGATCCCTATCAAAGCCAACCCCAGCCAGAGAATTCTTTTGTAGGTCTGATCGCTATCGTCCAACTGACATCACTCAACTCCATCCACACCGACCTCCGAGTCAGAAATTCACATATATATATATGTATGTATACATGTATATATGTACGTATACATATATATATTCATATATATACACACACACATATACATACATATTCATATACATATATGTTGTGGTAGAATTTCATCTTAAGGTTAGATCGGTTGGAGTTGGATGACGACGGTAGGTCCACGATAGCTAGATCTGCAAGAAAAATCTCCAATCAGATATGGCTTCGGTGGGGATCTTCTGATGCTCAAGTTAAAATTTTGGACAATAGAGAGAAGGAGTGAGCATGTAGGGAGAGAGGAGATTTCATACCTTGGAGATCCTCTATGGGCTTTTATTTATAGGTAGAGACTCAAGAGCTACAAGGGAGAAGAAGAATCAGATGATTAGCCTTACTTTATCTGGTGAGATATACTTATTACCTTCTTTCTTATCTGAGGAGATATATTTGTTATTTCTTCCTTATTGATCATACGGCTAGTGATTGTTTGACTTTTGAAAGAGGTGCAGGATTTTTCGATCAGGTCAAATCTAGTAAGGGGATCTAGGATCGATCGATGGCATAGGTGTCTCCTTGGTGTATGTAATCAGAATTGACAGACAAAGTTGGGATCGATGGACAAAGTTAAGAGGCTGATAGTACCACCCAAAGGGTTTTGACTGGGACATGGGATCGGCAAGGTCCAAACTCATTTGCCTCTACCTTCAGCTAGCATGAAATCACCCTCAACATAAGCCTCCTTACTCTCGAGTTTGAGCAAAAGTTGATTTGAGCGAAGAAAGTATATCAAGTCGAAGTTGTCAAAGACATAGGGTGCATTCTTCTGCTTCAGTTTCGTCGCTAAGGTCTTCATAGGCTTTACTTGTTGAAAAGTGAGTGGCTTTAGATTTTGTCAGCTCTACTCGCTGAAAAGTGAGTGTCCTTCATTTGTCGTGTAGTTGAAGCCAGTGGGCTAAGATCCTTATAGATTAGTCCTCTGAAAATTCTTTTAGGTTAGCCTTCACTTCTCACATAACTAAAATCTTCATAAATGTTAGCTCACTGAAAAATGAGCATCCTTCAGAGGTCCTTATAGGTTGGCTCCTACTACTTAGTCAATCAAGTCATCTGTCCATGTAGGTTAGATCGGTGAGTGTTGGGGATCCTTATAGATTAGCCCCCACTTTCCATACGATTAAGATCTTCATGGGCCATTGGCTTGCTGAAAGTGAGCGACCTTTGGGGGTCCTTATAGGTTAGCTGCCATCACTTAGCCATCGAGATCTTCAGCCCATGGGCGAGAAGTGTCATTAGGCCATTGAGTTGCAGATCTACATACAAAGGATGAGAGAACTCGTCGGATCACCTCTGGCTAGGCCTTCCAATTTTTAAGTCAAGTTGATATTTAGAGTATAGAAAATAACAGGTGATTAGACTTGTGTTATCCTATTTTAGTCAATTTGCCTCTAGTCAACCTTCATTAGTTGGTATTCTTAAATCACTTCACTTTGACTTTCAGGAGCTTAGCTTCGAGAGGTTAACTTTTGGGAGTTCGACTTTTAGGGGGTCAACCTTTGTAAGTTGATTTTTGCATGGTCTGCATTAGGAGCTTGGCCTTCTCAGATCGGCCTTGGACTTCATCTTTGCATCGAGCTTCACTTTAACCTTGGTCCTTCATCTTAGCTATCGACCATTTGCTTGATAGTCCAACCTTGGTTTGCTCAAGTTTGTCTTCTGATGACTTCGGCCTTCTAGTGATATTGACCCTTTGAGACTGGCTTCTAGTGACCTAGGCCTTGGGTTGTCTTTACCTTAGCTTATTCTTTACCTCATCTCTGGGTTTGATTTTCACTATGGCCTAGTTTAATTTTTGCCTCGACTCATGGGCTCAAGGTTCTATTGTTTTGCAAGAAGAAAATAGAATAGTGGATGGGGCTTGAGAGCCTCTTACCATAAGAGTTGTAAATTTTGTTTGAAAGCCCTTGGATTCTACTTGATTCTTTCTTGTCAATTGCCTTTGCTTAAACTTGATCTTTGTCTCAACTTGGCCTTATTTTTACTTCAATTTTGCCTTATTTCTAACTTCAGATTAATCTGATTTTGACTTTAGATCAATCTTGATCGGTGCTTTGGTTTAGTCTTGATTCTGACTTTGGATCAGATTTGACTTTGACTTCGGATTAACCTTGATCTGAACTTCAATTGGCCTTGATTTGAACTTCGGATCTGCTTTGATTTGGACTTCAAATTGGCCATCATTTTGGCTTCAGATTGGCCTAGATTTGGATTTTGGATTGGCCTAGATCTGGCTTTGGATTGGCCTGATTTTGGCTTCGGGATGGCCAAGATCTAGCTTCAGATTGGCTTGGATCTAGCTTTGATTTGGTTTGGTTCTAGCTTTGGTTTGGCTTGGATCTGAGCTTCAGATTGGCTGGGATCTGGCTTCGAGTTAGACCTGGATCTGGCTTCGAATTGACCTTCTTTTGGTCTTTCTTCAAGTCCTCCAATGATGCATTCTTGGACACCCCAAGGATCTCATAGTACCACGTGTTGTCGCTTTTCTTTGACGCCCTTCCAAACATCTATCACCCAAAAATCCTCACCAATACCATGATCCAAAGTCAAAGAAACCGAGACCAAGAACCCTAAAGTCTGCTGATAAAAACTTAGACCAATCTCGATCAAAAAGTGAGAGCTGAGACCTCTAAATGCGTCACGATAGAAGGACTTCCGATCCCACCAGCTATTAGATGTATGCCCTAGAAGTCAATATGTCTGACACATCTAGTTTTAGGACATATATTCATACTTAAATTATTGTTTCATCAATTAGATGGGCTTTTTCTATCCATTTTTGTCTAATATGTCCAAGAATCATTCTAAAAATTAATAATTTAAAAATATATATTCTCAAGAGTTGAGACTTAAAGATGTATATGATTAATTTCTAAATTACTCTCGATCGATAGATCATCATGAGAATAATGATTGATCCAGTTAGATCAATGCACGGATCATTTTCTTTGAGATAAATGAGTTTCTACTCTACAATGTAGAGACACTAAATGAGAGTACAGATGTTATTAGAGAACATCAGTACTGAGTGTGATCATATGAGAGATCACATGGATGTCTACTCACTCATCAGTGATCTTTTCGATGCTATAGTGGTGTGAGTAGTTTTTTGACCTGTGGTACCTCGACTGCTCACAAAGGGATTGTTGTAGTTTGACTGCATATAAACATGGTCTCTTAGCTATTTGGATTCTTGTAGTGTATGTTGGCTACAGTAAGTTTATGGTAGGAGTAGGATGTGCGCCTAGAAGAAATCTATCGATCTTAGTAGATAAGGAGTAATCCTATGAAATTTAAAAAGCTAAGTCCTTAAGTCTATGGCCACAGTAAGGTGATTGAGAGAAAGAAATTTTTATGAGTTTCACATTTGGACTAGAGCTAATTGAATCTTCATATGACAGATATTGAAGTTTGATGAGTTTTCATAACCTCCATCTTATCAGAACTCATGATAGAGGAACTGAATCACATGGTAACTATATCTAGAGGTTCTATTTATTCTATTCTGCTGGGTTGCCACCACATGCTGCTATATGTCACTAGTAGATTGTGAGAGCTCACTAAAATCATTCTAGATCGATGATTCTTGTTGGATGAGAGTTAGAAATGTTCCAACCCATTGAAAGGTGTTTCGATGATGCTATGATGGAGATCATGGTATGTCTCACTATCAGACATAATAGAATCTATGGAGTCACATATAAAAGAGATTTGATTAGATCAAACGATTGGATCATGATCAAATTTAGATCAATTTATAAAAGTTACAAGTATAGGATTAGCTAACAGTTAGCAAGGAGGGCCTAATTATAAATATTGCAATCTAATTTGATGAGATCAAGTTGGAGATCAAGTCTTAAATAATTAAATCAAATTTAATTTATTTGGATTTGACTTATTTGAGTCTAATTGGACATCTGAATTTCAGATTTGAGTCCTAATTATATTAGGACTAAGTCTGGATTGGATTAGACTCGAATCAAGTTTGAATTAGATTCGAATTGAACCCTTATCTGAACCTAATTGAACCAGAAGCTAGAGTCCCAAAGATTTGGGACTCTCTCTCTTATTTCTCGCTTTGTATGGATGCCAATATCATATTGGCATTGCACACAAGAAGGAGACAGGGAGAGGGGGCACAAATTCAAAGTTATCGCCCCCTCCCTGGTGTTCTCTATCTCCTTATCTGCTAGGATTAGATTAGTTCATGATTAAATTTGAATTCTTATCAGATAAGAGTTCTAATTCAATTGAACTCTATCTTATCCCCTTAGCCACCATCTATAAAAGGAAGGGATCTCTTGGGCATGGTGACTATAACAAGTCATTGAATCGATCTGAATGCCACCCCCTTCATCCTCTGTCTCCCAAATTCCACACACCCAACCCCTTGGTCAGCCATAGAGAGAGAGATCAGAAAAAGAGAGAAAAAGAAGGAGAAGGATTTCTCCATCACCTCTATTCTTCCTTCGATCCTGTACGAAAGGAGTTCACGTATAGATTCATCTTTGGATCCTCTTCCATGATAGTCAAAGAAGGAGATCAAATCCAAACCAAAAAAGCAAAGATCTAAAAGAGAGCTAGCACCTCGATGATTTTTGGTGCTTCTGATCTGCTTCAGTCCATGTGGATACCCATAGAGGTCGGATACATGTATGGTTTCAACAAAATCTGCAGACATTTTCAGATTTAAATCTAGAAAAAAGAAACCAGTGCTATAGGTAGGTGATTCGATTATCAGTTATATTTTTGTCTTTAAAATTAGATGCATGATCTTCATTTTATTTTTATTATATGAACTAGATCTATAGGTGTTAGATTAGATCTATGCATACGTAAATTAAAATAGTTTTAATCTGATCTTCCATTGTATGTTTTAAAATTATTTTAAAAAATCTGCATGCATGACACCTCGAAACCCAACACCAGTGGCCTCTCGGCTCCCAAATCCTCTCCACCCAGTTTGATTGCTTCTCCATCTCCAATCCAAAAATCTCATCCCCCCATGCACCTCCTTTGAATTTTGAATCGAGTTGGGGATGAAGGAGAACAGGCTGCTTGAGTGGCTAGCCTCGAGCTTTGTCGACATAGAGGTGGCAATGGTTGGGTGGGGGAAGCTGAGGGAGCACCAGAGCTGGGGCTCTGATCGTAACTGCCGCACCCCGATGAGGTCAGCACCAGACAACGACCACTAGATCCCATCCTGATGGGCATGGAGGTGGTCCTTCGACTAGAGTTGGGTTGTGATGGTAGGTCTATGATGGCTGGACCTGCAAGAAAAGTCTTTGATTAGATATGGCTTTGACGAAAATCTTCCAACGCTCAAGTTAGAATTCTAGACAATAGAGAAAAGGAGTGAGCAAGTAGGAAGAGAGAGATTTCATATCTTAGAGGTCCCCTATGGGTCTTTATTTATAGATGAAGGATGAAGAGCCATGAGAGAAAAAGAGAATCAGGTGGTTAGCCTTACTTTATCTGACGAGATACGCTTGTTATCTTCTTCCTTATCTAAGGGCATATGCTTGTTATTTCTCCCTTATCTGTCTCATGGTTAGTGATCATTTGACTTAAAAGAGGCATGAGATTTCTAGATCAGATTGTTGGGTTCCATCCACATAGCGAAAAATAATTTTTAAAAATTTTAAAATCAAACAAGTTAATAGCTTTATCAAATAAAACTACCGAGCCAGAATCTAAACCCTAGAATCACCCTATTGATATCGATAAAACAAAAACAAGCATGCAAAAGAGATAGAATTTTATATTTTCATCAAAATAAAAAAGTGGCATATTGGTGTTCTCCACAAGACTCCAAGGTAGAAATCCTCCAATGGTGATCCACACGAAAGTTAGCCAAGGTCCTTCCTAACTGGTGCGCGGCTGCAGCCTAGTCCCTTGAAGAATACTGCTAGCTTCGAACTTGCAGTACGATCATGCCAAAACCTAGTTGCTTTCGATCTCATCATCAGAATGACACCAAGAAGACACTCTTCAAATGTTTTACAACCTAGGATTTGATTTATGGATCCAACACATGAAAAAATCAAATCCTAGGGCACATAATTAACACTTGCTAAAAATCTCACCACCCTTCTCGCAACTTTTGCCACTCAATTTTTCCTTACTTTTTTTTCAATTTTTTTCAAATTTTTTTCTATGATTTCTACATCCTCCTCTCTGGTTTTAGTCCAAAATCATAGTAGGTAGCCAGGTGGAATGTCCCAAATATATAGCGGACCAAAAGATGTCATATGAGATGAAGGGGCGCCAACCTTTGGCGCTCCAAATTCTTGTGCAATGAATAAATTCACCATGTAGAATTTTTGGTACATCAGATGCTTGTAGTAGAAGGAATCTTTTTCCTCTGCATGCCATAAAAATTTAATAAATTTTGATGTTAAATCATAGGAGTTCTGGTTTATCTTTTAAGGTAACGCGTTTAATTAAGAGCCTTCATGAAGATGGACTCTTCAACTGCACATGCTGAAAAGAGGTGGGCAGCATTTATTTTTTGGTGTGGCTTCTAGTGAGAACAGAGGAGTCCTTCTCCACTTAAAATTATTTCAAGTGGGATAAGGATCCAATTTAAATTGATCTAATCCCATTAGGTCAAAGACAACTAGTCTAGGTTAGCTCAAATAGTTTGATCTAAACCAATTTAGGAACTTGGATTAATACAATATCCTAGCATATCAAATTAACCCATAAAATTAATATTAAACTTTAATTATATCAGATCAAGGCCAAATTTTAAAGTATATGATCTATTGGGTTCCAAATCTAGCCAGCAATAGATCAAGACTTTCGATGTAATCCTAATCCAATGAGATTAGGTCATCCGAAGAGTCTCAATCAACTTGGACTCTTCCAAATTGATTTCAAAATTAATTTTTTTTAATTTTAATAAATTCACAAGTTAAGATTAATATCTAGCAATATATCATGATGATCCAAAAGATTTAAAATTTTGATAAAAATTTATCAAAATATCCTTCAGTGGCAAGTTCCCGTGTAATTCAATCTTTCAGTCAAACAACATCCCAGATGAGCTGTGGGCATGAAAATATGTCAAACCCAATCACTTATCTTTATGTATCTTGATGTGAAGGTAATGATTCAATTGATGATACATTAGAAATTTTTTTAAATTATCTCCTGCTTTGGTCAAAGACTTCTGAATCATCGACCTATGAGATCACATAGAAAGTTCGCTTCCCTTATTAGGAGTGACTGATCCCTTATTGATCTCTCACAATCTCTATGCATACTTTACCATATCCAAAATATCTCACATAAGGATCAAAGAACCAATTTAGGTAGTGAACCAAAATATGAATCCATGTACACAAGGTACCATGGTGACCTCAGGTCTAAGGATCACTTACACAACTTTCACTAGAGAATCATCAGTTGACATGTAAATAAGACTCCATCTGATATTTTCTCATAGGTCAATTTAGTAAACTCATTCTCTAATGAGCATCCATATCCTTATATTAGTGTCACCACATAAGTGGTTATGAGATCAACTACCCTCATTTCTGAGCATACATAGGACATGCCAGTCTTACCGATATCATTAATCTCTGACTCAATGTACCAACGACTAAAAATATTTTAGATTAAGACTATCAAAGATTTAGATCTCACTGGCGTGATCTCATCATGACCCTAAAATCATTGCTCGAACTGAAAGAAGATTGCCCTATAAGCCAAATGCAAGTGTGTTGTGATGGAACTTTTCTTTGTAATTTTCGAACTTATGCAATGACATTTATTATTTGATAATAAAATAAGATATTGATTCATCATATTAGCTACTTCTTATTATGACTAAGATTATGATGAACCCCAAAGATTAGGGCAATGATTTTAGGATACATGAATGGGTTATGCTAGTGAGACCTAAAATCTTAAAATCAAAATCTTAAATATTTCTGATCGTAGGAACATTGAGTCAGGAATCAATATTTTGGATAGACTGACACATCCTATGTATGCTCGATAGAGAGGATGGTAGATCTCACTAGCCACTTATGTGGGACACTAATACAAGAATGTGAGTGCTCATTTGAGAAATGAGTCCACTGAATTGACTCGATGAAAGAGAACATCTTATGAAAGCCTTACTTGCATGTCAAAGATGGTTCTCTAAGTGAAAGTTGTGCAAGTGATCTTTAGATCTGAGATCACCATGAAATCTTGTACACATGAATCCATATTTTGGTTCATACTCAAGCATGGCTTTAAGGCATGTACGGGGTGTTCTGGATATGGTAGGAGTGTGTACGAAGGTTGTGAGTAGGTCAACATAGAATCGATCGATCCTAATAAGAGGAGATTGCATCCTGTGTATTCTCATTCGTAGATGACTCAGAAAAAAATTTTTGATCAAAAGTAAAAAGAAAATTAGAAGAGTTTCTAATGCTTCTTCATTGGAGTCATCATTCATTAATTAAGAATCGATATGAATGTGTTTGAGTTTGATATGATTCCATACTCATGAACATATTCATGGTGCTGGGATGATCGAAGGATTGTATTGCACGGTAACTTACCATTGAAGGGCATATTTAGTATTTTCATCAAATTTTTAAATCTTCTAGGTAGTTATGATATATTGCTAGATATCAATCTTGACTTATAGATTTTTGATAGAATTAAAGAGTTTAATTCGAATGCTAATTAGAAAGAGTTCTAATTACTGAAATCGGGTTAGCTCGATTGGACTTAAATCTGTTAGATTAAATTCTAATCAAATTAGGTCAACTTATATCTGAATCTACTACTAGCTAGATATGGAATCCAATGGATCACACATATATAAAAATTGGCCAAGGACCCTTTTTAAAAAAGGTTGATTAGAATTTTGGATTCAATCAGGGTTTCGATAAGCATGCTAGCACATGTGGAATCCCTAGCTCTTTTAGAGATCAATTTAGTCTCATGCCTTGCTCATTTGCTAGCTCAATTTGGTGAACATTTAGGTTAGGTCAAGCCACTTGGAAGCAGCTAAAAAGAGGCACCATATCTGGTGTACACACCAAATAACTAAGAGTCCAACTTAAGAAGGACTCTTGGTGTTAATTTGTAGAATGCATGCGCACTTTATTTATGGTATGGAGAAGGACTGAGAATCCTTCTATTTTGGGCCTCTATTTTTATGGCAAGTAGATCAGATGATGAACCACCTAGCACATATTTTTAAGTATAAAAAATATACCAGATTGTGCATGAAAAAATTGCTCGAAACATTGCTTCATGTGTAATAGGTTTTTCTGGACGTGCAAAGGGATGCAAAGACTCCTTCTATTTAGGGAGTCTTAAGTGACTTTTTATCTGATAATTTTTTTCATAAAGATCAATTTTAAGTGCTTATCATGTGATAAAAATTTAAAAAATTATTAGATTAAGAAAGTTTTTTTTCACACCCTTTTCAGGGCATGCACGTGCATGATAGGGAAAAGATGCTCGCGTGTCTCTTTGGTGAAGAATCTTTGTCACATATGAACTCTTATTCAAATAATGTGTCATTTGGTGATGGCCTTTCTATTTGAACAAAGGTTTATGTGGCAAAATTTTACACTAATTTGATGTGTGAAGGGATGCAAAAAGTATCTCATTCTGGGCATGCACGCGTGAGAAGGCAGGAATCGACGTATCACCCCCTGAAGAGTCCTTCTGTTTAAGGACTCTCAGATAAGTGATATGAGGACTTGATATACCTTTTTAGATGAGGTGTGCATTCTCTGTTAGTGCCCCATCTGGTGCTATAAATAGGAGATGGCAGATGGGGTGATCATTCAATTCTTACATCCCCTGTCCACTCCCTCTCTCCCTCTTTTACAACTCTAGGTTTTAGGACAAGGCTTGTTCTTTTAAGACAAGCCTAATCCTAATAGCTCTAAGGGTTTAAGAGGTCTAAAAAATGGTGGTCAAGTTTAATGAATGGTTTAGAAAGATTCAGACTCAGATCTGGAGGAAGATCTGATCGATTGGTGGCTAGTTGAGTTCTAGGAGGTAGAACTCTTGAAGCAAGGTGAAGAAGGAGCGCTGTCCTTGGTTCAATTTTTGTGTGGATCACCATTGATAATTTTTGTATACCTCATAAAAATTGGATTAGCATTACAGGTATTCTTCTGATCCAAATTTATTTTATTATACTTTAATTGATATAGTCAAGAGTTTCTGGGCTTTAGGGTTTTCAGTGCATCGCGTGTTTTTAATAAAAATTTTAAATACCTAATCCTTTCGCTGTGCCACCGAAATCCAATAGTGATATCAGAGCCTATCTTGATCTATATAATTAAAGATTAAATTATTATCTTGATTGTGATCAAGCATGGGTTTTTAGTTTGGTTCAAGTTGGCTCAAGGGTTGAACCCGATTGAACATCCAAACCCTAGTATGTCTTAGAGATATGTTTTAAATATAAAATGCATGATATATATGTAGAATTTTTTTAGTAGCTTAGTACTCTAATTGAGGTTCATCATCAGGCCATCCGGTCATAAGAGCAAGTAGGGTTCAGAGACCCTCTCTTCCTATTCAATAGAATACTCTTATGACGTGTAGGTGTGCCACTGTGATGTTCCAAGAAGAAGAACTGTGAAAAGAGTATTTTATATTCATGCATGTTATTAAAACTTCATACATATGTGATATGCTTAAAATATTAGTTATAGTTATATTGTATGATTATATTTTTCATATCTTAGAGATATGACTAGATGCTATGTTTAGTTGTTATGATTTTTAAGATACAACTATATTTATGTATCATTGTGATTAATTGATTTAAGATATACTTGAGACCATTAAAGTCCTCATAAAAAAATATATTAATTCATAGTGTTGTGAACCAGTAGCTGACCTATTTTCTTAAATCAATTAATTAATTAATGTTTAAGGAGTGTTTCAAGTACGGTGCTTATTTAATTGGTTCCGTTGCTGGCCTGGTCAATTTTATTGATGTCTAAGAAAAGTAACGAGAGGACCCCCACCAATCTTAATATTTTTCTGGCTAATTAGATTAGTTTGAATCTTGAATGATGGTAGCTCAGTATTTTGAACACTATATATGCCTTCCTTCATGCCTAATCAATATCCTATCAAAAACCATAGTAGGTTTGTTGTAATGTCCACAACGCTTGCTATAAGGATTGATGTGGGTTTGTCTTGTTGCATATTAGATGCTTTACAATATATTTTGGATATATTACTTTGTTATGATATCCACAAGGGCAGCATTTTTCATATATTACTGTATGAAAATGAAGGATCTGACTTAACTACAAAATACTATAGTTTGTTGTGATATCCACAAGGCTATGAGTGTTTTTAGAGGCAAGATTTATGTTGAGAGTTGCATAAGATGCAATTGGATAGATTTTTCTACTTTTAAACTTATTGAGGTTTGTTTGTGATATCCACAAAGCTTCAATGAGGGATTACGGTCTCAACCCCATTAAGAAATCAGATTAGGGTTTCTCGTTTACCATAAGAGAGGGCTATGATATCCGATAAAATAGTGGGAGGTATAACAAGTTTTAAAAGTCCTTAACTAGTTATGCATGTCAAACTTGAATGGTTTACTTATACTATTATTCTTTATTTATGTAGATTTAAGTCTGCATTATGGCTTTTTTATTTTCACTGCATAACACTATAGATAAAAATATGTTGACCGATCCCAACTATGTGGATGGGTTAAAGAACTTGCAAGTTAAGTTCATATCGGAGAAGAACTCCAATATTCTGGATATTTCTGACCTTGGGATGGTCAGTAATAATGAAAAGGCAAAAGATGTCCATATGGATATTAGTTGTTTATTTTGTGGCAAGTTTGGATATTGGGAGTATAATTGCAAGAATAATCTTGCAAGTTTGAAGCAGGGTGCAAGTATAGCACCAAAAGGTGTGTATATGATACAAACCTATTTTTCATTGAGTGGCTCAGACTCTAATACTTGGGTATTAGATACTGCTTATGGATCGTGTATTTGTAATTTATTATAACGATTATAGAATATCAAAGATCTGAAGAGAGGTGATCTCGAGCTTTATGGCGCAAGTGAAGAGTCCATTAGCATAGAGGCTATGAGAATCTGTATGCTTGATTTACCTTCAGGCAAAATTTTAGTATTGAAAGACTATTATTACATGCCAAAGGTTATTAAAAATAGTATTTCTATACCTTTGTTATTAAAACAAGGTTATGAAATATGGCTAATAAAAAATGGATGCTCCATTTTCTTTTCTAATAAATTTTATGACAGTGGTTATATTGATAACAATCTTTTAATTCTTGCACTCATTAAAAATATTCTTTATATTGAAAAAAATATGAAAAGAAAGAGAGAAGATGTGAATATCACATATCTCTGGCATTATTGCCTTGGTCATATTAGTGAGCTAGGGATAAACAAGTTATACAAAGAGGAATTCTTTGATCCATATGATTATGAATCATTCAGAACTTATGAATCTTGTCTCATGGGTAAGATGACCAAAACTCTATTTTCTAGACATAGAGAGAAGGTGAGTGAGTTGTTAGCCCTAGTACAAACGGATGTATGTGGACCAATGATAACTCAGGCTAGAGGTGGATACTCCTATTTTATTACCTTGACAGATGATTTATCAAGGTTTGGGTATGTGTATCTTATGAAACATAAATCCAAAACCTTTGATAATTCTAAGAGTATCAATGCATGGTTGAGCAACAAACTGAAAAAAGTATCAAGATTCTTCGATCTGATCGAGGAGGAGAATACTTATCTAGTGAATTTTTTGATCATCTTAAAAGTAAAGGTATTCTCTATGAATGGACCCCTCCTTATACACCTCAGTTAAATGGTATAGCAAAAAGAAAGAATCGTACTTTAATTGATATGGTGTGGTCCATGATGTGCTTCACTGGTCTCCCAATATTTTTTTGGAGATATGTCCTAGAGACTGCCGCATACATATTAAATAGAGTACCTTCAAAGTCTGTTATAAGCACACCATATGAGATATGGAAGGAAAGAAAGCCTAATCTTAAACATCTTAAGATTTGAGGCTATCCAGCTTATGTCAAAAATAAATTTAGACATAAGCTTAGTGCTAGATCAGACAAGTATAGGTTTGTAGGGTATCTTAAGAAAACTAATGGATACTATTTCTACCACCCTACTGATCAAAAAGTATTTGTTAGTAGGCATGCCACTTTCTTGGAGAATGAATTCATCCAAGAAGAAAGCAATGGGAGGAATATTGAACTTACTAAAGTTCATGATCTGCAAATTGATCCAGAAATACCAGTGGTTGGATCACAAGAAGATCTTCAATTAGAAGTACTTAAAGATGAGGTACATCCACAATACACACCTCCTCTCTGAAGATCAGATAGAGTGCGTCAAGCACCTCTGAGATATGATTTTATCATTGAGAATGATAATTCAATCAATATCATTCAAGATGATGATCCACTGACCTATTCGAAAGCTGTCATGAGTAGAGACTCAGACAGTTGGCTAGAAGCCATGAAATCTGAGATAGACTCGATGTACACCAACCAACTGTGGATCTTGATTGATGCATCTGAGAGTGTGACCTCAATAGGGTGCAAGTAGATCTTCAAAAAGAAGATCGAAGCAGATGGCCAAGTAGAAACCTACAAAGCTAGGTTGGTGGCGAAGGATTTCAGACAAAAGTAAGGAATTGACTATGATGAAACTTTCTCACCAGTAGCTATGCTCAAGTCCATCAGGATTTTGCTTGCTATAGTAGCATCCTACGATTATGAAATTTGGCAGATGGATGTCAAGACTGCATTCCTCAATGATAATCTAGAGGAAGAAATCTATATGACTCAGCCAGAGGGATTTGTCTCAAGTAGGAGGGCAAATCAAGGATGCAAGCTAAAGAGATTCATCTATGGATTAAAGCAGGCTTCAAGAAGCTAGAACATCCGATTTGATATAACAGTCAAAGAGTTTGGCTTTATCAAAAATAAGGATAAATCATGTGTGTATAAGAAGACAAGTAGAAGTACTGTTCTCTTCTTGATTTTGTATGTCGATGACATACTGCTTATTGGGAATGATATCCCAATAATGCAATTGGTCAAGACTTGGCTATCGAATAAGTTTTCCATGAAAGACTTGGGTGAAGCATCCTATATATTGGGTATAAAGGTCTATAGAGATAGATCTAAAAGGATGTTAGGCTTATCCCAGTCACAGTACATAGATCTCATATTAAAGAGGTTTAATATGGAGGCTAGTAAGAAAGGTTACCTGCTTGCAAGATATGGTATACGTCTCTCTAAGAAAATATGTTCTAAGACACCAGAAGAGAGAAAGAGGATGAGTGAAATCTCTTATGCTTCGACTGTGGGATCACTTATGTATGCCATGCTATGTACCAGGCCTGATGTAGCTTATGCTTTGGGCATAGCTAGCAAATTTCAGGCTGATCTAGGGGAGGATCATTGAAAAACTGTGAAAAATATTCTGAAGTATCTAAGGACTAATGATATTTTTCTTATATATGGAGGAGGATCAGAGTTGAAACTAGAGGGATATATAGATTTTAGTTTTCAATCTGATTCAGATAATAGTAAGTCAATATCAGGGTACATGTTTATACTAAATGATAGGGCAGTGAGTTGGAAGAGTTTCAAGCAGCAGACAGTAGCTGACTCAACTACTGAGATAGAGTACATCATTGCTAGTGAAGCTACTAAGGAAGCTGTCTGAATGAAGAAGTTCATCATGAATTTAAGATTAGTTCCTGAGATTGAAGAACCGGTGCCATTCTATTGTGATAACACTAGGGCCGTTATTCAAGCTAAGAAACTTAGGTCTCATCAAAGATCCAAGCACATCCTCAGATACTTCCACCTCATTCAAGAAATTATAAAGAGACAAGATGTTGCCCTTGCACGAGTAGATATAAAAAATAATATAGCAGACCCATTCACTAAGGCCATACCACAGCAGCTATTCGATCGTGATCTTGATTGTATGGGATTGAGATATAAAGGTAATTTGCTTTAGTGCAAGTGGGAGATTAAAAGAAGAGTGTCCTATAAGCCAATCATAAATGTATTGTGATGAAACTTTTCTTTGTAATTTTTTAACTCATATAATGATATTAATTATTTAATAATAAAATAAAATATTGATTCATCATATTAGCTGCTTCTTATTATGACTAAGATTATGATGAACTCCAAAGATTGGGCAATGATTTTAGGAGACATGAAAGGGTTATGCTAGTGAGACCTAAAATCCTAAAACTCTAATCTTAAATATTCTTGATCGTAGGAACATTGAGTCGGAGATCAATATTTTGGATAGACTAGCACATCCTATATATGCTCGAAGGAGAGGGTGGCAGATCTCATTAGCTATTTATGTGGGACACTAATATAAGGATGTGGGTGCTCATTTAAGAAATGAGTCCACTGAATTGACTCGATGAAAGAGAACATCTTATGGAAGCCTTACTTGTATGTCAAAGATTGTTCTCTAAGTGGGAGTTGTGCAAGTGATCCTTAGATCTGAGATCACCATAAAATTTTATGCATATGAATCCATTTTTGGTTCATACTCAAGCATGGCTTTAAGACATGTATGGGGTATTCTAGATATGGTAAGAGTGTTTACGAAGGTTGTGAGTAGGTCAACATGGAATCGATCGCTCCTAGTAAGAGGAGATCACATCCTGTGTATTCTCATTCATAGATGACTCAGAAAAAAAATTTTGGCTAAAAGTAGGAAAGAGATTAGAAAAAGTTTCTAATGCTTCTTCATTAGAGTTATCATTGGTTAATTTGTTAAAAAATATATCTCAAAAGTCAATCCTCAACCTGTTGACGGTTGAGCAATCTTGTATTGTAATTGATTTGTTAATAAATAAAATATATTTTTGACATTTTTATCATAAGTTTTCATCTTCTAATGAACTCCATTGTTGTGATGAAGTCCTTAGGACTATTTAGGTTCGATAAAGAGAGGATTTATCAATTAGTCCTTAAAACTGTTCATGATCAAATGATAGGCTGTTAATAAGGACAGCAGCTTCTATCGAGCATAGGTCGTTATAGGCCATATGGGTTGGTTGTCATCTTAACCAAGGAGTGTGGAGACACTGGTATGGCATACAGGTGAGATGTAAGTGTCCAACTTACAAGCAACTCACTGTGCTTGCAACTTAGACCTGATGGGATATAGGTATAAGTGTCCCTTAGACCTGAGATTGCCTCAGTGACTTGCAAGCAACTCACTGTGTTTTGATACTGGACTAACTGAATTTTTAATTCAGTGATGAAAGGCTTCTGGGCACAGTCAAGTACTTGCAAAGTTAGAGTGTGATCAAGATGGGATTGACCACTCCAAGAGTTGGAGAAGAATGATTTGCTGTATTTCAATTTAGCAAAATCTTGACCAGGATAATCCATCAGATGGATTTGATATTTTGAAATACAATGTGAACAATCTAATCAGAGTTGACAGTTAAACTCTGAAGTGTCCTATGAGTATTTTTGTCAAGGAGATGAATTATATGGAAACTATATCCGTATGAGTTCTAAGGATGTTGTTCTACACATTCGACCTATCCGACCGTCAGGTACCATTGCTAGATGGTCACTTCGATTGATATAAAAAATTATTTCTATACTACCGACATAGGTTCGGACCTATGAAGTTACACACATTAGAGTTCATGATCCGATCGGATGGTAGATCAATGATTAAGAATCGTTCTAGGGTTAAACGATCAATACGATTGACATTTAACCTAGTGCAAGTGTTGCAGGAGGATCGATTAGCAATTCGATTACTAATTAGCTTAATTTTATTAAGATAATAGGTTAAGATTAAGTCTAATTGAATATGATTTAATTTGATTTGATTTAGGCTTGATTGGATCAAGTTCAATTGATTTATTGCATAAGCCAAGTGCAAGAAAAAACTAGTCCTAGTTCAATTAGAACTTGGATCAACCTAATTTTTAATTTGATTAAAAAATTAAATCTAATTTAAATATAATTTAATCTGATTAAATTAAGTTTTTAATTGGGTTAAGATCTATTTTAATTGGGTTGATTTGGTTTTGGTTTGATTTGGTTTGAGAAATCAAATTTGAACAAGTCATAGATTGAATCCTAGTAAGACTAGGATTCTACCTTGTGCCACCTTAGCCCCCCATGCCCACTCTCTCTTATTTTGTGTATCAAAACTTTCTCTCTCAGGCCTTCATGCATGCCCAAAGCTTTCCACTCTTTCTCTCTTACATGGAATGTGGTTGTGGACCAAGTCGAAGTAGGAATTAGTTTGGATTTCAAATTCTATGAGATAGAATTTTAGGAAATCAAAACTCTTTCCTTATGGCACTAATTTTATCCAGATTTTTTTTGAGATTTTCATAGATTTTATGGCACATATTGTGTGCCCTTTGCTAGTAGTCCATGGCAGAAAAAGAAGGAGGGGGTGCCCAAGAGTTGGGCACCACTTGTCTTGCTCTGTTTGGATTTTTCTTGACTAGGTATTTGACTTAGACAAAGATTTTTCATATCTCATTATTTAAGAAAATTTTCTTCTTAAAACTTTTGTAAATTATAGAGCATTGAGAGACCTTTAGGGCATGTGAAAATTAGAGAGAAAAAGTATTGGAGTGTGGAGATATAATAGACACAAAACTAAGGGTCTGGGTTAGAGCAAAGAGAAGAAGAAGAGGGTCTTCTTCTAGGGTTGCTGTGTTCACCTCTTCCCTTCCTCCATCTGTGAGTTTTTTTAGAGTATCTCACATATAAAACTTCTTCTTTTACTTTTCATCTTTGGAAGAGTTCAAATCAAGAAGGAGGCATCTGATCGACCATCGAAGAAGGATCAGCACAGTACTAACATACTGTGCTGATTTTCTAGACCAGGACTTCTGATTGTGATTCATGGGCTCGTGTGGATGACTCCTAGAGGCTGGATATGTGTGCGGCTCGCAACATCATCCTCAAGCTCGGATCAGCAAATTTAGAACATCTAATTTACAAGGTAATAGATCTGATCTATTATATTTTACATATATTAGATGTAGTATAGAAACATGTTGATATGATCAACATATATTTTTTACTCTTTATATTTTAATTTTTAATTTAATGCCATGTAATAATCATGTAATAGGATCTTAGATCTAGAGATTCTCTGATTTTATAAAATAAATTTTGATTTATTTTAGTCTTCCGCTGCCTGATCTTGAAAAAGTTTCAAGATCTAACCTTAAAACTCTAGATCTGGTTCTTTCATAATTGAGAATCGATATGAATATATATTTGAGTTTGACATGATTCCATACTCATAAATATATTCAGAGTGCTGGGATGATCGAAGGATTGTATTGCATGGTAACTTATCACTGAAAGGTATATTTGATATTTTCATCAAATTTTCACATCTTTTGGATAGTTATGATACATTACTAGATATCAATCTTGACTTATAAGTTTTTGATCAAATTAAAGAGTTTAATTCGATCATCAATTAGAAAGAGTTCTAATTACTGAAATCAGGTTAGCTCGATTGGACCTAAATTAGTTAGATTAAATTCTAATCAAATTAGGTCAACTTACATCCAGACCTACTACTAGCTAAATGTGAAATCCAATGGATCATACACATATAGAAATTGGCCAAAGATTCTTTTTAAAAAAGGTTGATTGAAATTTTAGATTCAATCAAAGTTTCGGTAAGCATGCTAGCACGTGTAGAATCTCTAGCTCTTTTAAAGATCATTTGGTCTCATGCCTTATTTATTTGCTAGCTCAATTTGGTAGGTATTTGGGTCAGGTCAAGCCACCTAGAAGCAGTCAAAAAGAGGCACCATATCTGGTGTACACGCCAAATAACTAAGAGTCCAACTTTAGAAGGACTCTTGGCGCTAATATGCAGAATGCATGCGCACTTTATTTGTGGCATGGAGAAGGACTGAGAATCCTTCTATTTTGGATCTCTATTTTTATGGTAAGTAGATCAGATGATGAGCCACCTCGCATACTTTTTGAAGTATGAAAAATCTACCAGCATGAAAAAATTGCTCGAAACATTGCTGCACGCGCGATAGGTTTTTCTGGATGCACGAAGGGATGTGAAGACTCTTTCTGTTTAGGGAGTCTTAAGCATCTTTTTATCTAATAATTTTTGTGATAAGGATTAGTTTTAAGTGTTGATCATATGGTAAAAATCTAAAAAATTATCAGATTAAGAAAGGTTGCTTTTAACACCCTTTTCTGGGTGTGCATGCATGCGACAAGGAGAAGGTGCTCGCACGTCTCTTCGGTGAAGAATCCTTGTCACATATAAACTCTTATCCAAATAATATGTCATTTGGTGATGGCCTTCCTATTTGAACAAAAGTCTATGTGGCAAAATTTCACACTAATCTGATGTGTGAAGAGATGCAAAAAGCATCTTGTTCTGGGCATGCACGCGTGAGAATGCAGGAATCAACGTATCACCCCCTGAAGAGTACTTCTATTTAAGGACTCTCAAATAAGTGATAAGAGGACTTGATATAGCTTTCTAGATGAGGTGTGCCTTCTCTATTAGTGCCCCATCTGGTGCTATAAATAGGAGACAGCAGATAGGGTGATCATTCAATTCTTATATCCCCTATCCACTCCCTCTCTCCCTCTCTTACAACTCTAGGTTTTAGGACAAGGCTTGTTCTTTTAAGACAAGCCTAATCCTAATAACTCTAAGGGTTTAAGAGGTCCAGAAAAAGGTGGTCAAGTTTAGTGGATGGTTCAGAAAGGTTCAGACATAGATCTGGAGGAAGATCTGATCGATTAGTGGCTAGTTGAGTTCTAGGAGCTAAAACTCTTGAAGCAAGGTGAAGAAGGAGCGCTGTCTTTGGTTCAATTTTCGTGTGGATCATCATTAGAGGGCGGACACTTGGACATCTCATAAAAATTGGATTAGTGTTACAGATATTCTTTTGATCCAAATTTATTTTATTATACTTTGATTGATATAGTCAAGAGTTTCTGAGCTTTATGGTTTTCGATGCATCGGGTGTTTTTAATAAAAATTTTAAACACCTAATCCTTCCGTTGCACCACCAAAACCCAACACGAACCTATGGGGTTCATTATAATCTTAAGAATAACAAGATGCAGTATATAATGAATCAAAAATATCTATTTTATTAATAACATAAATATTAATTACATGAGTCTGAAAGATAAATTATAATAAACACCCTATCTTATCCCATATGCGATTGGCTTGTAGGATATTATTCTTTCAATCTTTCACTTGCACTTAAAGACAATCGCCCCTATACTTGATACCTATGCTATCAAGATGGCAGTCAAACTGCTGCATTGACAAGGCCTTAATGAATGAGTCCGCTATATTATTCTTGGTGTCAACTCACTCCATGATCACATCATATTTTTTAATTATTTTTAGAACGAGGTGGAACCATCTTAGGATGTACTTGGATTTATAATGAGACTTTGGTTCTTTAGCTTGAGCAACTGTCCCAGTATTATCACAATAAAGGGGCACTGATTGTTCAATTCTTGAAGCCACACCCAATTCTGTGATGAATTTCTTCATCCAGATGACCTCCTTAGCAGCCTCACTTGCAGCAATATACTCAGCCTTAGTGATTGAGTCAGCAATAGTTTGCTGTTTGAAACTTTTCAACTTACTGCACCACCATACAGAGTAAAAACATACCTAGATATAGATTTGCTATCATCCAAATCAAATTAAAAACTAGAATCTGTATAACCTTTTAGTTTTAAATCAGATCATCATATATCAAAAAAATATCTCTAGTCCTTCTCAAGTACTTGAGTATATTTTTCACAGCTTTTCAATGATCCTTCCTAGGATCAGCCTGAATCTACTTACAATACCCAAAGCATAAGCCACATAGGCCTGATACATAACATAGCATACATTATTGATCCTACAGCCGAAGCATAAGGAATAGAACTCATTCTATTTCTCTCTTCAAGTGTCTTAGGAGACATCTTCTTAGAGAGTTATATGCCATAACTTATGGGCAAGTAACTTCTTTTACTTTCCTCCATATTGAACCTCTTCAACATAAGGTCATAAGCCTAGCATCCTTTTTGATCTATCCCTATAGATCTTTATACCAAGTACATAGGATGCTTCATCCAAGTCTTTCATGGAAAATTTTTGTGATAGCCAAGTCTTGACCGATTGCAACATCGAGATATTATTCCCAATGAGTAGTATGTCAATTACATACAAAACCAAGAAGATAATAGTACTCCCACTAGTCTTCTTGTACACACAAGATTTATCCATATTTTTGATGAAGCCAAACGATTTAACTGCCTTATCAAAATGGATGTTCCAGCTCCTCGATGCTTGCTTTAATCCATATATGGATCTATTCAACTTGCATACTTGATTTGCTCTTTCACTAGAGATAAATCCCTCTGGCTGAGTCATATAGACTTCTTCCTCAAGATTTTTATTGAGAAAGGCAATCTTGATATCCATCTACCAAATCTCATAGTCATGGTATGCCACGATAGCAAGCGTTATCCGAATAAACTTTAGCATGGCTATCAGTGAAAAGATTTTTTCATAATCAACATCTTATTTTTGTCTTAAACTTTTTATCACTAGCTTGGCCTTATAGGTCTCTACCTGGCTATCTGCTCCAATCTTCTTTTTAAAGACTCATTTGCAACCTATTGGGGTCACACCCTCAGGCGCATCAACCAAAGTCTATACTTGGTTGACATATATGGAGTCTATTTCAAATTTTATGGCATTGAGCCACTTGTCAAAGTCACTACTGATGATAACTTTCGAATAGGTCATGGAATCATCATTCTCAATGATGTGGGATGTATTGTCATTCTCAATGATAAATCCATACTTGAGTGGTATATTACGTACTCTACTCGACCTTCAGAAAGGAGGTGTGTGTAGTGGCTGTGACTCAACAATGGATACATCTGGTTGAGAATCATTTTGTGAATCCTAGATGGATTGTAGATTTTGAACTTCCTCAAGTTCGACAGACCTCCCACTGCCTCCTTCTTGGATAAACTATTTCTCCAAGAAAATGGCATGCCTACCAACAAACATCTTTTGTTGAGTAGGATTATAGAAGTAGTATCCTATACTCTCCTTTGGATAACCTACAAATTATATTTTTCTGATCTAGTATCCAACTTATGTCCATCAACATTTTTCACATAAGCCGGACAACCCCAAATCTTAAGATGCTTAAGATTGGATCTTTTTCCTTTTCATATTTCATATGGAGTACTAAAAATAGATTTAGAAAGCACTTTATCTAAAATATACACTGTGGCCTTGAGAGCATATCCTCAAAAGGATATCGAAAGATTCGTGAAACACATCATGGACTGCATCATATCTAATAAGGTATAATTTCTTCTTTCTGTAATTCTATTTAATTGTGGAGTATAAAGAGGTGTCCATTGAGAGAGTATTCTATTTTGTTTCAAATAATCGAGAAACTCACTAGACAAGTATTCTCTTCCTCGATCAGATCAAAGAGTTTTAATATTTTTACCAGTTTGTTTCTCAACCATTCTTTGATACTCTTTAAATTTGTCAAAGACTTCGAATTTATATTTTATTAAATACACATATCCAAACCTAGACCTATCATCAGTAAATGTGATGAAGTAAGAGTATCCACCTCTGGCTTGAGTCGACATTGGACTATATACATTAGTATGTATAAGGTCCAAAATGTCACTTGCCCTTTCTCCATGTCCAATAAATGGAGTCTTGATCATTTTTTTCATGAGACAAGATTCACAAATTTCATATGATTTATAATCATAAGGATCAAAAAAATTATCTTTGAATAACTTATTAATTCTTGACTCATTTATATGGCCAAGTCCAGTGCCAGAGGTATGTGACATTCACATCCTCTCTCTTTCTTTTCTTCATATTATTAATATAAAGTAAACTATCATTAAGTGAAAGCAGTAAAAGACTATTATCAACATAAGCACTCCCATAATATCTATTAGAAAAATATAAAGAACAACTATTGTTCTTAGCTTTTATTTCAAAATCTTGTTTCAATAACAATGGTACAAAAATAATATTTCTAACAATATTAGAGATATAATAACAGGTCTTCAGTTTCAAAACTTTATCCGAAGATAATTTTGAAACTCTGATTCCTTCGGCTTTGGCCTGAATAGACTCTCCACTAGCACCGAACAGCTCAAAGTTATCTTTATGCAGACTTTTTATTTCCTGCAAATCCTGCAATGATTTGCAAAAGTGTGAACCACAGGCAGTATCCAATATCCAAAAATCTAATATTAAAGTACTTAATGATAAATTAGTTTGTATTATATACAAACTTTTTGCAATGTTTGTCGATTTTACGGTTGTAAGATAATCCTTGCAATTTTTCTTCCAATGGCCCTCCTTGCCATAGTGATAACAAGTACCTTTGGTGGAGATCTTTTTGCCTTCTTCTTGGAGATGCCAGCCTTAGGGTTCATCTTTTTCTTAGAACCCTTGTTTGCCTTCTTCTTGTCGATCTTATTAACAAGAAGTACCAAAGTCTTTTCACTCTTAAAATGGCTCTCTGCTATTTTCAGCATGTTCAATAGTTCTGGCAGGCTGATATTCAGTTTGTTCATATGATAATTTATGACAAACTGAAAAAAAGAGTCAGAGAGAGACTGTAGGATTAAATCCTGGCTCAGTTCATTATCCATGGCAAAATCCATCTGTCCCAGATGAGTGATCAAATCAATCATCTTCAAGACATGTGTTTGCATGGAGGTGCCTTCAGTCATGCAGGCACGGAGCAACTACTTTGATATCTCATATCGAGTAGTTCGACTTTGTTCCCTATATAACTCTTTAAGATAAAAGAGTATAGAGGGTACATCCATATCCTCATACTATCTCTGAAGCTCGTTGCTCATAGAGACAAGCATGATGCATTTGACAGTCACACTGTCATCTTATATGTGGCCCTTTCCTCTTCGAAAGCATCTTCCCCAAGAGAATCTGGTGCAGGTGAATTCAGAATGTAGGAGACTTTCTTCTGAGTGAGAATAATTCTCAGATTTCTTAACCAGTCGACAAAGTTAGGTCCGATCAACTTGTTTGCATTTAGTATACCTCTAAGTAATAGTGAGGATACCATGTGTGTAGTTAATCTACAATAATAAGAACATAATATAAGCGGACAACTCATTATGACATTCACAACTAGACTAGGATTTTTATCTAATTGTGTCTCTCACTATTTTATCGAACTTCATAGCCCTCATCTATGAAAATTAAGAAACATACTAATATTTCTTAGTAGGGTTAAGATCCCTATTCCTCAAAAATATCTTGTGGATAGCACAACAAGTATTCATAAGTTCAAGAGTAGGTAACTCTTTATCAATTGTATAACTATAATTCTCAACATTTCTCTCTGACCTCTAGAACACATATAGCCTTATAGATAGCACAACAAACTATAGTGTTCTACTTAAGTTGACCCTTCAAACTCATATGGCCATACTTAAATAATGTTGCCCTTGTGGATAGCACAACAAAGCAACACTATTCTAAATATGCCATAAGCATCAAAATGTACTTGATCAACATCATATCAATTTCTATAGTAAGCCTTGTGGATAGCACAACAAGCTCACTAAGATCTTGACATACTCTATTGGCCAAATTTGAAGGAAGGTCCTTGTAATGTCTACATCACTATTCAATCTAAGTTTAAAATTTAATAAGATCAAATTGGTCAGGTCAGTAGGTGGGAGGCTCTTCGTAGCTTTTCTTAGATACCAACAAAGTTGACTAGGCCAATATATGAATCTAATTAGAAAACCATCTTTCCTTGACACCAATTGATCTTAAAGAATTTAATTTTTGATTAAAAATGAATCCCGACATTACTACTTAATATAATTCTAAAAGGGACTTTGAACTGATTTCGGCACATCCTAACTACGACTACATAAAATATATATTACAAATTATGCAAATTGGCATGCAATCATAAAATATAATAGCAATCATATAATCATGCCAAAAACAAACAAGGGTGCAATTTGAAGTCATAACACATGACAAACATATTCAAATAATATAACAAACCCTAATCTTATTAGGCATGCATAACACCCTTAACCATACATCGATTTAAGCATCATGCTACCATGATAATAAAAATTTTAAATTATCATAAATTTATAATTTTAATAATTAAAATTTAACATCATGGTAGAAATAAAGTCAAAAATATTTTTTGAGTTTAAAAATTGATGCTGAAAATAATACAATATTTTTGGCAAGATATGTGATCAATAATAATTCTATACAATAATTTTGTACTTGTTTGATCGAATCAGACAAGGATAGTTCTGATACCACTATTGGGATCTAATCATACAGTAGAAAGTATTTTAAAAATTTTAAAATCAAACAAGTTAATAGCTTTATCAAATAAAACTATCAAGCTGGAATCCAAACCCTAGAATCACCTTGCCGATATCGATAAAACAAAAACAAGCATGCAAAAGAGATAGAATTTTATACTTTCACCAAAATAAAAAAATGGCACATTGATATTCTCTATAAGATCCTAAGGTAGAAGTCCTCCAATGGTGATCCACACAAAAGTTAGCCAAGGTCCTTCCTAACTGGTGCGCTGCCACAGCCTAGTCCCCTAAAGAACACTGTCGGATTCAAACTTATAGTATGATCGCACCAAAGCCCAGTTACTTTTGATCTCACCACTAGAATGATGCCAAGAAGATACTCTTCAGATATCTCATAACTTAGGATTTTATTTATGACTCCAACACATGAAAAAATCAAATCCTAGGGCACATAAGCAATGCTTGCTAAAAATCTCACCACCCTTCTTGCAACTTTTGCCACTCAATTTTCCCTTATATTTTTCTCATATTTTTTTTTAAATTTTTTTTTATGATTTCCACATCCCTCCTCTCTAGTTTTAGTTCAAAATCATAGTAGTTATCCATGTGGGATGTCCCAAATATATAGGGGACCAAAGGATGTCATATGAGATGAAGGGGCCCCAACCTTTGGCGCTCCAACTTCTCATATGGTGAATAAATTCATTGTGTAGAATTTTTGATGAATAAGATACTTGTATCAAAAGGACTCTTCATCCTCTACATGTCATAAAAATTTCACTTAATTTTGGCATTAAATCATAGGAGTTCTGGTTTATCTTTTAAGGCAATGCGTTTAATTAAGAGCCTTCATGAAGGACTCTTCAACTTCACATGCTGAAAAAAAGTGGGCAGCATTTATTTTTTTGATGTGGCTTCTAGTGGGAATAGAAGAGTTATTCTCTACTTAAAACTATTTCAAGTTAGATAAGGATCCAATTTAAATTGACCCAATCCCATTAGGTCAAAGGCAACTAGTCTAGGTTAGCTCAAACACTTTGATCTAAACCAATTTAGGAACTTGGGTTAATATAATATGCTAGCATATCAAATTAACCCATAAAATTTATATTAAACTCTAATTAGATCAAACCAAGACCAAATCCTAAATTATGTGATCCATTGGGTTTCAAATCTAGCAAGCAGTCGACTAATACTTTTGACGTAACCCTAATCCAATGAGATTAGGTCACCCGAAGAATCCCAATCAACTTGGATTCTTTCAAATTGATTTCAAAATTAATTTTTTTTAATTTTGATGAATCCATAAGTCAAGATTGATTTCCATCAATGTGTCATGACTATCCAAAAGATTTAAAATTTTGATAAAAAATTACCAAAATATCCTTCAGTGGTAAGTTCTCATGTAATTCAATCTTCAGTCAAACAACATCCCAGATGAGCTGTGGGTATGCAAATATATCAAACCCAATCATTTATCTTTATGTATCTCGATCTGAAGGTGATGATTTAGTTGATGATATATTAGAAATCTTTTTCTACTTGTCATCCTATTTTGGCCAAAGACTTCCAAATCATCGACCTATGAGATCACATAGGATGTTCACTCTCGTTATTAAGAGTGATCGATCCCTTATTGATCACTCACAATCTCCATGCATACTTTATTATATCTAGAATACCCCACACGAGGATCAAAGAACCAAGTTAGGTAGTGAACCAAAATATGTATCCATGTACATAAGGTACTATGGTGACCACAGGTTTAAGGATCACTTACATAACTCCCACTAGAGAATCATCAGTTGACATGTAAATAAGACTTCATCTGATATTCTCTTGTAGGTCAATTCAGTGAACTCATTCTCTAATAAGCACCCATATCCTTGTATTAGTGTCACCATATAAGTGATTGTGAGATCAACCATTTTCATTTCTGAGCATACATAGGACATGCCAGTCTCATCGATATCATTGATCTCTGACTCAATGTACCAACGACTAAGAATATTTTAGATTAGAGCTATCAAAGATTTAGGTCTCACTGACGTGATCTCATTACGGTCTTAAAATCATTGCTCGGACCTATGGGGTTCATTATAATCTTAAAAATAATAAGATGCAGCATATAATGAATCAAAAATATCTATTTTATTAATAACATAAATATTAATTATATGAGTCTAAAAGATAAATTACAATAAACATCCTATCGCATCCCATATATGATTGGCTTGTAGGGCATTATTCTTTCATAGGTCGGATCTAGCAAGGAGATCTAGGATCGACCGATAGCATGGATGTCTCCTTGGTGTGGGTAATCAAGATCAGTAGACAAAGTTGGGATTGGTGGCCAAAGTGAAGAGGTTGAGAGTACCACTTAAGGGAATTCAGTTGGGGCATGGGATGACAAGACACAAACTCATTTGCCAATATCTTCAGCTAGCACGAAATCAGCCTCAACAATATACATACATATGCATATATACATACGTACTTATTGGCCCTGGATTGATTTTGATGATAATAAAAGTATTTGAGTATAAATTGTTAAGTTTCTAACATTGTTTATGAGGATGTGTAGTTTTAAGTTTCAAGAAGCTCACAATTTTCAAGTGATTTCCAGCATTCAAATGAAAAATCACCACCCAAGATTATAGTGATGAAACTCTAAATTAAACACACCCTTCAAGAAGTTTTAATAAGAAATAAATCAAGTTTAGAAGATAAGTCTGATCTAGAAATCAAATTGGAGAATAAAGACTGAAAAATAATATTTGGCATGCTTGGCATGCAAATTGAGCTGACTCAATCAGGATCCAAGGGACTTAGCTGACCTAATTCTCAACTGAGCCGACCTAGTGAGCAACTTAGCCACCTCAGCTAGAAAGATAGCCGACCAAGTCTGAGAATACATCAAAAGATAGAAAGTTTATTTTTCAGCCTGCTATGACTGAGCCGATTTAGTGAAGAACTGAGCTGACCCAGTGAAGGACTGAGCTAAAAAATTGAGCTAATCCAATGCCTGTAACGGCTAGTTTTTGAAAAAAGCAATTTTTGTCCTATATACTGTATAACAGCTTTTTTCATATCTCCAATGGATAAAACACTTTTCAAAGGATCTCTAGATGTTTTTAAGTGGTAGAAAACATCAGCAATACATAAGAAAACATTTGGAGTATTGAAGAGTATCCTTTTGAACCCTAGTGAAAAGCTTTGAAGTATTTTTTTAGTTTGTGAGCTGAATAGTGAAAGGAAGGAGTGTTTTACTAATTTTTTTGTATTCTTCTACTATCCTCAAGCTGAGAGAAGTCAGAGAATCAGTATTGAAAATCTTCACCCACATCTCTCAAGCATTCAAAGAGAAAAAGTCAAGCAACTAGCAAGTAATTTTGATTTTCTTCTCTTGTGCCTCATTGTGTTTATTTTTTGAACTTTTATTCTTGTATTAATTATATTTAATTTCAAATTTTTTGAGTTGAGAAACTTGGGTTGGTCCAAGCCTTGAGTTGAACAATATATTAGTTTGATTGGTAAACCAAGGTTAAAATCAATCGAGGTTAATTGTTAATCCAAAAAAATAATCATTGTAAGATTCTGATTGGTGAGCCTAGGTCAAAACTAACTGGATTGGATTGTGAATCCAAGAAAAATAATCTGACTGTAATCAAGCTTAGTGATTATAATTAAATTTCTGAATGGTTTACTTAGAGAGTGGATATAGGTGCTGAGTTTGGCATTGAACTACTATAAAATTATTATGTTTATGATTGTGTACCTTTACTTTACTATTCTCATTCACTGTATATTTTATATTTTATTTCATTAAGCACTTAAGTAGTATAATCTGCATAAGTATCATTTAAATTTTTTTAATACCCAATTCATCCCTCCTCTTGGATAGCCATCCTTGGGCAACATGTGGTATCAGAGCAGATACTCTAATATTAGTTATTGATCTAGTGATCTAAGAGCTAAAGATCAAATGGCAACCTCAATTGAGACTTCATTGATTGACGGGCAATCAACTAATAGACCTCCACTCTTCAATGAGACTAACTGTACCTACTAAAAAGCAAGAATGAGAATATTCATCCAAGCACAAGATTATGATATGTGGAATGTCATAATGATGGGACTACACACACCCAAGATCATTATTGATGGAGTGTTCATCTCCAAACTCAAAAAAGATTGGAATGAACATGACAAGAGATTAGCTTAACTTAATGTCAAAGTAATGAATGTTCTATATTGTGCTTTGGACACGAATGAATTTAATAGAATATCAACATATTTTTCTGCAAAAAAGATTTGAGATAGACTTGAAGTCATCCATGAGAGTACTAATCAAGTCAAAGAAATAAAAATAAACATATTGGTACATAAATATGAGCTACTTAAAATGAAACCATATGAAACAATCACTGAAATATTCATAAGATTCACTAGTATTTTGAATGATTTAAAGAGTCTCGGAAGAGACTACACTAATAGTGATGTTGTGCATGAAATTTTTAGATCTTTATCAAAGAATTGAGAACCAAAGGTGACAGCCATTCAAGAGGCAAAAGATCTAAATAATCTTACCTTCTGATTGGCTCACTCATGACCCATGAGTTGAACATGTACCAAGGCAAAGAAGAAGTGAAGAAACAAAGAGCATTGCACTTAAAGCTGCTGCCATGTATGAAGAAGATAGTAACTCCAAAGAGGACTCGAAGGATGATGAAGAGATGGCGCTAATCACTAAAAGGTTCAAAAAAATCAAGAGAAGAAAGAAGAAATTTGAACCAAAAAAAAGAGGTTATAGCAAGTGAGAAGGTAGCAAAGAAAACAAAAATGAAAAAGAGAAGGATCAAGCTCCTTGCTATGAGTGTAAAAAGCCCAGATATTTTTGAATGGACTATCCATTATTGAAGAAAAACTCCAAAAAATCAAAGAAGATAATACTAAAAGCAACATGGAGTAATGATGAGGACTCCTCTTTAAGTGAGGAAGAGCGTCAAAGAGAAGAAAAGGCAAATCTTTGTCTTGTGGTGTTGGAGGATGAGGTAAACAATGATGATTCAATTTTTGAATTTACTTTTGAGAAATTATATGATGTTTTCAATGATCTACTTTATGATTTTAGGAAGCTATCTCATAAGAATAAAGAACTAAAGAAAGAGAATCAATCCTTAAATAAAGATAAAGCTAAAGTAGAAGAAGATATAGAGAAACTACAAAGTAAGCTAGATGAATCAAATGAGAAGAATGAATCCTTACAAGATGAGGTGATTAGATTAAGATCTATAGTAGATAGATTTATGCCAAGTTTTAAAAATTTACAAATATTGATTGATAATCAAAAAATGGTTTTTGATAAAGCCGGTATAGGATATAATCCATTAAGAAAGCAAAACATTTTAAAGAATGTATGTGCAAAATCTCAAAATCATGGTAGAAATATTATTTGTTATAAATATAATAAGATTAGACACAAATTTATAGAATGCAAAATTTTTAATTCAAACAAATCAAAAATAAAATAAATTTGGATTCCAAAAAGAACCATTTGTGCTAACTCCGAAGGACCCAAGTTAGCTTGAGGACCTAAATTTACTTGATTGCTTGTGTAGATGTGCTTGACATCTGTGAGAGCTAAAAGAAGATGGTACCTTGATAGTATATGCTCAAGGCACATGATGGAAGATAAGTCACAATTTATCTCTCTTAAAGCTAAAGATGGAGGTGTAGTAATTTTTGGAGATAATAATAAAGATAAAATAATTGATCTCAATAATATCTTGATAATACCCTCCACTTGCATTAAAAATATTTTGCTAGTAGAAGGTTTAATGCATAACTTGCTTAGCATTAGTCAATTATATGATAGAGATTTTAATGTTTTATTCAAATCATCTCATTGCATTTTAACTAGTTCATTTGATGAAAGTATTAATTCATAGGAAAGAGAAATAGTAATGTTTATATTGTTGATCTTGATGAACTTAAAAATAAAAATATTGAATGTTTTGTTGCTATAAATGCTAAAGTAAATGAATCTAAGTAGATTTGGCATAATAGATTAGGTCATGCAAGCATGGATTCATTGGGTTAGATTAATTAAACTTGACTTAGTAAAAAATTTATGTAAAATAAATTTTGAAAAAAATAAAATTTATAAAGCACGTCAACTTGGTAAACAAACAAAACCTTTTTTCAAATCAAAAAATATTATTTCAACTAGTATGCCATTAGAATTACTTTATATGAATTTGTTTGGACCTATTTCAAGTACTAGTCTTGGAGAAAAAAGATATGGTTTTGTTATAATTAATGACTTTTCAAGATTTACTTAGATTTTGTTTTTATCATACAAAGATGATGCTTTTGATAAGTTTGTTGATTTATTTAACAAAATAATCAGAGAAATAAAATATAGTATTTTGAATATAAGAAGTAATCATAGAACCAAATTTGAAAATTATAAATTTAAAATCTTTTATTCTAAAAATAAAATTAATCATAATTTTTTAGCACCTAGGATACCTCAATAAAATTGGATGGTAGGAAGAAAGAATAGAATATTAATTGAAATGACACGGATCATGCTTTATGAAAGTAACGTAGGTCTCTCGTCATCGATAAGCTATGGTTGAGGAGTAGGCATCGGCAACAGAAGTAGATGTATAAGCTAGGGTCTCCTTTCTGAGGAATCAGATTTTCGACTAGGTAGGATAGGGGAGGAGAAAAAACTCACTATTCATGTTCACAAGATCATAAAGTAGGGGAAGGCGGGTTTGATCCTATTATCTTTTATTTGAGTTGTGTTGGGTATAAAATACCCACAGCCGGAACCCACGGTGGAACCGCCATCAGCAAGCGCGGCTCCGCCCGGACTCCTACGGGAGCCGGGCTCCACCACCATCAGCACAGCTCTGCCCGGACTCCTACGGGAGCCGGGCTCCACCGCCATCAACAAGCGCTGCTCCGGTCGGACTCCTACGGGAGCCGGGCTCCGCCGCCAACGTCAAAACAGCTCCGCTCGGACTCCTATGGGAGCCGGGCTCCGCTCTCAATATCAATCGCTGGTAAGCTCAATCCGGACTCCTATCAGAGCCGGACTTCACCCTTGACTTTGTTTGCAGCGCAGCTCCACCCGGACTCCTACGGGAGCCGGGCTCCACCGACGACATCAGCACAGCTCCACCCGGACTCCTACGGGAGCCGGGCTCCACCGCCATCAGCAAGCGCTGCTCCGCCCGGACTCCTACGGGAGCCGGGCTCCGCCGCCAACGTCAAAACAGCTCCGCCCGGACTCCTACGGGAGCCGGGCTCCGCTCTCAATATCAATCGCTGGTAAGCTCAATCCGGACTCCTATCAGAGCAGGACTTCACCCTTGACTTTGTTTGCAGCGCAGCTCCGCCCGGACCCCCACGGGAGCCGGGCTCCACCGACGACATCAGCACAGCTCCGCCCGGACTCCTACGGGAGCCGAGCTCCACCGCCATCAGCAAGCGCTGCTCCGCCCGGACTCCTACGGGAGCCGGGCTCCGCCGCCAACGTCAAAACAGCTCCGCCCGGACTCCTACGGGAGTCGGGCTCCGCTCTCAATATCAATCGCTGGTAAGCTCAATCCGGACTCCTATCAGAGCCGGACTTCACCCTTGACTTTGTTTGCAGCGCAGCTCCGCCCGGACCCCTATGGGAGTCGGGCTCCACCGACGACATCAGCACAGCTCCGCCCGGACTCCTACGGGAGCCGGGCTCCACCGCCATCAGCAAGCGCTGCTCCGCCCGGACTCCTACGGGAGCCGGGCTCCGCCGCCAACGTCAAAATAGCTCCGCCCGGACTCCTACGGGAGCCGGGCTCCGCTCTCAATATCAATCGCTGGTAAGCTCAATCCGGACTCCTATCAGAGCCGGACTTCACCCTTGACTTTGTTTGCAGCGCAGCTCCGCCCAGACTCCTACGGGAGCCGGGCTCCACCGACGACATCAGCACAGCTCTGCCCGAACTCCTACGGGAGCCGGGCTCCACCGCCATCAGCACAGCTCCGCCCGGACTCCTACGGGAGCCGGGCTCCACCGCCATCAGCAAGCGCAGCTCCGCTCGGACTCCTACAGGAGCCGGGCTCCACCGACGACATCAGCAAGTGCAGCTCCGCCCGGACTCCTACGGGAGCCGGGCTCCACCACCATCAGCACAGCTCCGCCCGGACTCCTACGGGAGCCAGACTCCGCCGCCGACATCAGAACAGCTCCGCCCGGACTCCTACGGGAGCCGGGCTCCGCTCACGACGGCTCCGACCATTGCCGAGCTTCAATCGACAGATCCACGCCCCCTGACAGGCCCTCAAAACGGCCGCGACCCTGCTCCACCTCCTGTGGCGGACTCCACGCAGTATCATCATTCCCTAACAAGCCGCAGCAGCCATAGCCGCCCTGCTCCACTTCCTGTGGCGGACTCCGCACAGCTCCATTATCCCCCTGGCAGGCCACAGTAACGGCCACGAACCTGCTCCACCTCCTGCGACGGATACCATGCGATTCTCCTGACGACGGACGCTGCTCCACCCCTCATAACGGATTCCACGTGGCAAGTCGAGGTGATACCCACGTGTCTGCTCCATTATCTTTCGCAATCAATTTTCCTGACCATGGGCGGCCCACTACCAGGCAGTTACACACGTCGCCATCAGTCCGTTGCCTCCCCCGCCTATAAAAGGGGGGACTCAGATACGTTATTTTTTAAGCTCTTTTGCCTTATCTCAAAACTCTGCTAAATTCTCCATTCGAGCACTCCATTCTTGTTGAGGCAGAGAACTGACTTGAGCGTCGGAGGGTCTTGCCGGAGCAACCCCACCTCCGGTTTAGACTTTCCTTGCAGGTCCCGGCGGCGACCGCGGCTTCCTCAACTCCAGCTTCTCCGACGCAGGCGGATTTTTGCACCAACAGGATTGGCGCTAGAGGAAGGGGCCCGTGTCTTCGCAGCACCCTTGTTCTTGAAGGAGCGCTCAACGGAGCCACCTCCGGCCATCTCTCCGTCATCTACTCCTAATCCTCCCCCGCGAGATCGACACCCGATGCCTCCGCGCAGGGCGTCCACCCGGCGGTCCACGGCCTCCGCGGCCAGATCTCAGGCTCCAGCCTCCCCTCCCGTGTCTCAGCCAGCCCCTCCTCCCCCTCCGGCGACGGCGGTCGGCGCAGAGCAGTTTGACTTGCTGGCGCAGCAGGTCAAGGGCCTCGTCGAGGCCGTACAGGCGATGCAGCAGCAGCCGCTGCAGGCGTCAGCGCATCCGGAAGGGGCATCTCCGGAATGCCAGAACCCGGCGGTGGGGCGGGCCACCTGGGCTAGCCGCCCCGTCCTTCCCGAGAAGGCGAATCCGAGGGTGGAGAGCCCTCAGTCGGACCACGACTCCACCCCTGGGAGATCCCTGCCCCCGTTCTGCCAACGGACCCTCGAGACTCGAAGTCGAGAGGATTTCCTGGACCGGAGGCTCCAGGAGATGAACCGACGGATCGAAGAACTCCGCCATGCGCCTCCCGCTTACGGTGAGGATATCTGCACTGACCCTCCCTTCTCCCAAATGATTATGCAGGAACCGATCCCGTCGAATTTCAAGCTCCCCCAGTTTGAAAGCTACGACGGGACGTCGGACCCGGTGGACCACCTGGAGGCCTTCGGACAATGATGCTGCTTCATGGTGCCCCCGACGCCATCTTGTGCCAGGCTTTCCCGTCTACTTTGAAGGGAGCAGCAAGAAACTGGTACTCGGCACTGAAGTCGGGTACCATCTTCTCCTTCGACCAAATGAGCCACCAATTCGTGGCCCATTTTGTCAGCAGCCGACGTCCCCGGAAAGGTTCGGAGTCCCTCATCAACATCAAGCAGAGGGAAGGGGAGTCCATACGGGCCTACATCAACCGCTTCAACATCGCGGCGCTGGAGGTCCGGAACTTGGACCAGTCAGTGGCCATGGCCGCCCTGAAAGGTGGCCTTCAGAAGAATGATCTCTTGTACTCCCTGGAGAAGAAGTACCCCAGGGATTTCGCTGATCTGCTGGCTCGGGCTGAAGGATACGCCCGAGCGGAAGAGGCCTTCAAAATGAAGGATGAAGAGACTGCAAGGGAGTGCCAGGTGGGAGATTCTGGCAAGCCCGCAGTTGAGAAGAGGCCAAGGGAAGCCCGGCCTCGCTCCCGATCCCCTCCTGGGCACAAGCGCGCCCATACTCCACCCCGGGCACGCAGGCAGAGAAGCCCGGACAACAGGCCAGTCCGCATCCGACACGTGTCCCACTCCCCGCGGCAGACGACCGAAGGAGGCTGGCGGTTGGCAGGGCCATAATTGCATCGTACCTAGGCCAGCGTACCTGCGGGGTCTTCGAAGCGTCCCCTCGTACCGCCCCAATTCGAAAAGACTCCGGCACGCGCTCATTTAATGCCAAAATATCTGGGAGCGGCAGGGTGCGGGATTCGAAGGGACGGTTCCGGCTATACTTCTGTGTACTTCCTTCATTTGAAATTCAAAACTCGGATGTAGGGGGACTGGTGTTGGGTATAAAATACCCACAGCCGGAACCGACGGTGGAACCGCCATCAGCAAGCGCGGCTCCCCCCGGACTCCTACGGGAGCCGGGCTCCACCGCCATCAGCACAGCTCCGCCCGGACTCCTACGGGAGCCGGGCTCCACCGCCATCAGCAAGCGCTGCTCCGCCCGGACTCCTACGGGAGCCGGGCTCCGCCGCCAACATCAAAACAGCTCCGCTCGGACTCCTACGGGAGCCGGGCTCCGCTCTCAATATCAATCGCTGGTAAGCTCAATCCGGACTCCTATCAGAGCCGGACTTCACCCTTGACTTTGTTTGCAGCGCAGCTCCGCCCGGACTCCTACGGGAGCCGGGCTCCACCGACGACATCAGCACAGCTCCGCCCGGACTCCTACGGGAGCCGGGCTCCACCGCCATCAGCAAGCGCTGCTCCGCCCGGACTCCTACGGGAGCCGGGCTCCGCCGCCAACGTCAAAACAGCTCCCCCGGACTCCTACGGGAGCCGGGCTCCGCTCTCAATATCAATCGCTGGTAAGCTCAATCCGGACTCCTATCAGAGCCGGACTTCACCCTTGACTTTGTTTGCAGCGCAGCTCCGCCTAGACCCCTACGGGAGCCGGGCTCCACCGACGACATCTGCACAGCTCCGCCCGGACTCTTACGGGAGCCGGGCTCCACCGCCATCAGCAAGCGCTGCTCCGCCCGGACTCCTACGGGAGCCGGGCTCCACCGCCAACGTCAAAACAGCTCCGCCCGGACTCCTAGGGAGCCGGGCTCCGCTCTCAATATCAATCGCTGGTAAGCTCAATCCGGACTCCTAGGGGAGCCGGGCTCCGCTCTCAATATCAATCGCTGTGCTGATGGCGGTGGAGCCCGCTCCCGTAGGAGTCCGGACTTCACCCTTGACTTTGTTTGCAGCGCAGCTCCGCCCGGACCCCTACGGGAGCGGGCTCCACCGACGACATCAGCACAGCTCCGCCCGGACTCCTACGGGAGCCGGGCTCCACCGCCATCAGCAAGCGCTGCTCCACCCGGACTCCTACGGGAGCCGGGCTCCGCCGCCAACGTCAAAACAGCTCCGCCCGGACTCCTACGGGAGCCGGGCTCCGCTCTCAATATCAATCGCTGGTAAGCTCAATCCGGACTCCTATCAGAGCCGGACTTCACCCTTGACTTTGTTTGCAGCGCAGCTCCGCCCGGACTCCTACGGGAGCCGGGTTCCACCGACGACATCAGCACAGCTCCGCCCAGACTCCTACGGGAGCCGGGCTCCACCGCCATCAGCACAGCTCCGCCCGGACTCCTACGGGAGCCGGGCTCCACCGCCATCAGCAAGCGCAGCTCTGCCCAGACTCCTACGGGAGCCGGGCTCCACCGACGATATCAGCAAGTGCAGCTCCGTCCGGACTCCTACGGGAGCCGGGCTCACCGCCATCAGCACAGCTTCGCCCGGACTCCTACGGGAGCCGGACTCCGCCGCCGACATCAGAACAGCTCCGCCCGGACTCCTACGGGAGCCGGGCTCCGCTCACGATGGCTCCGACCATTGCCGAGCTTCAATCGACAGATCCACGCCCCCTGACAGGCCCTCAAAACGGCCGCGACCCTGCTCCACCTCCTGTGGCGGACTCCACGCAGTATCATCATTCCCTGACAAGCTGCAGCAGCCATAGCCGCCCTGCTCCACTTTTTGTGGTGGACTCCGCACAGCTCCATTATCCCCCTGACAGGCCACAGTAACGGCCACGAACCTACTCCACCTCCTGCGACGGATACCATGCGATTCTCCTGACGACGGACGCTGCTCCACCCCTCATAACGGATTCCACGTGGCATGTCGAGGTGATACCCACGTGTCTGCTCCATTATCTTTCGCAATCAATTCCCCTGACCATGGGCGGCCCACTACCAGGTAGTTACACACGTCGCCATCAGTCCGTTGCCTCCCCCGCCTATAAAAGGGGGGACTCAGATACGTTATTTTTTAAGCTCTTTTGCCTTATCTCAAAACTCTGCTAAATTCTCCGTTCGAGCACTCCATTCTTGTTGAGGCAGAGAACTGACTTGAGCGTCGGAGGGTCTTGCCGGAGCAACCCCACCTCCGGTTTAGACTTCCCTTGCAGGTCCCGACGGCGACCGCGGCTTCCTCAACTCCAGCTTCTCCGCGCAGGCGGATTTTTGCACCAACAAGTTGCAAATGACACCACTAAAAAAGCAATTTATGGAAACAGACATTTAGAAAGCAGAGTGGAGTGAGAGACCCCTTATCCAGGGATGTGAGTGGGAAAAGAGCCATTGGAAGGTGCTTGTTCATCTGGCTAGGTACTACTGGTACCTTATTGGTAGGTCCTCGAGTTGCCTCTTCGCACTTAGTCAAGTTCCCTCCTCCAAAGCATCGATTCAAGATTGAAATCTTAAGGGTTGGAGCTTGCAAGCGTGCTACTGGCTCGATGGACAAACTTAAGGAACTACTTTGCCTCCTTTGCTTCAATGGAATGCTTGATTGCCAACTCTTACACTGTATCTGAAAGGAAAAGCCCTCATAAATATTGCATTCCCAACTGGCTTTGACTTCCTTTAAAGAGCTGCTTACAGTACCTCTCCTAAGGGTAGGTAGGACAATACTCGACACTACACATTTCAGCGAGCACGGAGACTTTACTTGACTCGAGACTGGTCGGTTGAATAGGGCACTACAGCTTGCCTTGCCTCTCCAGCTCCATTTTAGCTTATCTTTCTTCTGTCATCGGGGATGGGAACCTTGAATTGCCTGGCGAGACCAGAGTACATTTATTCATTCCTTTCCCTTCATTCACAGTAACCAGTAGTCTCCTACAATTCACTTCTTTGGTTGAGGATGATGGCGGTTGTCCTCTTGCCATCTTTAGGCAATCGATGAGCATTGATGGCCAATAGTATGTATCCCATCCACTTAAGATATAGGGGGGCGCCAATTTGCTCACTTATACAAGATAGACCTTGACTACCGCTAAGGAGATCAAAGATCTGGAGGTATTCCAAATCTCAGAAACCCAGACTGACTGTGGCTTCGAATGAGAAATTCTTCCTGACTCCTCTTTACATATTTACATAGTAGGGGGCGTCTCATTTGTATCAGAAGAGTCTTCTGGGAATCGAATCACACCTCTTTTAGAATGCAGGAATCGAAGCGGTGTCCCAAAATACTTTTGGGCGAAGTTGTTAACACATCATGCTATGTGCTAAATAGAGCATTAATTAGATCAATCTTAAAGAAAACTCCAAATGAACTCTTTAAGAAAAAAAACCTAATATTTCATATTTTAAAATTTTTGGATGTAGTTATTTTATTTTAATAAATGGTAAAGATAAATTAGAAAACTTTGATGCAAAATCTGATGAGGAAATCTTCCTAGGTTATTCATCTCATAGCAAACCATATAGAGTATTTAACAAAAGAATATTGATAGTAGAAGAATCAGTGCATGTCATTTTTTTTGAGACTAACTCTCTTAAAATAAGAAAAGAAGAGTTTGATGTTGATATAGAAAATCTTGAGAAAAAGTTAAGGACATGAATATTGAAGACACTCTTTCTCAAGAAAAAAAAATATGGAACAAGATATTGAAGAAGAAGTACCACAACCTCAAGATGAGCAAGGTACACCCAATTTACCAAAAGAATGGAGGAATGATCCCAAACATCCTAAGAAATTAAATATAGGTGATCCATCTCAAGGTGTTAAAATTAGATCATCAATTAGAGAAGCTATTAATTATGTTGTATTTGTATCTCATTTAGAATCTAAAAATATAATAGAAACTGAAAAAAATCCTAATTAGATTTTGGCAATGCAAGAAGAGTTAAACCAATTTAAAAGAAAAAAAGTTTAAAAATTAGTTGAAAGACCTAAATCATTTTAGTAATTAGAGCTAAATGGGTTTTTAGAAATAAACTTGATGAGAAGGGCAATGTAATTAGAAACAAGACTAGATTAGTTGTACAAGAATACAATCAAAAAGAAAAAATTGATTTTGATAAAAATTTTATACCCATGGCTAGACTTGAAGCTATTAGATTACTCTTAGTATTTGCTTGCTTTATGAATTTTATGCTTTTTTAAATGGATGTAAAGCGTACATTCTTGAATGGATTAATTGAGGAAGAAGTTTATATAGAATAATCTCTAGGTTTTGAAAATCAAGAATTGCCTAATCATGTATACAAACTTAAAAAAGCTTTATATAGGTTAAAACAAGCACCTAGGGCTTGGTATGATAGATTGAGTAAGTTTTTACTAAACAATAATTTTAAAAGAGAGAATGTAGATAAAATATTATTTATAAAGTGAAAATCAAATGATTTATTGATTGTGTAATTATATGTCGATAATATCGTATTCGATGCTACTAATGAAGTTTTGTATAGAGATTTTGTTAGACTTATGCAAGATGAATTCAAGATGAGTATGATGGGAGAGCTGAACTTCTTCCTCAAACTCTAGATCAAGCAATCAAATGAAGAGATCTTCATCAATCAAAGCAAATATATCAAGAACATATTAAGAAAATTTGGGATGGAGAATGTTAGAGAAAGTGGAACCCTTATGAGCACAAATTGCAACCTTGATCAAGATCCAAAAAAAAAAATAGTAGATCCTAAGCTATATCGAGGTATGATTGGATCTTTACTTTATTTAACTACAAGTAGATGGGATATAATATTTAGTATATGTATGTGTGTATGTTATCAATCAAATCCTAAGAAATCTCATATAGCTGTAGTTAAAAAATTTTTAAATATGTAATAAATACTAAAGATGTAGGTTTGTGATATTCAAAACAATCTTCATTAGACTTAATTGGATATAGTGATTCTAATTTTGTTGGTTGTTGCTTAAATAGAAAGAGTACAAGTAGTACTTATCAATTTTTAGGAGTTAATTTGATCTCATGATTTAGCAAGAAATAAAATTCAGTAGCCTTATCAATGGTGAGAGCCGAATACATTGCTGTTGGGAGTTGTTGTGCTCAACTATTATGGATCAAACAACAACTAGAGGACTATAGTATTACTTGCAATAATATTTCTATTCGATGTGACAACACAAGTGCTATAAACTTAATCAAAAATCCTATATTACATTCAAGAACAAAATATATAGAAGTTAGATACCATTTTATTAGAGATCATGTACAAAGTAATGATATAACCCTTGAATTTGTACCAATTGAAAATCAAATTAAAGATATTTTTATAAAACCTTTAACTGAAGAGAGATTTTGTGCAATAAAAAAACAATTAGGTTTATTTGATCCAATTTGTTGAATTATTGTGTATAAATTTTATGATAAAATGATTGCCTTTAATATGATGAATTTTTTGAATTATTCATGTTTTAATTGTATTAGGAAAGGCATGTTTAAATTGTATTATCATTGGCCTTGAAACTTAGAAAATTCAAATTTATGCCAGACTGAGCGACTAACATCTTTATTCATGAAAAACTTAGTTGACCCAGTACTTAGTCGACTCATAATTATTTTGAGCTGACTAAGGTGTCAGGGATCCTATTTTTTAAATGAAATTTCCATAAGACCTAAGGTGTTTTGTTTCTTAGCCGACCAATCTTAGAACCCTGGGACACCCTAATCTACTCTCCTTAGAACCCTAATCCACCTCAAATTGAAGAGATTTTTGGATCCATGGCGCCCAAGAAACATGTTGCTCCAAGATTGAAGCATCATTGCCCCTTTCCTCTATCAAGTGAGGGATTCACGGTGAATGCCGGATCAAGTATCATAAAGACCACCCTAAGCCATCTCAGTCTCCTCCTCCTCCGGTAGCCCCCACTCAGCCTCCTCCTTCAGTCTCTCCACCCTCTCCTAGGTCAAGGTCTATCTGTTTCTCTTCTAAGGTTGTTACAACTAGGAGAAAAATAGATTTTGATTTTCTGAAAAGTGAGGGTTTTGAGATTGGTGAATGCCTAAAATTTTAAGGATGGAAATATCTGTGTTCTGGTATTGATCTTCCAACCTATCCAAATCTAGTGAGGAAATTTTATGCAAATGCCATTGTCCAAACAAAATCCTTTGAAACAGAAGTGAAGGGAGTTAAAATCAACTTGTCTCAAGAAAAATTAAGAGTTTTTCTTAGAGTACCCACTGAAGGAGTAGAAAGATTAGATGATAGAGCTGCTATGTTAAGATTTCTATTTGAAAGGGATGATACAATACATTTTGAAGAGATTCATGCTAGAGATTTATCTGTGGAGCATAGACTTCTTCATCACATTATTGCTAGAATCCTCCTCCCTCGGATTGGAATATTTGATTTTTTGACAAAAAATGATATTGTTGTCATATATCCCACCTTAAGAAGAGAAATTCAATCTTCCAACTCTAATTTTAAAGGGAATGCAAGAAGCCTCTCAAAGGGAAAAGTCAACTTTGCCATATGGATTGTTTCTGACTCTGGCTTTTCAAGATTTTGAAGTTAATTTGGAAGGAGAGCCTATCAAAAAGCTTCAGCACTATGACACCTACAAGTTGAAGTCAATGAAGAAGATGAAATTTAAGAAGGTTGATGGGTAGTGGGTCAAGATAGATAAGGAAGGGGAAGAAAGAGATGTGCCAGAGCCTGTGCCACAGCATCTTGAGGTTGCTGCATCTTTGTCCACTTTTTGACTTGCTAGGGATCAGATTGAGGAGATTGTGCAGCATGTTTCTGACCATGTCTTTGGTCGTATCTCTGGATGTCTCTCTTCATTGATGGAGAATGTAGTGAGGAAGATTTTTGTCGAGCAGCATGCTTCTGTGGCTATGGATCCAGCTTCCTCCACCCCTCCCGAGCCTAGCATGGATTAGGTTGCATATAGGATGCATGTAGTTACATAACATTTTAAGCATTTTTGTTGTCAATTTTTTGGTTATGTAATGATCAAGTTTCTTTTTGGACTCAATGTATGATTTTTTGACTCAATGTATCTTTCTTTATGAATGAATAAAGTTTGCCTTTGCTTTATATAAGAAATGCTTCCTTTATGTGTGTTGTATAATGTTTGATTGTTTGCCTTTTTGATAATGACAAAAAGGGGGAGAAGAATAAGTATAAGAATAAGTATCAATTAAAATGAATGCATATCAAATTGAAACTAAGATTTAAGTATCAACATTGAGTATCAAATTGAGTATCGAGTATCAAATTGAAATTACAATTGATAAAACATAGTTATTCAGCATCGAGTATCAAATTGAGCATCAAGTATCAAATTGAAATTACAATTGATAAAACATAGTAATTTGAAACATTTGGCGTATAGTGTTGATTGAAATTAAATTTAAGTATCAATTGAAACTATATTTGATGAAATATGACAAATGCTAATTTGAACCAAATTATAACCCTAAATTGTTAATTTGAAACTTATGGCACATAGTAAGGGGGAGTATCGCAAATTTTGACAAAATTGAAATTGAATTGAGCATAATTCTCATACTCAAAGGGACCATGTGTAAATTGATAAAATTTGATTATATATGTTGTCTATGTAATTATAGAAAGTGAAATTGATAAAATCTAAATGCATATATGTAATAATTGAAAATGACTCAATTTGAAACTTGAAGGAAAGGTTATACTTAAAGGATTTTGTTATCATCAAAAAGGAGGAGATTGTTGATCCTGGATTGATTTTGATGATAATAAAAATATTTGAGTATAAATTGTTAAGTTTCTAACATTGTTCATGAGGATGTGCAGTTTTAAGTTTCAAGAAGCTCACAATTTTCAAGTGATTTCCATCATTCAAATGAAGAATCACCACCCAAGATCCTAGTGATCAAACTCTAGATTAGATACACCCTTCAAAGAGTTTTAATAAGAAATAAATCAAGTTTCGAAGATAAGTCTAACCTAGAAATCAAATTGAAGAAGAAAGGCTGAAAATAATATTTGGCATGCTTAGCATACAAACTGAGCCAATCCAGTCAGAAATTGAGCTGACCAATCTGAGTAGATATAGAAAATAGAAAATACAAAAAGTCAAAATTCAAAATCTAGGAGACATAGCCGACCCAGTGAGCAATTTAGCTGACTCAACCAAAAAGATAGTCGATCAAGTCTGAGAATATATCAAAAGATAGAAAGCCTATTTTTCAATCTGCTATGATTGAGCTGACCCAACAAAGAACTGAGCCGACCCAGTGAAGAACTCAGCCGACTCAGAGAAAAACTAAGCTGACCTAATATCTATAATGGCTAGTTTTTAAAAAAAAAATAGCTTTTTATCTCATGCACCCTACAATGGTTATTTTTGTATCTTCAATGGACAAAATACTTTTCAAATGATCTTCAGATGATTTTAAGTGGTAGAAAATATCAGCATGAAATAAGAAAACCTTTGGAGTATTGAAGAGTATCTTTTTGAACCCTAGTGAAGAGCTTTGAAGTGTTTTCAATTTGTGAGCAAAATAGTGAAAGGAAGGAGTATTTTACTGATTTTCTTATATCCTTCCACTATCCTCAAGCTGAGAGAAGTCAGAGAATTAGCATTCAAGATCTTGTTGGAATTTGATGCCTTGAGATTCGATCTATAAGAAGTCCAGAATAAGGTTTGGAACGATGAATGGAGTCCAACGAGATCAAGAATAGCCCAAATGGAATTCAGACGGTGAAGTTACACGTGAAAAAAGCTTGCACAACATGGAGTAGTGGAGGCCGATGGAGGCTGTGGTAGAGCGAGTGCATGTGACGGTGTGTGGGCCAGCTATGAGTGTGTGGATGTTTATGCACATGAGGCATGGCCCAGGCCCGGCCCAGGCAGGCACGTGCAGGCATGGCCTGCATGGATCCTCATGCAGTCCACGCATGGTGCGTGGACCGATGGTCCATGGCGACTATCGTGTATTGGGAGAGCATTTCTCTTAGGTTTCTTGTGGTCCATGGTGGATTGAAGTGTTTCACAGGCATTTCCCGAGGTGTTTGCATGATCAGATGGTGTAGGTTTGATTTGGCAGCTGATCCAATGGCTCTGGGAAGATCCAGTGCTGATCTGAACACTGGGAGGCTTGATTGGCCTTGATCAGGCATGATCTAGTGGCTATAGTAGCAAGCGGTGAAGATCAGATGGTCTGTGGGGATTCTAAGGCTTATGCAGAAGGTTTCTTAGCCCTGTTGAGGAGGGCTGACGATAGCATCAGAGAGAGATGTGACCTGCAGACCTGAAGAGAGAGCTGCAGAGCAGCGACAGTAGTAGCAGAGTCAGGAGGGCTCTATGGAGGTGCTATAGAGGGGCTCAAGAGCATCTCAAGATGGCACAGAGATCGAGGCAGAGAGTTTTGGAGTGCTACAGTAGCGCATCTCTGGTGGTGTAGGGCTGAGAGAGACTCGACGATGCAGCAGCTGAGGGAGGTATCTCAGAGAAATAGTGGAGGTGTCTTGAGTTTGGCTAGATGGAGTGGCCATGATAGGTAGTGACAGGCTGGGAGCACTAGAGGCATCTCAGGGCGATCGGGGAGTAGATCTCAAGGAGAGCCGGGTCTCAGGGAGCACCAGAGGCATCATACAACCAAGAGTGTCCTGGAATGGTGGGGTTGCCTAGGGACAGGTTGGGGCATGATGTAGTGGTTGAGAGTCTCACAGGGTGTCCAGGGGTGTCGAGGATCCTACACCGATAGATCTGTGAGGGAGCCTTCTTGGGATTCTTTGAGAGCATTGTATGGGTGAGTGCTTCTGGGTTGTGAGAGAGGTTTGAGAGTATCTCCTCTATATTTTGTTTTCTCTCATGAGTGGAGCAATGTATGTCCCGTGGATGTAGGCACTTGGGTCGAACCACGTATATCTTGTGTGTTTGTTTGTCTTCTTCTATCTTTCTGCTACAACATATGGTGCCAGATCTCCTAGGACAATCTTGGGCGGGTGATTCGTGTTCTATAGTTGTCGGATCTACCCCAATAAATCTTCACCCACATCTCTCAAACATTTAAGGAGAAGTCAAGCAACTGCAAACAATTTAGATTTTCTTTTCTTCTGCCTTATTGTGTTTATTTTCTAAACTTTTATTCTTGTATTAATTGTGTTTAATTTTAAGTTTTTTGAGGTGAAAATTTGGATTGGTTCAAGCTTTGAGTTGGACATTGTATTGGTTTGATTGGTGAGCCAAGGTTAAAATCAATCAGAGTTGATTGTTAGCCCAAAAAAATAATTATTGTATGGTTCTAGTTAGTGAGCCTAGGTCAAAACTAACTGGGTTAGATTGCGAACCCAAAAAAAATAATCTGACTGTAATCAAGCTTAGTGATCATAGTTAAATTTCTAAGTGATTTACTTAGGGAGTGGATGTAGATGCTGAGTTTGGTACCGAACCACTATAAAATAATTATGTTCGTGATTGTGTGCCTTTACTTTACTATTCTCCTTCACTATACTTTTTATATTTTATTTCATTAAGCACTTAAGTAGTATAATCTGCATAAGTATCATTTAAATTTTTTTAATATCCAATTCATCCCCCCTCTTGGGTAGCCATCCTTAGGCAATAATACTGTTGGATGTGTGCTCTAGAAGTCAATTTTTGGCTGACATATTTTATAATTCCAAGGTATGATTTTATCCTTGTAAAATATTTATAATTAATAAAGGATGATTTTATTTTTGATCATGTATATTTTCAAAGTGTTGAAAATTTGAGACATATATTATTAGTAGTTAATTTCTAAAAGCTTTCAATCAAAAGATCATCATGGAGGATACTGATCAATCTTCTTAAGATCGATGCATAGATCACCTCCCTTCTAGATAAGTATCATTTAAATTTTTTTAATATCCAATTCATCCCCCCTCTTGGGTAGCCATCCTTAGGCAACAATACTGTTGGATGTGTGCTCTAGAAGTCAATTTTTGGTTGACATATTTTATAATTTCAAGGTATGAATTTATCCTTGTAAAATATTTATAATTAATAAAGGATGATTTTATTTTCGATCATGTATATTTTCAAAGTGTTGAAAATTTGAGACATATATTATTAGTAGTTAATTTATAAAAGCTTTCAATCAAAAGATCATCATGGAGGATAGTGATCAATCTTCTTAAGATCGATGCATAGATCACCTCCCTTCTAGACAGATAACTCTCGAGTCTGTAGTATAGAAACACTGAAATGAGAGTGTAGATGGTTGTTAGAGAATAATTTACACTAAGCATGACCAACACGAGAAATCACTTGGATGACTACTCACTCGTTATAGCTCGCTCAATGCTGCAGTGGTGCAAGTGATCCTTTCACCTACAGTGCATTGGGTATTCATAGTAAAGCTACTGGGTTTGATGGCACCTAAACTTGGACCCTTAGCCATTTGGATCTTTGCGGTATATGTTGGCTTCAGTGGATTTAGGTTCACTATTAGGAGCAAGATGTACCTAGATAGAATCTATTGATCTCAGTAGAAAAGGAGAATTCTTATGTGATTTGAGAGATTGAGTTCAAGAAGATCTTTAGCCAAAGCAAGTGTAAATATTGGAAAAGAGTTTTCATGAGATTTACAAGTAAACTCAAGTTAAGCCAATCTAGCATATGACTGATGTTGAAGTTTGACGAGTTTTTCATGACCTCCATCAAGTCAGGACTCATGATAGAAGGACTGAATCACATAATAACTGTATCTAGAGGTTAAATACTTTTATTCTACTAGATTACCACTATATACTACTAAATATCACTGGTGGATTGTCAAACTCATCGAGCATCATCTTGATGATCGGTGATCCTCGATGGGTAGAGTTGGAACTATTCTAATTTTTCAAAAAGAGTTTCAATGATATTGTTATAGAGATCATAGTATATCTCACTATCAGACAAAATAGAACCTACAGGGTCACACAAAAAAGAGATTCTTATCTGATCAGATGGTTGATCAATGTAGATGGGCATAATTGTCAATATGATTGATGATTAACCATATGCAAAAGTTGTAGTAAAATAATTTATGAATTATTGAAGGATTAATTGGCTCAATTTGATTAAGAATTGAAGTTTGGATGAAGTCTAATTGAATTGGATTCAGTTTGACTTGGATTGGGTTTAGCCTGATTGAGTTATGAGATAACTCAATTGCAAGAGAATTCAATTTCTGATTTGATCGAGACTTGAGTTCAATTAAATCTTAATTGGATTAGGATCTAATATGATACCTAATTTAATTAGGTTCATTCATCTATTTGAGTCTAACAAAATGAAATTTGGTTTGGCCCAAATTGAAAGAATGCTGAGTCCAAAATTGGATTGGACTTATCCCATGCGCCAACCACCCAAGTCCCTATGGAAACTCCTCATGCAAATTTGATTTTGGCATGGAGATTTGAATGCCAAAAGAGTGTTGTCGCCCACTCCCTTATCCCTTCTTGATGAGGATCAAGTTGGTTTCAGTTTTGAATTTAATTTTGAAACTTGATCTTTATCTGGATGAGAAGTTGTTCTCATCCTAACCTCTTTGGACACCATCTTTTAAAGGGCCTTCCTTTTGGGCGTGCCATCATATTTTTATTGAAGAAAAGAGAGCTGGAGCATGTGCTAGGGTGTAGGCAACTTGATCTAGCATGGAGAAATCCTATGGTTTCTGTTAGAAAATGTGTCCTAAAGCCAATCATCTAGGTTGTAGATGATTGTGTTCCATACAAGTATACGAATTATAAAATGATTAATGCTATCTGGTAGATTCATTATAAAGAATATATCTTCTAAAATAGACCTCATATGTTATGATGAAGTCCTTAAAACTACTTTTAAAATGAAAAAGGAAGATTTATCATGTGGTTCTTAAATCTTGCTCGTGATCAAATGATACAATTGTTACAAAGATAATAATTGTACTGAGTATAGATCATTGTATACCATATTAGTTGGTTGTTCTCTTAACCAAAATGTACGGTGACACGGGTATGGCATATGGGTGATATGTAGGAGTATATTTCACTGAGCGTGATGACCTCTGGAGTACTTTGTTGTCAAGGACTGCTCTGATGGGATATAGGTATATGTATCCCTCGAACCTGAGGCTGTCTCAGTGACTTGCAAGCAACTCACTATGCTTTGGTGTCAGACTATCCGAATTTCTAGTTTGATGATGGAAAGTTTTTGGGTATAGTCAAGTACTTATGAAGTCTGAGTGCGAGTCAAGATGGGATTGATCACTCCAAGTAAAATTAGAGATGATGCATCATTGTGTTTCAATTTAGTAAAATTTTGGCCAAAGTAGTCCTAGTGAGGAGTCACAGGATTTTTGAGGTTGAGACACAATGTGGACCACTCATCTTGGGTTGACAGTTTAACCCAAAGTTATCTTTGAGCATCGAGTATCAAAGGGATGAATTATATGGTAACTATATCCATATGGGTTCTAGAGTGTTGCTAGGCATACATTCGGCCTATCCGAATATCGGATCTCATTGCTAGATGGTTACATCGATTAGTACAGAAATTATTCTTGTACTACCGGCTTAGGTTCGAACCTATGGGGTTATACACATAGAAGTATCTATCTGATCAAATGATTGATCGATGATTATGAATCATTAGAGAGTTTAATTATCAATTTGATTGATCATTAATCCTATACAAAGATTGTAATAAATTATTTACTAATGATTAGTAAATTAGAAGAATAATTAATTGATAATATGATTATTAATTAGCTCAATTTGATTGAGCAATGAGAATTGAATTAGATCTTTTGAATTAGATTCAATTAAATTAATTTTGGATTGATTGGATGCATCTCTATTGAATAATAGGACTTGTTCTAATTAATTTCAGGAATGCATGAATATGATTCAATTATTTTTATATAAACTTTGGATTGATTGGATGCAGCCCTATTGTATAATAGAGCTTGTTTCAATTGATCTCAGGGATCCAAAATCAAGTTAATGGGATTAGTTTGATATATACTTTGATTGGATCAAATCCTATTGGATAATAGGCTTGATTGGATCAAGTCCTATTATCAAATAGCTTTCTTGATATCCATCAAGAATCAATCTCTGGATCAATGGAGTTTTAATCTAACTAATTACAAATTAAGTTGGAGCCTAATAATTAAACTAGGACCCAATTAATTAGTTTGTTATAATTAATTCCTAAGTTAATTAGGATTGGGTCCAAGAATTAGTTAGAATTTGATCAAAATCTTGAATCCTATTTGGAATAGGACTCAACCAACTTGAAACACCCCATGTGCCATTTATTCCTTACGCCCCACAACCTTTCACTATAAAAAAAATTCCCCTTGCCCCAATATGAGTTGCATCCCTTTTCTTTCTTCCGTGAAGAAAAAGGAGGCGTCCCTCCTCTTGTAGCCGCCCAAGAATAAAATGGTAAGGGGGCATCCAAGAGTTGGATGCCCTAAACTTCTCACGCCTACCCTCTCTTCTCCTCTTTTTCTTAGAAATTTTTATGAGGCTTTATTGCTGGTTTTTGGGCATCAAAGAGAGGGTTCTCTACTGGTTTGATAGCAAAAATTGGAGAAGAAAAATTCTTTCCAACGAGAGAAAGACAAAGAAGAAGATGGGTCTTCTTTCTTGTGCGCAGCCTTAAAGAAGGAGTTCTTCTTTCAGATTTTTTTTTATTTTTTTTAAGATAAAAATTAGATTAGATCTAATTTTTAATATATAGATTTAAAAAAAAATATCAAAAAAAAATTGGTTGGGGTTTGGGACTTCTTGAAGTTTTAGATCATGGAAGAAGATGGATCTTCTTTCTTGTACACAGTCTTGAGGAAGAAGGAGTTCTTCTTCCAGATTTTTTTTTATTTTTTTTTAAGATAAAACTTAGATTAGATCTCATTTTTAATATAAAAATTTAGATAAAAAATATTAAAAAAATCTGATTGGGCATTTGGGGATCTCTAGAGTTCTAAATCAAGAAGAAAAAGGGAGAAGAAAAGAGAAGAACGGTTCTTTCTTCTCTTGGATCCCTCTTTTAGATTTTTCTAGATCTTAAGATTTCATATAATTTTTAACATAAGAAATTAGATTAGATTTAATTTTTATCATAGAAATTTAGAGAAGAAAAGTTCTTCTTAAGAGCATGAAAGAAAAAGAGAAAGGTTCTCTCTTATGCATTAGAAATTGAGAAGAAAGGGTTCTTCTCTTGATCTCTATTGTAGAGATCAGATGCATAGATTCAGGAAGAAAAAGGAGAGGGTCTTCTTATTCTTTAATTTTATCATATTCCTCTTAGATCAGTCAAAAAATAGTATCTTCGCGAGCTAGCACTCCCGGGGAGATCGATCAGCATGAGGACTTTGTGTAGATATCCGTAGAGGTCAGACGCGTGTGCGACTGTCAAGCATTATGAAGAACCATCTATCATAGATTTTGGATGCGGTGATCTGCTACCCACACTCAGGTAAGAAGTTTTATATTCAATTAATATTTAGATATAATCTAAATATAGATTAGATATGTCCTGTACTTGCTGAATTTTAAATTTTAAATGTGCATGCATGCATATTAGTTCATGTCATAGATCCTATATGATGATTTAGATTTGATCTATGCATGCATTATAGATTAAATTATTTAATCTATATATATTCTACTATAAAATTTTAAAAATACATGCACATCACCCACCACGCTTCCCTTCAAATGGTATCAGAGTGAAGGTTCATTATGACATAAACATATATATATGTAGAGTTAAAATCTAGATTTAGCAATGCATAAGATGTATTATGATCTGATTTTAGGTATGATCTAATCTAAAATTAGATCTAATATAATTTAAATTTAATCTAAATTTTTGCATATATGATATGTAAATAAGATTAGATGTTCTGAGTAGTAAAGTACTCAGATTGGATCTCTTTTCTTATTCAATGAGGTGCTCTTCATGGCATGTAGGGATGCCACTGTGAGGTCCTATGAAGAAGAAAGCAAAAAGAGAAAACTTACTTTCTTGCAAAATTCTAGATCTTAAAATCCTAGATATTGTTGTATGTGATACAAGTTGTAAAGAAACTAGTTACATCTAATCTTGATTTATCAAAATTATTTTGATTGAAAATTATGAAAATTTAGATTTGATCTAAAAGATTTTATGATTTAATGTAAAAATTTATATAAAAAATTATTTCATAACCTTAACCCATGTTGATTCTATACTTAATTAAGAATTAAAAAATATATTTTAGATCTAGAATTATGATTAAAGATCTAATGACATTGTATAAAACATGAGGCATGGGATAACTCAAATCAGGTCCTTTTAATTGGTTTAGACTTAAGGTTAGAATCAAAGACTTAATGGACTAAAAAGAGTAGTTGATTCAATCTAACCAATAGTTGATTCAGATTAGATCAAGGATACTCTAGATCAAAAATAATAGTTTGTTGGAAAAGGTGCAGGATTTCATGCATGAATTTTAAAATTTTTTTGAAATATAACACAGCGAAACATGTAAATTAAATAATTTAATCTATAGATATATATAATCAAATTACTAAACCCTACAATTAAGACCTATAACATATTATATTATATTTATAAATCAAAAAATAAAAGATTTGGTATTGATCAAATCAATATCCTAGATCTAAACTATTTTTAAATCTAAAACCTAGATCATATCTAGATAAAAGAAGAGATTAGATCTCTTACCTTCATGTGGGTCGAGAACTTCATGGTTGATTTTTTTTATTATCTTTAGAGCCACACACACATCCGGCCTCTACAGGTGATCCACACGAGGCTGCAACAAAATCGAAGGTTCATCGAACAAAGATCCGCTCGAAGTGCTAGCTTCTTGTAGATCCCTTCAGATGGTTAATCTAAAAAATATTCTTTAGATCTCTTGGACATTTCAAGAGATGAAGAATATGAGGAGGAATAAGAAAGAAGTTATACCTTTTGACCTCCCTAAAATCAAAATTAATATTTAATAGAAAAGAGTCTTAAGAGAAGACTGATCTTCTCCTTCAGTACATCAACAATTGATATCCTAAAAATATCTCTATGCTAGGACATGAGAAGACCTTCTTCTCTTGATATTTTTTTAGTTTTCAGATCTTATGATATCTAATTTTTCTCATAGAAAAATCTCATGATTTATGAAGAAGAAGAGTTCTAAAAGAAACCTTAAGAAAAGATCTTCTTTTCTTCTTCTTCTTCCATCAGAACATGATCATATCATGTCCAAAATAAGATCACCATGCTCCAACTCTTTGGAGCATGAATTCACCATGCCATCTCTATTTCTCTTTCAAATTTTTTATCATATAAAAAAAATATAAAATAAAGAGATATTAATATGAAAAAAAAAACAATAAGAGAAGACAATCTTCTCTCTTACCTTTCTCTCTACAAGACATCAACCTTTGATTTCTTGATTGAAGAATTTTCTCCAAGGATTTTGACACCTCAAACCACCCATGTAATCCTTTTTTCTCTCTCATATTTTTATCACATAAAAGCACAAAAATAAAGAGAGAAAAAAATAAGAAAGAAAACCAATAAGAGAAGACAATCTTCTCTCTTACCTTTCTTCTCTACAAGACATCAACTTTTGATCTCTTGTTAGAGGACTCTCCTCTATGGATTTTGGTGCCTCAAATCTCTCAGGTCTTCCTCGTTCTCCTCTAGTATTTCTCTCAATTTTTCATGAATTTTTAACTCCTCTTTCATGGCATATGGGGCGGCCTCCTTTTATATTGCAGACTAGGTCATAAGACCTAGTCTGACAAGGAGTCCTTGGGGCATCCAACTCTTGGACGCCTCCTATCTCATTTATTTCATGGATAGCATAAAAATAACCACAAAAGGGGAAACAAAAAGGAAGATAATCATGGGGGAAGTTGGCACTAGAGAGTGAGGGAAGAGTCTTTATGAAGAGGGACTCTTTCAAAAAGAGAAATAGGCTAAACCACTTTCCACAATGAACCAAATTAATTTTCATGTTGAACCAGATCAAATCTGATTCAAATATATAAAATAATTGGTATGAGATTACTTCTCTTAGATGTAAAAATCATAAAAAAATTATCTAGAATTAATTAGTGGGCGTGGGCTTTGATTTTCTTAGGTGGCACAAGAGAAGATGGAATCCTAGTCTAACTAGGATTCTTATTTAGATTAGGTCAAATACTTTGAACCCAATTTAAATTAATTATAATCTAATTAATGATGATCTTAATCTAACTAGGAGTCTAATTAAATCATATTAAATTATATTTAATTTAAATCCTAACTTAATTAGAAATTAGGTGCATACAAGTCCTAGTCAAACAGGGACTTGTTCTTCCTTGCAACTGACTTATCCAATAAATTAATTAGACTTAATCCAATTAAATCCAAACTAATTCTAATTGAATCATATTCAATTAAACTTGATCTAAGCCCAATTTCTTAATCAGATTGAGCTAATTAGCAATCCAATTGCTAATGATCCTCCTGCAACACTTGCATTAGGTCAAACATCAATCATATTGATTGTTTAACCTTAGAATGATTCTCAATCATCGATTAACTATCTGATTAGGTTACAACCTCTTATGTGTATGACCCTATAGGTTTGAACCTAAGTTGGTAGCACAAAAACCAATTTTTGTACCAGTCGAAGTAACCATCTAGCAATAGTTTCCGACATCCAGATAGGTCGAATGTATGCAAAGCAACATTCTAAGAATCCTGACCCATGGTTACCGTATAATTCATCTTTTTGATCAATAATGCTCAAGACGACTTCGAGTATGCTATCAATCACTCATACAAGTCATCTCTATTATGTCTCAAAATTTTGCAAATCCCGTGACTCCTCACGAGGATTACCCAGGCCTAGGTTTTACTAAATTGAAACACAGCGAGACATTCTCTTCCTGAAGTTAATCAGGAGTGGTCAATCCCATCTTAACTCACACACCGACTTCACAAGTACTTGACTGTACACAAAAATTTTTCGAACCTATATTAAAAATACAGGCAGTCTGGCACCAAAGCACAGTGAGTTGCTTGCAAGTCACCGTGGTGATCTCAGGTCGGAGGGACACATATCCATTGGTCTTAGCTAACTACTCTTAATAGTAGAGTGTTACATTGGTCATGTTTAATACAGATGTACTCCTACATCTCACCTGGATGTCATACCAGTGTCTCCACACCACTTGGTTACGAGGACAACCAACGCATATGGCATACAGCGACCTACACTTGATAAGTTACCATCCTTGTTAATAACTTATCATTTGATCGTGAATAATTTAAGAACCATCCGATAAATCCTTCTTTATCGATTGATTATGATTTTAAAGACTTCATCATAATTTAAGAGTTCATTTAAGGAAGATAAAACTTTTATAATGAATCTGCCAAATAACTATTATTATTAGATAATTCATATACTAATTTCAATCATCTACCACTTAGATGATTGGCTTTAGGATATATTTTTTAACATAGTTATAGTTTATCGAGTTCATATCTTTGATCAAATGAAATAGACCTTGATTCAGGCTCAAAGGTTGAGCTTGAGTCATTAGGCTAATTAGATCGCTAGGTGACTCGAGTTGATCCATGTTGTTAAGGTTAATCAGTATGACTGATTTAGATGCTCTGGACTGACTTATCTCTAATCCTTCTCATGACTTGATAAAGTCAGTGGAAAGATCTACAATATGTTGGTTGAACCCACTAGTCACTAATCCTTCTCATGACTTGTGAAGTCAGTGGGAGGATTATGACTTGTAGGTCGACTGATGTCCTCTAAGATATATTAACCAAATCTTCTAAATTATTAGATCCATAAAATGAGCTAGTTATGAGGATAACTAGATCATAGCCTCCCATTAAGATACATGATAACAAGTCTAATATTCTAAATAGGCATTAGAGGTACCACATGCTTGGTGTCTATTATGTATTGAAATTATCATTCATTATATGACCATCTTATTGTACCTTCAGATCAATGCTCAAGTTGGTCGAGCCACACTCGGGTCTGGACATCTGTTTTGTTGGATGCACTTGATGTTGTCATATTAATGGTTGGATCTAACTAGGATTTTCAGTGGAGGCACCACACGCCTGCTGAAGGGATACTTGGGGCAAAATTTGATTGCTAAAAATTATTTGAAGAAACAATTGGTTATGAACCTACCCATGGATGCACTAGGATTGGTCGAGCCACACTCAGATCTAAATGCAATCTGTGTGGATTCTAGCACCTGCTAATGAATTAAAGTAATTCCTCAGATCGGAGACAGAGGCTACCAATTCGTATAAAATAGTGGAAGAATCTTTAGACTAAAGTCCAAGTCTTTATGCTTAAAATAATTCATATACTAATAGGTCAATTATTTTCTTTTCAAAAATGGTGAGAATATTGTTGTTCTGTTCATTGTTAGATAGTGAAAATATTATCAGACCTAACTTTGATAGCCAGTATCAGAAGTTAAATATAGTTTTTGGGCAAATTGATCAAGAAGTCTCAGGCCAACCCAAACAGGCTTAAAAAAGAAATCAGCAAATGGTTGCTGGTCAAGATAGTTATATGATAATTCTTAAAAGTTTCTCTATTGGTAATCCTTCTATCAGGATATAGGATACCGATAGTATAAGTCATATTTATAAATAGTTGCAAAAGACTTCAGGATAGTAGAAAATTTGAAAATGACAAGAGACTTCTGAATGCAAGACATAGAAGTCTGTTCCAGTCTTAACATTAAGAATCATCGAACTTGTTTTCAACCTTAAAGATATCATTTTTAAGTAATTGTTACTTTTGTCCAATCTTATTGATAGTGTCAATAAGTATGATTATTATAATATCATTATGAATGATACTACAATAATGAGTAGATAATTAAAAATAACATAAACTCAGTACCATAACCTGTTAGTGTAGTGTACACATCTGACTAGCATCCTAGATTAGATAATGTCATTGAAGTATATTTTTGATATAGTTGATTTATTCATCTTTTATTGGAAAGGGTGAATAAGCCAGTGATATTCTAAGTTATGGTACATATTGATGTATTTACACTCATGAACATTAATGCCAGAAGAGGATTTACTACTTCATTAAATCTCTGACGACCTATCTTGGTATGAGTGTGTCTTACTTATGAAACATAAATCTGAATCAATTGAAATGTTTAAATTATTCTATAATGAAGTAGGAAAACAAATTGTAAAGAGTATTAGAATACATCAGTTTGACTGATGAAGTGAATACCTTTACAGTAAGTTTTGATATGTCTTGGAGAAAATTAGATTTTTTCTTAATAGACCTCTCTTGGGACATCACTATTTAAAAGGATGTCTGAAAAGGAGAATTGAACCTTGTTAGGCATGGTTCAATCTACTATAGGGTTTGCTGGTCTGTCTGAGGTTATGCTTTAGAGACTACTTGATATGTGCTCAAGAACATTCCAAAAAAGTCGATCATCAAAACTCCATATGAGATATGGACTTGGATAATTCGATACTCTCTTACCTTAGGGTTTGGGATGTCGAACTTATGTGAAATATTCACAAACTGACTAGCTTGGATCTTGGTCTGATAAATATTATAATAAAGATATTTCTTCTACCTTCCTGATGGAGATGAGATGTTTATGAATCTTAAGATATTCTTTTTGAAAAAGAAATTTCTTGATGAAGAAACTGATGTTGATAAGACTAAGCTTGGTAAACCTTAATAGGTAGAGGAACCAACTCTGACACAAACCAACAGAATTGTAGTTGATTAGATCAAATCTGTAGCTCGATGTAAAAGCATCCTTGAGTAGATACAGTAGAGTACCATGTTAGTTGAACCGATACTTCAGTTTCTAAGTTTGAAAAGGAGATTTGATCTTCCATAAGGATGCTGTACAGGGATCTAACTTTGAGAAGTGGCTTGGAGCCATTAAATCTAAAATGAGGTCCATAAAGATCAATGATGTATGGACATTCATTGATTCACCTAAAGGGGTAAGACCCATAGGGTATGAGTGGACTCTAAATGGATTAGAGGCGCAGACAGAAAGGTGGAGACCTACTAATTCTATCTGATTGCCAAAAGATTTTATCAAAGTTGTAGTGTTGACTATAATGAGAAGTTTTTTTTGTGGCAATCCTCAAGTCCATTTGGATTGAATCAAACTTCTCGAAGTTGAAATTTACGTTTTGAATGTATGGCTTCGTTGAGAACGAAATAGAATCCTGTATGTACAAATGGGCTAATAGTTCTGTAAAATTATTCTTTGTGTTATTTGAGATGAAATTTTTTTAATCGAGAATGATATTCCTACATTATAGAGAGTAAAAGCTTGGTTGTCATCTTTGGTCTATATAAAAATTTGAAAGGTTATGAGAACCATTCTTAAGTATTTATGAAATACTAAGGATCAATGACTCGTTTATGGAGAGTCTGACTTAAAATTTATGAAATATTGATTCTAATTTTGAGTCAGATCGAAATGACAAAGTTGTGTCAGATTATATTTTTATCCTAAAAGAGGAGCGACATGCTAGAAAGGTTCCATGCAATAATCAGTAGCAAATTTTATTTATGATATTGAGTTTTTTGCAGCATTTGATGCTGGTAAAAAAAGTTGTTTGGTTATGAAAGTTCATTAGCGAGTTTGGAGAGGCACCCTCCATTGATGGTCCAATTTTATTGTATTGACAGCAATACTGGAGCCATAGCTCCAGCTGAGGAATTGATGCTCCATCTGTGAACCAAGTACTTTCTATATTGCAATCAACTTTTTCGATAAGATCGAAATAAAACTGACCTTAGGAAGATCAACCGAAAGGAGAACTTGATCGACTCATTGACTAAAGCAATCGGATCTAATGAGTTCGATGATCTCAAATGGAAGATAGGTATTTGATATCAATCTGATTGGTTTTAGTCCAAGTGGGAGTTGTTGGAAAATATGTCCTAAAGCCAATCATCTAGATTATAGATGATTGTGTTTCATACAAGAATACGAATTATAAAATGATAAATATTATCTGGCAGATTTATCATAAAGAATACATCTTCTAAAATAGAACTCATATATTATGATGAAGTCCTTAAAACTACTTCTAAAATGATAAAGAAAGATTTATCAATGGTTCTTAAATCCTACTCGCGATCAAATGATACAATTATCATAAGGACGATAATTGTATCGAGTATAGGTCGTTGTATGCCATATTAGTTGGTTATCCTCTTAACCAAGACATGTGGTGATACGAAAATGGCATATGGGTGATATGTAGGAGTATATTTCACTGAGCATGACCACCTTCAGAGCACTTTGCTGTCCAGGGCTGCTTTGATGGGATATGGGTATATGTGTCCCTTGGACCTGAGGCTGTCTCGATGACTTGCAAGCAACTCACTGTACTTTGGTGCAGACTATCTAAATTTTTAATTCGATGATGGAAGATTTTTAGGTACAGTCAAGTACTTATGAAGTCTGAGTGCGAATCAAGATGGGATTGACCGCTCCAAGTAAAATTAAGATGATGCATCATTATGTTTCAATTCAGCAAAACTTTGGCCAAAGTAGTCCTAGCGAGGAGTCACAAAATTTTTGAGGTTGAGACACAATGTGGACCACTCATCTTGGGTTGACAGTTTAACCCAAAGTTATCTTTGAGCATCGAGTGTCAAAGGAATGAATTATATGGTAATTATATCCACATGGCTTCTAGAGTGTTGTTAGACATACATTCGGCCTATTCAGACGTCGGGTCCTATTGCTAGATGGTTACATCGATTAGTACAAAAATTATTCTTGTGCTACAAGCTTTGGTTTGAACCTATGGGGTCACTGTTGCCCAGCTATGCAACCCAAGAGGGGGGGTGAATTGGGTTTTAAAAATTTTAGGCTTAACAATTACTTGTAAAAATTATATATCAAAAGCTTGATGAATGAGGAGAGAGACTTTAGTTTGAGATTAATTACTTAAAACAAGAATGCAAGGATATAATGGAGAATTAAAGAGAAACAATAAGGCATGCCACAAACACAATGATTTATAGTGGTTCGGTGCCAACCTTGCACCTACATCCACTCCCCAAGCTCCTACTTGGGAATTCCAATCCACTATACTTTGTATTCAACCCGAATACAACCGTCGAAAACTCCGACACTAGCTATCCCAAGCTAGTCTACTTGTTTTCTGGGTACAAGCCGACCCAATACACTCCGATTTCAGGTTCGGATCAACCTTTCCTTGTTTTGAAAACCCTCCAAAACAAAAACAATTACTCACAAGATAAAATCAGTTTAGAGCACAAATAAGTACAAGAATAGCTCCTTAAGTGAGCGAATATAACAATAAATACGCTTTACTCAAATGAAGAAGCCCTTCTTTGATTTCCTCAAAATGGATGAGAAAAGGAATAAAAGCTTGAGGAGTTGGTGAGCTTTGATTGAAGGCTTCTTGAAGGCTTTAAATGAGCTCTTGAATGAGATTGAGAAGTTGGCTTGAGAAACCCTCTCTTGAATGCACTTGAATGCCCTCTTGAATGCTCTTGATTTTCTCTTTTCAAATCACTTGAATGCCTCTTGGATATTTTTGATCTCTCTCCTTTTTGTTTTCCACCTTTTGAAACCTTTTATAGCCTTAAGAGACAAGGGAAAACAAACTAGGCAGAAAAAGAGCCGTTAGAGCACAAAAAGCAGCATTAAAAAGCAACCAAATCTGGCCAAAAACCAGCCGTTACAGGCAAATCCCGTCATATGAGTCGACTCATGAGTCGACTCATGCCTCAGGGGTCGACTCATGAGTCGATCTCTGTTGCAAAGTCCAGAGATTTGGTTTCTGGATTTTCTTGGCCCAAAATAGCAGAAGTCGACTCATGAGTCGACTCATGCCTTGTGGGTCGACTCATGAGTCGACTCACAGGTCGTGTCAAGCCAGAAAACCAGCGTGCCATGGCTAATCTTTGCGTGCCAATCAGCTCATAGTTTCATGAGTTGACTCATGAGTCGACTCATGAACTTCAAACCTTCATAACTCCAAAAATATAAGTCCAAAAACCATGAAACTTTCACCAATAGATTACATATCATTTGTTCTACACGATGATGCTATCAAATCAGAGTTTTGATGAAATTATGATTTTGCCCCTGTAGAGCATAAGGTCTTTTTCAAATAAAAAATATTTGTATCCCTTCAAACTATTTTGTAGTTATCAAAATCAATCTAGGAGCAACAATCTCCCCTTTTTGATGATGACAAAATATTTGAACAAAAGCATTTTTCTGAATCATGAATTTCAACAGATTGTATTTTAGGTGCATATGCTTGAAAAGAGTATGATTCTTTTGGCATGTGATACAAATGGTTGTATGCATAAATAGTTTGTCCATTTGCTTAAAGATTGGAAGATATGCTCATTGGATAATTGTTTTGGTGTTAGAGCAGAAAATTTGATTTTATTATCAGAGCAAACTGTATTTTGAAAAATTTTCTCAATTCTCAAAACTAGTCATGTGTGCCAAAGCATATTGAATAGTTGATTTGGAAAGAGTATTAGAGCATTTAAGTTTAAGATGTATCAGAGCAAGAGAAATGAAAATTTTGCAATGTATCAATGTAGGGAAAACAATTTTACAAAGTATCAGAGAAAAATTTTGCAAAGTATCAGAGTAATAAAAACAGTTTTTCAATGTATCAGAGTAAAATTGAGTAATGTATCGGAGTAGTAAAAAAAATTGTCAAAGTATTAGAGCAATGTATTCAATATATCAGAGTGGGTTTAGAATTTGAAAGCCTATCAAAGCATATTCAATGGTTTACAGCAAATCAGAGTATGAGTAATTTTAAAAGGTACTTATTTGCAGTATATTTAGCATTTGTACTTAAAATTGTCAATGTATTAATTTCTCATAATTTGTAGTGTTTGCTTTTGATGGATTTCTTTGTGTTTAATTTCTCCCCCTTTTTGACATCATCAAACAAGGTTAAGTCCTTTTTCTGAAGCATTCTTTAATTTCTCCTCTTGTAGGGTTTGCTCCCCCTTAATGAAGCAACTATTAACAGCAATCATAAAATGATAATACCATAAAGAGAAGACAATATTTCACAAAAGAGAATATATAACCAAAGTAAGATAATCATCATTCCAAAGGTAAAGCCATAATTGTTTCAGTACATAGATTGTAACATAAAAAGTATCATACAAAGTCAACTAGCTCATGTCAATACATGGCCCCAAAAATACAGATCCTAGAGAGGACTAAACACTAAGACCTAGGATCTAGAAATGATCAATGATCAGAATCATCAGAAATGTGATAAGGAGCAGATGGATCTGGATCTGAGATGCATCCTCAACCCCGTCTGCCTCTGGCACGAGAGGAAGAACTGGCACGAGCAGGCGAACGGGAGGAACTGGGTGGCTGAGAACGCTGAGAAGCTAGGGACTGAACTGAAAGGGTAAGTCTGATGGAGTCAAGTACAGTCAGTGCCCTGGAGACAGCCTGAAGAAGTGCAGTGAACTGAGTAGTAGCTTGCTCACTTGATCCTCTGATCTCCTTCCTCAGTAACTCATAACCGCCCTCAAGAGCTCCTCTGAGTCTGCCGGCCTCTGCAGTGAGATCAGTGACCTCAATGTAGACTCCTGAGGCTGAGGGTGTGCCAAATCGAAGACCTGCCCCTGTAACTCGAGAACTCTGCCAGTCAATCTCAGAACAGTGTCCTCAAGCTGCTGAATCCGGATGGACTGATCTGCCATCATCTGATATACTGTGGAGATGTGGGGAGTCAAAGTCTGATTAGTAGAAGTAGCCCCTGGTACAAATGAAGTACTGCTCATCTGACTCGACATCAAAGAGCCATACGCTGTGCAATCCGCTCAATCTGATAATCGGACAGTGTGAACTCTGGCGGAGGTGCTCTGCTCTCTGGCTGATGCACAGGTGTGGGTATCCTGGTAAACTCAGAAGGGCCAGCCTCTGGATCCGAAAAGAACTGTATATCTGGTGAAGCTGCCCTTAAGTCATGAACAGGAGATGATGGACCTTCTTCTTCTTCAGCTCTGACTCCTGCTGTATCCTCAGCTCTTTCTTCTGCTCTCTCTTCTGCTCTCTCTGTTCCTCAGCTCCCCTGATCCAACCACCACCACTTTTTGTGAATCCCCATTCGATGCAAGGTGTGTAGGTTGAAGGTATCAACATGAGACAGTTTGGTGGGAGCCTCCCCCTCACAACTAACTCCAAACCTCCTGAAAACTCTAGTCAGGGCCATACCATAAGGCAAATGTGCCTTAGATCTGTTCAGAGTCTCTCTCATGGCCTCTATCATAAGTGTGGGAGGTTTAGGGGGGTTTCTGTGATAATGTGAAACATAATGCATATGTCCCTGCCTGACAGAAGATCGTGCCTACCACTCCTAGGGAAAAAAGTTTTGTGACCATTTGATGTAAGATTCTCATTTCTATAGGTAAAATCTTGGCCTCTAGTTTATTCAAATTTCCTTGGTAGGTTCCTCCAAGTATAACACTTATACCTTCTTCTTTCACGGGGAGTTCCATGTATGCATAACCTTCACTAGGTAAGTGTAAAATCTCCCCTAAAATGACAGGATCCAGACAGATATCAATCCCTTTCACAGTTGAAGTTACTGACCCATTTCCATAAATAAGATTCTGATAAAACTCCCTAACAAGGTCAACAAAGGTGACTTCTTTGAGTGAACAGTAAAAGCTCCATCCCTGATTTTTGATCTTACTTGCTAAAGAAAATCCTCACTTTCAAAGAACCGGAAGTCAATGTTTTTCCCGGTTTCTACTTTTCTATCTGAGAGAGGGTTCTTACTGGGAGTTTGAGAGGACTGTGAAGGACCTTGAACTGAAGCTGGAGTGGGAGCAGAGGAGGACTGTGCCGCTTGCCTTTTCTTTCTGACATTTTCTTCAAGTTCTCGGACAGACTTTCTCCTTTGGGGAAGCTTCATTTTTGGTGCCATACCCTCTTCAATACCAGGCGAGGAGACTTGAGGAGCAAGTGAGAGAGTGGAGGAAGGATCACAAGAGAGTGATTTGAGGTTTTGGAGGAGAGAAAGAGTGGATTTGAGAGGGATGGTGCAGTGCTAGGGCACGCTCCAACCGTGAAGAACAAGGGAAGAGGTCACAAAAGAACCTTTCCTCGAGTGGCGATTTGCGGTGGAGAGGAGGCGGGAGGAGTTCCACTAGCTCAAGCCTTGGAAATGGAGCAAATGGGAGAAGGGAGAATGGATTTCGGAAGGAGGAAGACGAACGTGAGGGTCGGCTCACGAACAGTAATTCAAAATATAAACCCTTCAGCCCGTTGGAAGTTGCTGGGAATTACAAGTTTGCCATTGAGTCGACTCATGGGGGTCGACTCATGAAGTTCAGAAAATCAGGAAAAATGTGAATAAATTCCAGAAAAATTTGAAATTTGGGGAGAAGGAGTTTAGCTCTAAGATGAGTTTTTAGAATGGAAAACTTGAGCTTTTGGGACCAAGAAAGGTGTTGGAAATTGAGCTCTTAGGAAATTTTGACCATAAATCATTGGAATTTGAAAATTAATTCAGGCAAATGGATCAAGAATTCCTAGATTTCTCCTAATTTCACAGAATCTATCCTCACTAAGGGCCTTTGTAAAGATATCAGCTAATTGATTTTCGGTGCAAACATATTCAAGAATTATATTTTTGTTTTGAACATGTTCTCTTATGAAGTGATGTCTTATTTCAATATGTTTGGATCTTGAGTGTTGAATAGGATTTTTAGATAGATTTATGACACTTGTGTTGTCACATCTTATTGGTGTTTCATTAAGTTTAATTCCAAAGTCTTCGAGTTGTTGCTTAATCCACAAGATTTGAGCACAACAACTTCCGGCTGCAATGTATTCGACCTCAGCCGTAGACAGTGCTACCGAATTTTGTTTCTTGCTAAACCATGAGATTAGGTTAACTCCAAGAAATTGACAAGTTTCACTTGTGCTTTTTCTATCTAGTTTACATCCAGCAAAGTCAGCATCAGAATATCCTAATAAATCTATTTGTGAGTCCTTAGAGTACCATAACCCTAAAGTTTGAGTACCATTTAAGTATCTAAGGATTCTTTTAACAGCATTCAAATGAGATTCTTTAGGATTAGATTGATATCTAGCACATAAACAAACACTAAACATGATATCAGGCCTACTTGCAGTTAAATATAATAATGATCCAATCATACCTCTATAGTATTTTAAGTCTACACATTTACCTTCATCGTCCTTGTCAAGCTTACATGAGGGACTCATTGGTGTGCCAATGGGTTTGGAGTTCTCCATTCCAAATCTTTTGAGTAGTTCCTTGGTGTACTTGCTTTGGGTGATGGAGATTCCCTCTTTTGATTGTTTGATCTGGAGTCCGAGGAAGAAGGTGAGTTCTCCCATCATGCTCATCTCGAACTCCCCCTGCATAAGCTTAGCAAAGTCTTGACAAAGGGATTCATTAGTAGACCCAAAAATTATGTCATCAACATAAATTTGTATAACTAACATATCATTTTGATTTCTTTTGATAAAGAGGGTTGTATCTACATTACCTCTTGAAAAACCATTATTTAGTAAAAATTTGCTTAGTCTATCATACCATGCTCTAGGTGCTTGTTTTAATCCATATAAAGCCTTATTTAATTTAAAAACATGATTAGGAAAGGCATGATTTTCAAATCCAGGGGGTTATTCTACATAAACTTCTTCAGCAATAAATCCATTTAAAAATGCACTTTTAACATCCATTTGAAATAATTTGAATTTCATAAAGCAAGCATATGCAAGTAGAAGTCTAATAGCTTCTAATCTTGCAACAGGTGCAAAGGTTTCATCAAAATCAATTCCTTCTTCTTGATTATATCCTTTAGCAACCAATCTTGCTTTATTTCTAATTACATTACCATGCTCATCTAATTTGTTTCTAAAGACCCATTTTGTGCCAATTATTGAACAGTTTTTAGGTCTTGAAACCAAAGTCCAAACATTATTTCTTTCAAATTGATTAAGTTCCTCTTGCATTGCATTAATCCAATTATGATCTTTTTCAGCTTCTTCAATAATTTTAGGATCAAAATGAGATACAAAAGCACAATGATTAAACACATCTCTAAGTGAAGAGCGAGTTTTTACACCATGCATAGGATCACCAATAATTAACTCCTTAGGGTGGTTGTGAACATACCTCCATTCCTTGGGTAGGTCATTTGTACCTTGAGGTTGTTCTTGAATTTCCTCACCTATCTCATCTTGTTTGTCTTCTTGTTCCTTGTCCTCTGGAGTGGCTGAATCTTTCAGAGTGATCTCCTTCATACCTTCTATTAATGGATCTGCATCATCAACACCCTCATTCTTCCTTGAAGGAAGATCGTTAGATTCATCAAAGACAACATGAATGGACTCCTCAACTACTAAAGTTCTTTTATTAAAAACTCTAAAAGCTTTACTAGTAGAGGAGTAACCCAGAAAGATTGCTTCATCTGATTTTGCATCAAATTTACCAAGTCTTTCCTTGCTATTATTTAATACAAAACATCGGCAGCCAAAAACATGAAAATATGCAATATTTGGTTTTCTTCCTTTCCAAAGTTCATAGGGGGTTTTCTTTAAAAATTGTCTGATCAAAGCATGATTTAAAATGTAACATGCTGTGTTAATAGCTTCCGTCCAAAAATATCTTGGAAGGTTGCTTTCACAAAGCATGGTACGGGCCATTTCTTCTAAGGTTCTGTTTTTCCTTTCAACTACCCCATTTTGTTGGGGTGTTCTAGGAGCAGAGAAGTTATGGCCGATTCCATTCTCATCACAAAATTTTTCAAAGTCTTGATTTTCAAATTCAGTTCCATGGTCACTTCTAATATTTTGAATTGAAAATCCTTTTTCATTAGTGACTTTTCGATGAAATTTAGTGAAAATATGAAAAGTTTCATCTTTGTGTGCCAAAAAAAAAACCCAAGTAAAACGTGAATAATCATCTATTATTACAAAACCATATCGTTTTCCTCCTAGACTTGTGGTTCTAGTTGGTCCAAATAAATCCATATGCAAAAGCTCTAATGGTCTAGAAGTTGAAACAATATTTTTGGATTTAAATAAAACTCTAGTTTGCTTACCTAGTTGACATGCATCACAAATCCTATCTTTTTCAAAATTCAGTTTAGGCAAGCCATGAACTAATTCTTTCTTAATTAATTTTGAAAGAGAATGCATGCTAATGTGAGCAAGTCTATGATGCCAAAGCCAACTAGTCTCATTAACTTTAGCATTTAAGGATACTAGGCATTGCATGTCTAATTTGGCTAAATCATTTAAATCTACCATATAAACATTGCCATGTCTATGTCCTATAAATTTGATGCCATCATTAATAGGACTAGTCACAATACAAATAGATGATTCAAAAACTACTTTATACCCTTTATCACAAAATTGACTAATGCTAAGTAAGTTATGCTTTAAACCTTTAACTAACAAAACATTTTCAATATATTTGGAGGGAGTGATACCAATGTTACCTATCCCAATGATCTTTCCTTTGCCATTATCTCCAAAGGTGACCATCCCTCCATCCTTAGCATCAAGCGTGATGAATTGTGATTCATCACCAGTCATGTGTCTCGAGCATCCACTGTCCAGATACCATTTCCTGTTTTCTCCATGGGATGCTAGACACACCTGCAAACAAATATCAAGTTTTTGTTTTAGGTACCCAAGCTTTCTTGGGTCCTTTTTGGTTAGTCAAGATGGTTCCTTTTGGAACCCATATTTTCTTTACAGTTATGTTTGCACAAGTGTAAGATTTATGTCCTATTCTACCACATTTAAAACAAGTAGTATTGGTAGGCTTGTTACTTGAATAATTTACATAAATATTTTTCAGAAATTTTTGTTTCTTTAAGGGGTTATAGCCAAGTCCGGCCTTATCATATACGGCCTTTTGATTTTCAAGAATCATATTTAGTTTGTTTGAACTTAAGGTGAATTTATCTACTATAGGTTTCAGCTTATTAATATCATTCTTTAGGCTTTGGTTCTCTTGAAGCAAAGTAGATTTTTCAATTGAAAGATTTTCTGCTTGTTTTACTAAAGACTGATTTTTCAATTTTAGTTCTTTGTTTTTCATTCCTAGTTTCTTCAATTCATCAATTAAATCATTGAAGGCTTCATGCAATTCTTCAAAAGTAAATTCACTAGGGGTTTCAGAAATTACCTCATTATCGTGTGCCATAAGGCACAGGTTGGCTTGTTCTGTTGAGGTCTCCTCATCGGAGCTTGAGTCGTCGCTCGCACTCCATGTGGCCATCATTGCCTTCTTTTTGAACTTTTTGGGACCTTTCTTCAATTGTGGACATTCGGATTTGAAATGCCCCGGCTTCTTGCACTCATAGCATATAAGGGGTTGATCTTTTTCTTTCTCTTTGCTTTGTTCCCCTTTTGTGAAAGGTCTCTTTCTCATCCCCTGTTTCCTCTTTCTTAGGAACTTCTTGAATCTTCGGGTGATGAGTGCCATTTCTTCATCCTGTTCTTCATCTTCTGTGTCGTCAGTTTCTTCATCAGGAGAGGCTGTGGATTTGAGGGCAATGGTTCTCTTCTTTTTGACTTCATCCTCTTGATGTTGCTTCATGCTAAGCTCGTGAGTCATCAAGGATCCAAGAAGCTCTTCTAGAGGTAGAGTGTTCAAGTCCTTTGCTTCTTGGATAGCAGTCACCTTGGCTTCCCAGGTTCTTGGCAATGACCTGAGAATCTTCCTTACAAGCTCACTGTTAGTATAAGATTTGCCAAGACTCTTCAAACCATTAATTATGTCAGTAAAGCGAGTAAACATAGCAGTTATGGACTCATCATGCTCCATTTTAAATAACTCATATTTATGTACAAGCATGTTTATTTTAGACTCCTTTACTTGATTTGTTCCCTCATGGGTTACTTCTAACCTATCCCATATTTCTTTAGCAGATGCACAGGTAGAAATGCGATTAAATTCATTTGCATCAAGTGAACAATAAAGAACATTCATAGCTTTAGCATTTAACTGTGCCAATTTCTTATCAACCTCATCCCATTCTCTTTCGGGTTTGGTTGACTCCTCACCATCTATTATCTTGGTGGGTGTGTGTGGACCGTTCACTATGATACTCCACATATCATAGTCTAGTGCTTGTATGAAAATCTTCATCCGAGCTTTCCAATAGGTGTAATTAGACCCATTGAAAAGTGGAGGTCGGTTGGTAGATTGCCCCTCGGCTAGAGAAGTGCCGACGTGGGTTGCCATAGATCTTTGGCTCTTTGATTGTTAGATCAAAGAAGGGCTAGAGCACCGGGCTCTGATACCACTTCTTGCCCAGCTATGCAACCCAAGAGAGGGGGTGAATTGGGTTTTAAAAATTTTAGGCTTAACTAATTACTTGTAAAAATTATATATCAAAAGCTTGATGAATGAGGAGAGAGACTTTAGTTTGAGATTAATTACTTAAAACAAGAATGCAAGGATATAATGGAGAATTAAAGAGAAACAATAAAGCATGCCACAAACACAATGATTTATAGTGGTTCGGTGCCAACCTTGCACCTACATCCACTCCCCAAGCTCCTACTTGGGAATTCCAATCCACTATACTTTGTATTCAACCCGAATACAACCGTCGGAAACTCCGACACTAGCTATCCCAAGCTAGTCCACTTGTTTCTCGGGTACAAGCCGACCCAATACACTCCGATTTCAGGTTCGGATCAACCTTTCTTTGTTTTGGAAACCCTCCAAAACAAAAATAATTACTCACAAGATAAAATCAGTTTAGAGCACAAATAAGTACAAGAATAGCTCCTTAAGTGAGCGAATATAACAATAAATATGCTTTACTCAAATGAAGAAGCCCCTCTTGGATTTCCTCAAAGTGGATGAGAGATGAAGTAAATGCTTGAGGAGTTGGTGAGCTTGATTGATGGCTTCTTGAAGGCTTTTAAATGAGCTCTTGTATGATGTTGAGTAGTTGGCTTGAAAAACCTTCTCTTGAATGCACTTGAATGCCCTCTTGAATGCTCTTGATTTTCTCTTTTCAAATCACTTGAATGCCTCTTGGATATTTGGATCTCTCTACTCTTTGTTTTCCACCTTTTGAAACCTTTTATAGCCTTAAGAGACAAGGGAAAACAAACTAGGCAGAAAAAGAGCCGTTAGAGCACAAAAAGCAGCATTAAAAAGCAACCAAATCTGGCCAAAAACTAGTCGTTACAGGCAAATCCCGTCATATGAGTCGACTCATGAGTCGACTCATGCCTCAGGGGTCGACTCATGAGTCGACCTCTGTTGCAAAGTCCAGAGATTTGGTTTCTGGATTTTCTTGGCCCAAAACAGCAGAAGTCGACTCATGAGTCGACTCATGCCTTGTGGGTCGACTCATGAGTCAACTCACAGGTCGTGCCAAGCCAGAAAACCAGCGTGCCATGGCTAATCTTTGCGTGCCAATCAGCTCATAGTTTCATGAGTTGACTCATGAGTCGACTCATGAACTTCAAACCTTCATAACTCCAAAAATATAAGTCCAAAAACCATGAAACTTTCACCAATAGATTACATATCATTTGTTCTACACGATGATGCTATCAAATCAGAGTTTTGATGACATTATGATTTTGCCCCTGTAGAGCATAAGGTCTTTTTCAAATAAAAAATATTTGTATCCCTTCAAACTGTTTTGTAGTCATCAAAATCAATCTAGGAGCAACAGCGATGACAGCAAGAGTGTGTCAGGATTTATT